>NW_017729031.1:41761397-41762013 GCF_001723915.1 Gavialis gangeticus
GGTCCCAGACCCTAGCCGCCCTGACCGTGAAGTCGCGTTTCCTGATATCTAACCTAAACCTACCCTCTGCCAGCTTGTGACCATTATTCCTGGTCACTCCTGGCAGTGTTCAGGGGAGCAGGGACTCCCCCAGTGCCTGCTGGTCCCCCCTGACTAGTTTGTAACAGGCCACTAGATCCCTCTCAGCCTTCTCTTGTGGAGGCTGAACAGGTTCAGGTCCCGTCGCCTCTCCTCGTAGGGCCTGCCCTGCTTGTGAAGCACTTTGGGATCTGTGGGTGTAATCTGGGAAGCTCTCTTATTCCTGCTCCCCAGGGCTCAATGCGAAGTCTTTTGGTGTATCAATTACATGGTATATTTATCTTTCAAGGGGTTGCGGGGGAGCTATGTTTAGGCTCCCTCATTTTGCAGGAACAGGGGAAGGGAGGGGAGGCCGTTGGGGCTGACGGCTTATGTTTTCCTACCCTGATATCTCTAACAAACTGTGTTTACCCAAAGTGCTCTGGGGCACACGGGTGGCACAGTGTACTCAGAGTGACATCAGAGCTACACTGTCACCTCCTGCCCCACCGGTTAAATAATGAAGCAAGTCTCGTTACCCTCTTTTTCCCCAAACATT
>NW_017729031.1:41767013-41773971 GCF_001723915.1 Gavialis gangeticus
GAGCTACACTGTCACCTCCTGCCCCACCGGTTAAATAATGAAGCAAGTCTCGTTACCCTCCTCTTGCCTCTGCTCTAAAATAGCCTGTCATGCATTTATGCATTTTACAGAAAATGCCTCTGTGTGTGTGTGTGTGTGTGTGTGTGTGTGTGTGTGTGTGTGTGTGTGTGTGTGTGTGTGTGTGAGTGAGATATTAATCTTGGGGGCAGAAGGATGGAGAGACTGAGTGTTTCAAGGCTCATGTTCCCCTTCTACTTAATCTCTTTAACAAACCCCTTTAACGAATGAAAGGGCTGACAGGAGGCAGAGTCATTAAAATGAATTAAAATGCATCAGGGTAGATTAGTAACGAAGCCTCTCACCAGACAATGGCCCTTTTCTTCTCTGCAGCAGCCGCTAAGAAACATCCCGTCCCCGCATTAGGGAACAAAAACACTTGCATAAGTGAAAACACCAGCTCTTAAAAAATGGACCATGTTCTGCTCTCCTCCTCCCAATGCTTTGCGCACACACGTGCACGCACGTGCACGCACGTGATCCGGAGTTCATCTGCGATGTGGTTTTTAGTGAGTTTGCAGGTGGGCAAATCTGGAGCTGCAAAACAGATATTGGGTCAGCAGCTGGAGATCTGGAGTCCTTTTAGTATCTCTGGGACAACAACCAGCAACGGCTGTGTCATCTTCACCTCGCCCGCCACTTGATGCCCAACACAAGCATCTCTTCAACTTAACTTTGGAGATCCAATTAAAAAATGGTCAGGTAGAGCAGCCCGGATCCCTGGGTTTAAAGATATCAATGAAGTGGCCTGTTTCGGTGTTTAGCTTTAGACAATCAAGATCTGACTTTCGGAAACTGATTGGAGACCACCAATATTTCCACCTTTTTCTCATTGCTGATGCTGATTTCCAATCCTGTTTGGAATGGGCATGAAAACAAGGCCATCAAAGTGTGGCACCACGAAAGAGCCAGACGTATGGACCATGAATATATGCATACTTTAATACAGATTGACATTTTTCTCACCCTAAATGCCTCTTATGGCTGGAAGAACTGGGGTGGTTTAGTCTGGAGAAACATTTTAGAACAAATCCATGAAGGATGGTTATAAGGAGGATGGAGATGAACTGGTTGTCTGCTGCTACAGACAACAGGACTAGGAGCAATGGTCTTAAATTGAAACGGGGGGATTTTAAGCTGGAGATTAAGAAGAACTTTCTCTCTATGAGGGTGGTTCAGCATTGGAGCAAGCTGCCAGAGACGTGGTGGGATCTTCATCCTTGGATGTTTTTAGGGACAGGTTGGACAACTTCTTTGGATGGTTTAGACAGGGATGATCCTTTCTGGAGGAAAGGGGTTAGAATAGAATATATATATATTTAGAGAGAGAGAGAGATCCATGGCAGATAAGGTTTTTGGGTAAATCTGATATCTTTTATTAGACCAACTCAAATAGTTGGAACTATTTGAAATAGTTCCAACTATCTGAGTTGGTCTAATAAAAGATATCTAAGAAAAGATATTGGATATTTCAAATAGTTCCAACTATTTGAGTTGGTCCAATAAAAGATATCGGATTTACCCAAAGAGCCTTGTCTGCCTATGTCCGTAGACCAACGCAGCTACAACCAGCACCCCTGCATATATATCCATGGGCACTGGAGATGATGGTGGTTGGGATTTTGATATTGATGGGTCCCCTCAATGGCAAACTTCTTGTTGTATATTGTTTGTCATTCATTGTTGCCTACAAGCCCCCATCCTGGAACAGAAACCCAGTGTGCAAGGTGCTGTACAAGGACTGTGCAGAAAGGTCTCCCTTGCCCTGTATGATAGTAGCTCAGTACAGACTGGTTGATGAAAAGAAGATCTCTGACTTTTTTTAAAAACATTGTGAACTTTTTTCCTCCCTTTTCCAGTGGAAAACAAGCTCTTTTTTAATGAAAATATTTTCCCTTATTTCCTTTTGCTTTTTAAAGGAAAAAATAAAAAATGGGAGCTGACACCTACCAAAACTAAAACACCAGATTTTCATTTTTCTACAGCCCGACATTTGAGGCAAAACTAAAACATTTTGAATCCACGTTTTGAACGATCACCCAAAAAAATCACATCAGATCAGCTAGAAATTGAGGAACTCTACAGGAAAAAAACCCACTGATTTCCCAGAACAGCTCAGGTCTCCACTTGCATTTTAATGGTAGCTACCATGTTCCAGTCCAAGGCCTGAGCCCAAAGAGCTGGCACCAGTCAGCATAGCTGGACTGTATTCAGGGAACTCAAATACTCTGCTAAAACCCAGAACGTTCTCTGAGTTCAATTAGCCAAGAGGATGGGCCCAAAATTGCTGATGACAGAAAACAGCGATGCAGTGAACGCGAGGGACCGTCTTCCCCTGCAGCCTGCAAAATTATCCCAGCACAGAGCTTCCTGCTCGGTTTTATGGTGTCAGCATCGCACGTCCCATTTAACGTAATGCTCGGCAACCAGGAAAGACGCCTCTTCACGGCTATTAATCTCCTGCCGATAATTCAGCCATTATAAGCAAAGTGGATGAAATCTATCAATGGGAATAAACATGCGGGAGGAGCCATTTGGGAGCATCAGGCCCACAGGCTCACAAGCGAGTTACGGCTGATAGATTTAGGACGGTGCCTGATGAGTAATTGTAGCCCGTCAGGGTCTTTCCGCACAACGTGATATTCATTTTCACTGGATGCAGGACAGAGAATAATAGATACAGGTACATAGTCTGTATAAATTCGGCTGGCTTTTGTTTGGCTGGGGGAAGCAGGCTGTGATTGTTTAACATCTGACTTCTCTCATGTAGTGAAAGCCTTTAGATTTAGTGCTGTATTTTGCCTGCATCACAGACGTGGGGTTTTGCTTGGGTTTTTGTTTGGGTTTTTTTTTCAGAGTCTAGTTTAAAAACGCAGCCTCTGAAGACCCATTGTTCAAAGAAATACACATATCTCATTGGTTTCCTTCCCCCCCTCCAACCCTTGATCATATCGCTTTTCAGATACGGAGACGATGGGAATTGTAGGAGGAGGATGAGTGAATGGAGAAGGCAGACGCGCCAAGGCAGGTTTTTCAAAGGGCCGAAGGGAGTCTGATGTGCAGGGGAGCTTTGCAAACGTGCATCCAGATTCTGTTCATGTCTCATTCAAACACCACCACGCTTCTGCAGTCATCTGAGGCCCATTTCCTCCTCCTTTCGCCGAGGGATTGGGCGCAGGTCTTGTGGTTGAGTTTGGCCACTCCAATCAGAACAGCAAAAATCAAAAGTCTCAAGTTTTTCCTCCAGAAGGAGTTATTGTCTCCATCCCAACCACTCCGGTAGTTCCTCCTGTGCCCCCAACATATGCCGAGCACGTGATCGGCTTTAATGAGCAACACCTACCAGCACAACTCCACATATCACAATCTCATAGAAAACGAGGGTTGAAGGGACCTCAGGAGGTCACATCTAGTCCAACCCCTGCTAAAGGTAGGACCAGCCCCAACTACATCATCCCAGCCAGGTCTTTGTCTACCTGGGTCTTAAACACCTCCAAGGATGGAGACTGCACCACCTCTCTGGGTAATTTGTTCCAGTATTTTACTACCCTCCTTTATATCCATGAAGGTTTCCACCTCTGAACCTTTGGGCCCCAGCAAAAGAGCTGATTGACATTCCTGTGTGAGCTCCTGGAAATTTTCCCATGGCTACAGCATATTTGCTATTTCCATTTATTCTGCTTGTGCTCATTTAAAACATGATTTTTCCCCATGCCAATTCCTTTTCTTTTTCTTTCATGATCTTTTTTATTTTTTTGTTCCACTGACAAGCACCAAAACATGGACTCTCCTCCCCTAAATGTTCTTGGTTTCTTGGAACTGACCACTGAAATATTTCTGTTCTGGATAGCTGGAAAAAATAGGGGCGGGGGGGGAGAATGTCTCTCAACCCTAATATTTTCAGTTTGGATGACTAAAAACTGCCACAACAACAAAAGATAGCATACAGTAGTCAAAACATAGTTTTGGAAGGGACTTCATGGCTTCTCTGGTCCAACCCACTGCTACAAATGCAGGATTGCTACTTTCAGTGTTTTGTGCAGATCTGATTTATTTCCCCCCGAAATGTTTTAAAGAAACCGCTTAAAAGCCATTTTCTGCTGAATGCTTCATAAGCATGTAGATGTCTTGGGAACAAAGTTGCATGGTTTGTCATTGGGTTCTTAACCAAAATGTCAAACCTATGGCCCGGGGACCAGATTCGGCTCACCGAGCCAGGACATCAACTGCCGTGGTTCCCCTGCTTTACCTGTGGCAGTTAGGGTGTGATGTCTTTTGTTGCGTCAAGGTTGACGGTAGTCTCAGGAAGAGTTTAGATGATGCATTTGTATAGGCTGGTTTGCATAGGGCTGATCCTGCCTTGGGCAGGGGGTTGGACTAGATGTGACCCTTCCAGCCACACTTCTCTATGATCCTCTATGATCCCATGACCCATAGGCTCTGGGTCCAGCAATTTGGAGGTGAGGGTGAGGGGGGGCCACCAAAAATCTGGGGTATGGAGACCCATTGGCAATGCATGTCAAGGGCAGGGGGTGAGTGACGGCTGCTGTGCCCAGAGCCACCATTCACCCCATCCAGACCTGGTGCCAGGGTGGAGTGAGGTTGACACCCCCATTCGACAGAAATGCAAAAGTTTCCCTGTGTTCCAGCACTTTTGAACTCACCGAGTGTTGTCGAAAAGCTTTGACCTGAGAGACAAATTGTTGAATGTTTTCCAGCCCTGGGAGTGTGTTGGGAAGCTGTTTTTAGAAAGTCAACTGCTTGGATCGAACGAGAGCTGAGGGTCTTTCTGCCGTGTTGAACCCACTGAGCCATGTCCCCTGTGAACTCCAGTGCACATTTGAACCTATGTATCCTGAGCAAAAAGGCATGACATGGCCCTAATGGGAACCAAAGTCCTCAAGTGAGACCTGCCCAGATGAAATATGTGTTACAGATGTTGATCTGAGGAAAGGGCGGCCGAAACAAGTTAGTTGATCCAAAACAACAACTCTCAAAACCTGTTTCGCTTTGACATTTTGGTCAGCTGCTCCACAAATCTTCACAGAAAACAGAGAAAGGTTTTTTTTCCCCACTAATTTAGTATTTTTGGACTCATCTAAACTTGCTTTTATTTTTAATTGTTCATACGGTACACTTTGCCATCTGCCCGTATGTTGGAAGCCATCTCGAGAGCTGGTGAACTACGGTGACTTTAAAGAGATTGACCAACAATTTGCTGCGGTGCGGGGGGAGAAAATGACACGTTGCTCTATACCAGTGGTCTCCGAAGTGGGGTGCACGCACCCCAGGGGGTGTGCAAGATGATCCATTGGGGTGTGGGAAGAAAATATTAGAACTTCTATTTCTTTTTATTTTTTATCTAAAAAAATAAGAAAGAAATTAAGCTTTACTCATATTTAATATACGGATTGACACGGGCGCCCACAGTACGCGAGGTGTCCTGAGGGAAGAGTGGGAGCTCCACAACGCGGAGGGGTTGACAGTGGCGCCCTCACTCATATATTGGGGGTGCATGCTCAAAAATATTTTACTGATGGGGTGAGCAATCAAAACATTTTGGAGACCACTGCTCTATACAGTTGGTGTTTATTGAAAAAAATTAAGATGTTAAAAACAGGGATCTGACTGGCTGCTAAAAAGATTCAACTGTGTGAATGCAGAGTGCATCGGACGCATGCCATGACTCACTTAGGACCTGCCTTTCAGATTGATTGTTTTGCAACAGAACAGGCTTACAAAAGCAGCAGGATATTTGTAGCTACATAATTAGGACATGATCCAAAGCCATGTGAAGTCAACAGGAGTCTTTCCATTGACTTTGGACTCTGGTCATAGAGATTCACTCTTTACATGGTGGAAGAAAGGATTTATTTTGGCGTCCCTGGGTAGACACTTGGCCAGCATTGCCTGACGTGGTCTGTTGCTTTCCCTGTTACACCTGACCTCACCCCTCTTGGCATGTCAGTCACGCTTATTTTGCCCAGTTATGCAATGTGCCATTGAGTGTGGGTTGCACAATTATGCCATTAATTCCCTTTTCCAAATACCCAACCATGGCCTGGAGCTTACTCCAAAGAGTTACATCACCAGATTCTGATCCCAGTCACATCTGGCCCTCTAACGTGATTAGGTGCCCAACAAAAAGGTTGTTAAATGGATCATAATGGGGTTTCTCCAGTCATGCATAGACCACACACACAGACACGCACTATATAATATATAGGATCATAGGAAAGTAGGCTGGGAAGCGACCTCACGGGATCGTCTAATCCAGCCCCTTATTCAAGGTAGGATCATTCCTGACCAAACCATCTCAGTCAAGTGTCTGTCCAGACTGCTCTTGAAGATTTCCAGGGATGGACCCTCCACAATTGTCTAGGCAGCCTGGCCCACCCTTGACTATCCTCAGAGTCAGACAGCTCTTCCTTATCTCCACCCTAAATTGCCTCTGCTGCCATTTCAAGCCATGGCTCCTAGTCCTTTCCCTATGGCCACAGAGAAAAGACCATCCCATGGTGGTTGCGTCAGAGGAGAAAGCAGACCTCTTTAACCAATTCTTCACCTCCGTTTTCTTGTGCAGGGACCGGGACTTCCCTGCTGTGATAGAAGCCGGACTCAAGGGGATCACCTTCAGACCTCAGGCTGGGGAGGACCGGGTTAGAGAGCTTCTGGAGGGGCTGGACGCGTTCAAGTCAGCGGGTCTGGATGATCTCCACCCCAGGGTGTTGAGGGAGCTAGCTGGGGTTATTGCAGGGCCCCTGGCACGGCTCTATGAGCGATCGTGGTGCTTGGGCCAGGTGCCAGATGATTGGAAGGTAGCAAATGTGGTCCCCATCTTCAAGAAGGGGAAGAGGGAGGACCCGGGCAACTATAGGCCCGTCAGTCTTACCTCAATCCT
>NW_017729031.1:41778971-41805677 GCF_001723915.1 Gavialis gangeticus
AGGGCGGCTAGGAGCTGGAACCAACTTCCAAGGGAAGTGGTGCTGGCCCCTACCCTGGGGGTCTTTAAGAAGAGGCTGGATGCCTACCTGGCTGGACTCGTTTGAGTCCCGTTTCTCTTTTTGGGGTTTTTTGTTGTTCTCCCGCCCTGGCGGGGGGTCGGGCTAGAAGATCTACTAGGTCCCTTCCGACCCTAAGTCTATGAATCTATGAATCCCCATCCTCTTCATAATCCTCCTTCAAGTGTTTGAAGACCTCAAGTGGTGAGGCCACATCTGGAGTCCTGTGTCCAGCTGTGGCCCCCCACTACAGAAAGGGTGTGGACACACTGGAGAAAGTCCAGTGGAGGGCAATGAAAATGGTTGTGGGGCTGGGGGACAGGACTGGTGAGGAGAAGCTAAGAGAAATGGGCTGATTGAGTCTGCAGAAGAGAAGACCAAGGGGGATTTGATAGCAGCCTTCACCTCCCTGCAGGGGAGGCTGCAAAGAGGATGGAGCTGGACTGGTCTTGGTGGGCAAGACAGGACAAGGAGCAATGGGCTTAAGCTGCAGCAAGGGAAGTTGAGGTTGGATATTAGGAAAAACTCTCACTAGGAGGGTAGTAAAGCACTGAACAGGTTACCCAGAGAGGTAGTGGAGTCTCCATCCTTGGAGGTGTTGAAGACCCGGGTGGACAAAGCCTTGTTTGGGATGATGTAGTTGGGGCTGGTCCTGCTTGGAGCAGAGGGTTGGACAAGATGTGACCTCCTGAAGTCCCTTCCACCCTCATTTCCTATGAAGTCTGTTACCAAATCCTCCCTCAATCTTATATGTATATATACTTACATGCTCCTACACCCATGTATACATTAAAGAGAAAGAGAAAGCTATATACAGTTGTAGATGTCCACTCTGTATCTATATGCAGTCAATGGCTCCTAGTAATAAACTGTCAGGACCAAATGCTATGTTGCATCCATGTTATGGAAGCAGCATCCAAACACGTCCAGGGATGCTTTTAAGGAGCTGTTGTCCTAAAGCTATGACACCCCAAAAACTTCTGCAGCTCTGATTTAGTTAGCCCATACAGTGCAAATCTGCACGGCTTTCTGCCTGGCTTCAGGAAGACACGGTGAACGGCCTCTATCCCTATTAGTGTCAGGGCTGGGGACAGATAGCTGGAAGCAGGCATTTATTTTGGCACCTGAGAAGGTGACTTGCTTGTTGTGCGCAGTCCTTGGCCAGCTCACTGTGGTATGGGAGTGCATCCAGGCATAAGGAATAAGCCGTGTGTTGACAGGAGCCAGAAATGCAAGACAAAAAGACCACACACAACTCGAAGTGGATGCCTGGATTTTGCAGGAGGGTGTGTGTGTGTGGGTGTGTGTGTGTGTATGTGTGTTTTCTCTCTCTCTCTCTCAGTGAAAAATGCTTAAAGACTTTGGGAAAAGATTTGAGTCATTATAAAAATGTAACTCTATCTCGTCACGCAGCTGCGCAGGGCGATGGCAGCTGAGGCTGGGGACTCAGTCGATCCGGCGTGATGATTAGGGCTCAGGGAGCCCTTTGGTCACATTTAATAAAAATAGATTTGCTCGGTTGGGAACGCCGTCTGGGACCGCCTGCAGCCTCCGCTGCGAGGTGTTATATCTGCTCGGGATGTTTCCCGTCTCGGAGCTGCAGCCAGCATCGTGTCCTTGGTTCTGGGGACTCCAGAAAGTCCAAAAAGATCATCTTTGCTGACCTCTCCTGCAGGATACAACTGCATCTCTCCTAGGGTTGAAAAGGGGAATGTAGCTGAGCTGTCAGAAATAGAGGGAGAAGTTTTTTAGCTCTCCTCCCCACTGAAGAGGGAAAAATCCCTTTAATTGTCTAGGTCAGTGGTGCTCAATATTTCGGCAGACCATGCTGCCCCTGCCCAGCCCTCCATGCCAGAATTGGGGCCCCAGGACCCCACGTCACCTCCACCTGGTCCTGCATGCTGGGAAAAGGCGGTCCCCAATGATGAACCATATGGCGAGGTGCCATGGGGAAGGGATGGTGCCATGGCCATCCCTTCCCCAAGGTGCCATGGACAAGGTAGGGAAAGGATTGAGCACCCCAGTCTAGTTCAGTGATTCCTAACCAGGCTGCCACAGCACCCTGGGGTGCCATGAGATCCAGCGAAAGGTGCACAAGATCAGCACCAGGGGTGCCAACACCTACCCATAAGTCACAAGATAAACCCAGAGGCAGCAAATAGGACTCGAGCATGCCATGACCCTGATGACCTGCTAGGATCTTCCTGAGCAGAAGAATGGCTCTAGGAGTTTTCTGTAGTCCAAAAATGACTGCAAGCAAAGAGCTGGCATTTCTCAAGGGCTGCCTTCAGTGTAACGACCAGGATCTTTATCTAAAAAGACTGAGACCCACTGGTCTAGTTTATCATCTTAAAACAAATCAAACAAACAAAATCCCTGTTTTTTTATAGATGAGTTAGAAAGGCCAGGCTACCTGCACCCTCTCTCCCAGTACAGCAAACATCTGTTCGTAGCAGCACATTAGTGCCCTGGTGTCATGTTGCTCCGAAGCAGCTGTTGCTGTTCTGGGGATTGCCACCTGGACACATGTCAGGGAAAGTGCTCCCAGGAGCAATGTTGCTGGTAAGTGGATGTTGCTCTTATCAGGCATTGCTACAAATGAGCCTCAACAGCAGTCACACTTTGCCACCACTGATTTCGTATGTATTAGCAAAATGGGCCAGATGGAAGAAACGATCCCAATCTAGTGGGAGGCTTGAGCAATGATGAGCATGTACCTAGTAGCAGCAGCATTGGAGGGGACATAGGAAGGGGGTTGGGAGATAAGGGAAGAGCTGGAGGTCCCTTCCAACCTGGCTACTCGATGATTTGATATCCACTGAGGCTCCTAATAGATGGGTTCGAATCTGGCCCAGCTGCCCTAGGCCCCATCTCCATGCAATAACCACACACCATGAATGCCTAGCACCCTTCTCTGGTTCGAGTCTCAGTGATGGCAGAGGCAATGGGGAGCATCCATTCAGAAACCCATGATGACTTTGCTGAAGCTTTTCCACGACAACCAAAAGAGCTACCCTGGCATCTGCGTCTCCTTTCTCCCCCACAAGCTCATAAGAAACATTTTGCCCCCAGTTCCCTTGGAGTTTTTTTTTGAGTTTTGCCAATCTGTCTGACATGGAAAGTGTTCAGAAACACAGGAGATGATAGATCCCTCTGAGGGCTGTAGGACCAACTTTTCAGTTCATCTCCACCTGGTACCACCATCTCCAGCTGCAGAAACACTCAAACATTGGCATTTTTCTAAGAAGACGGCAACACATACACGCATCCTGGGTTTTAAACTGGGATCCATCGGTAGCATCTTTCAGCCTGCAAAGCTCAGCACCTCCCTCTGTTTGCAGTTGCCTCCTGGGTGATTAGGTGCCTAGGGGAGGGCAAGATGCTGACACCCATCCTTCTCCCTCTCTCTGTCTGTAATCTTATTTGATCCAATCTAATCTAGACTGCTCAAACGAGGGCGGCCTGAAAGCACTCAGGCCAGACGGCTTCTTTTCTTGCATTCAGACGCTCCGTCTGAGTTGGGTTCATTCTCACTCTAGTTTCGTTTTCCATCAGGCACCCCAAGGATGTTGGTCGTAGGAGCCTAGATATAAATTTAAACCACTTGACAATGTGTCTGGAGCATACAGCATACAAAGAGAGGAAGTGTAACGGACTGAACTCAGTTGCAGAAGGCAGGAACTTGAGCGGGTAGATGGAGATCTGATACGGACGCCCTCACAATTCAGCATTTCCAGCTCGTGTTACAGCTCGCCCATCAACATTTTGCTCAGAAACACCTACCGGCCTAATCTCCCCCCGGGGAAAGATGAATGCTCTCATAAACGTAACTGGGGTTGGATAACTGTAAGCGCCGCCGTCTCTCAGCGCTGTGTGGTCGGCTTCGGAAAATGGAAGCGGAGGGACCATTCCTGTGGCTTAATTTTAGAACCTCGCTATCTCCAATGGAGGAAATGAAGAGTTAAACAGGAAATCCAGGCAGGGTTATTCCCAGGCAGAGAGTGGTGAGCGTGTGAGATTAATTACCTAAGGAAAGCTCGCTTCATGCAGGGTGGAAGGGAAAAAAATAAAACCCCGCCGAGTTAAAGAAACAGGCGGCTCATTTCCAGGAAGAAAAAAAAATACACATGGAAGGAGATGAGGTTCAGGACCTGCAACACCGCGAGGTGTGGGGTGAGCTTGTGAGAACCAGCACCTTTTTCTGCAGAGGCCTCCACTGCCGACCAGAATGGCCCCCTGGAGAAATGCAGCCGACCAACCTTGTGTTAGGGTGCTGCCGACATGCCCGTGGACTTATATTTAGGAGGCTGTGTCATCTAGAGGATAAACCTGGGATCCGGGACTCCGATCCAAGCTGTTCCCATGACTTATTGTATGACTTAAGTCACGGATGGAGAATGGAGTTGGGCTGTTCTCCGTGGGGGCAGACGACAGGACAAGGAGCAATGGGCTCAGGTAGCAGCAAGGGAAGTTGAAGTTGGATATTAGGAAAAACTTTTTCATTAGGGGGATGGTGAAGCACTGGTGCAGGTTAGCCAGAGAGATGGTGCAGTCTCCACCCTTGGAGGCACTGAAGACCTGGGTAGACAAAGCCTTGGCTGGGATGATGTAGTTGGGGCTGGTCCTGCTTAGAGCAGGGGGTTGGACTCGATGTCACCTCCTGAGGTCCCTTCAACCCTCATTTTCTATGATTCTATGAAAACTGTCTGCTCCATGGAGATAAAACAAGCAATTTGCAATCCTCCAGTATCCCAGGATGCACCACTTCCAGCTCCCCTCCTCTCCCACCAAAACAGTAAACAAACCCAGGTGTCCTGGATGCTAACCATGGCCCTGCTCACCATCCCTGTAGGTGCCAGTCAGATCAGTGCTGGCAAAAAACAGCATTAACCCATACCATGTGACTGCTCACAAAGTGTTCCAACTTTTAACGCAGCTTAACATCTCACGGATTTAATGTGACCTAAGTTGTAAAGTGCAGCTTCACCCTAAGGCACTGCAGTTTCTATAGCCAACGGCACACAAGGGAGTGATGTATCTAGCAATGCCTCCAACTCTCCAGCCTGAATGACCAGGTACCCAAATTACAGCTGGCTCAAATGGAAGTAGCTTGGCCATGTGGCCAATGCTGTTAAATGCTAGTTAGCCCTGGAGTGAACACAATCTTTGTGCTTCTCCAGAGAGCAGGGATAGCATAGGTGGTAACAGGGGTGGATCTAGGGTTTTGAAAAGGCGCAGAGCAGAAGTTGAGGTGCATCATCCCGTATACAACAACACACATTTTTCTCCCATTAAAAATAAATGAGGCGTTTTACTAATATGCTAGGGGCCTCAGGGTATGTTATTCCATTTCAAATCAAAGCAAAACCTAACATAACTTTATTGGGATGTGCATTTGTTTGCTATTATTTATTTTTTTTAAAGCCACACAACCAACTGGGCAAAAACATAATCAAACAATGCTCTTTCATGAGTCCTGAAGTCCATACATCTCTTTTTCGGATTCACAACAAAAAGTCTAGCCAAATCTTGGCAGTGCATCCAATGCTTCGCTGGAAGTTATTTCCACATCTGACTTCACCAGAGTTAATGTTTCTAGCTAGAGTTAAGACAGTCTGTAATGCTGTTAAATAAGAGCTACATTCCCAGAAGAAGCTAGCAGACAGCAGAAATGCCCAGGAGGGGACAGCTTGATTAGTGGAACAGCAAGACCATTAAAAAGGAGACATGGTTGTTAACACCTGCAGAATGAAGCACTTCGAAGGAATCAGGTAGATGAGAATAAGTCATGAAGTCAGTCATCTCCATCACTGCTGCCCAAATAGAAATGCTGATGCCAGACACTTGGGTTTAAATTTGGGTCAAGCTAGAATCAAAGCGGGGCTGCAACAGCCAGGGAGAAGGTGTCCTTGTGCGCCTTCGTTGCTCTAATGAGACACCCAATGAGGCCAGTGGGAGGGCGAAGGTGGCTTTTGTGTCACCACAAACTCAGGTCACGTGAGCCACTGGAGGGTAAAAAACATCAGACACTTGGGCAGATAAAAGTCAGTGACCATTGCAAGAAAAGGTCCATCAGACCCCACTCTCATCCAACCCCCACTTTCATTCAACCCCCATCCAGCCAGTTTCCCCTCATGCTTAGTATTTTCTTCTTATTCTTCAGGATTCTCCGATGTTTCATTGCACTTTTAACAGATGTTTCCAAATGGTTATGTGTCATCTGTGCTTTGGGTGAAGCAGTAGAAGGAGTACCTTTTTCCAACACACCCTTTCTCCCCTTCTCCTGGGAACCACGTCCGAAGATGGGCCAAGACTTCGTTGCCTGATCCAAGAATAAAAACCAAGTTATCTTCCTGTAACAACCATCGCCTTTCTACCTTACAGGCTGTAATGCATGGTGAAGGCCCCTGGATGGAAACAAGAGACAAAATCTTCTTGGAGTTAGCAGAGTATAAAACCTAATAGCTCCATAGAGTCTGAATGGGAAGGTCTGTTTTGCCAGTGTGTGCATAGGCTTCCCAGAGAGGTGGTGCTCTCACCTTCCCTGGAAATCTTCAAGAGGAGACTGGACAGGCACCTGGCTGGGGTCTTATGACCCCTGCCACCCCCAGTGCTCCTTCCTGCCCATGGCGGGGGGCCGGACTCGATGATCTGTCTAGGTCCCTTCCGACCCATTGATTCTATGACTCTATGATTGATGCTAGCCCAAGATCGATCCCTATCGTATCGTCTTTAGGGTTTTGCCCAAGCTAATTTTAAAAGACCTGAACTTTGTGGTAACATCATTTCAGAAAAGGGACTCTGCCACAGATCTGCACCCCCAACTGTTAAAGTTTCACTTTTCCATTGCTCTGTGTATCCCTACCCCCCCATTTCAAGTTATGCCCTTTGCAAGGTCCCTCCCTCTTCATATGCAAGTCCTCCAAGCCTGGGGAGGTGGCTTTCACCACCAGTGCACAATGGCCAATCGTCAACATGCTGAGGATAATGTTACATCTGCTGGAGAAACAGACCGTGCCAGGCTTGTATCTGCTCTGGAAAGGAAAACCATTCCTTGGAGCATCTTTTCTGATCACACAAAATTCAATTTCTTCCAAATTTCCAACCCTGGGAGAAAGGAGGTTTCTCAACACAAAAGCTGCCCACGAAAGTGCCAGCTTGCGTGTTACGAGCCGCGGCTGGTTCCCCAGCCCGCAGCTGCTTCCATTTAGTCATAGTGCGAGGGGAGAGACACTCGCACAACACATTTGCACTGGAACATCCCTAACAGTAAGTTGTGTTAGCGCAGCTGGAGTCACATCAAAACCCAATGCACCGTGTGGAAAGCTGTTACCCGCTGGAAAAGGGTGGAATGTGAAGAACTCCCTGCCCTCCCCCTGCCTCATGGCATAGACCCAAATGGAGTAACTCAACACAATACCAGAGACACCCGCTCTTTTTCAACCCCCTCCCCCCCAGCTGTCTCAAGTAGCATCTAAAAAATTGCAATGTAAAAAGGCCGCGGCAGGTATCAATACAGTTCTCCCTCCTTCCTCCAGGATCTTGGCTACCGTTGCAAGATTTGGGAGGTTTATACTCCTGATTAGAGCCACAGGTCACACCAATTTGGAAGACAGAAGCACGCGCTGTCAGCCCAGCCGCAGCCAGTCACCTAAGCTGATCGCATTCACATCAGGCCAGCTGGTGGCCAGACATAACCCGACCTCATATTTCTGAAGGTCTCGGGGAAGCTGTGAGAGCAGGGCAGCCTATTAAATAGATGCGCAGCCTATTCAATTAGATGAGTGAGTTAAAACATTCAGAGGCTCCGTTTTCCAAAACAGGTGCTGATGTGGCTCTGGCAAAACCATGCATGCTTCTTTTTCACACCGCATGGCATTAAAGGGTGGAGCTCATGGCCACCAGACGTGGTGGAATAATGCACGTCTACACATGCATTAATGCACTTTAGTTAATGTGCATTAAACCTAGTACTTCCATTGTGAGGTTCTAGGAAAATGTGCATTATCTTGTCTTAATGTCCATTAACTAAAGAGTGAGGTGTTTAAGTGATGCTTAATGTGCAGGAGCATGTATAGACAAAACAGGGGCCCTAAATTGAAGCGGTGGGTTTTAAAAAAACTAAACCTAAAACTCCTCAAAGGACTTTTAGTTTGCTGTGCCCCAAGTCAGTTAAGGTGCATTACACTGCTGAATTTCCTACAGCGGCTGGAATTAATGCACAATACGCCACCGAGGCATGCAAACGCTGACACCATTAAAGCAGTGCAAAAGCATTTAGCCCACTTTAAAGTGTCATGCACACAAGCCTCTCATTTTGTCTACACATGGCCCATTAGTCTATTTTAATGCGCATAAACTAAATAGAACATTTTAATGCGCATTAAAATAGGCTAATGCATATTAAAGTGCACATGTAGACGTGCCCTGAGAGCTTAGCCAAATTCCAAAAGGAATTGGACGCATTCTTGGAGGAGCTATTGAGCATGGGAGTTAAGGATACAGCCTCTGAATCAGAACTTCCTGGACCTTAATTGTTTCAGGCTGCGTGGGAGAGAGGAGTAGGAGGAAAAACCCACGTCAAACACAGGTCACGGTCCCTTCCAGCCTCCGCTGTCTGCCACCACATGACCGAGGAGCCTGGGCAAGGTGGACCTACAGTCTGACCCAGGAAATGGTAGCTCTGATGTTGTTATGACCCTGCTGAGAACGCAATGGGCAGGAGGGCAACAGCGTCCTTTCTGGTGAAGACCAGGCCATCCTGTGGAAGGCAAGTGACCTCGCTGCTCCCTGAAAGCCAACTCCTACCCAGCCAGGAGATACTTAGCAGCTGACAGAACCAGAGCAAAGAGTTAACAGAGCCAAGACTTGAAGTAGCCGGGCTTGAGCAGGTGGGATAGGTGGGGTGGAGGATAGATGGTGAAGGTACAGAAGAAGTGTCCAAGAAGCTGGGAGAGAAGCAAGGAGCGACCCCGTGAATTAAGAGGGCAGCAAGGAAAAGGCAAAGTGGAATCCTTCTTGGCAGGACACGAAGTGTTTCGGCAGAGCCTCGCAGCTGTAGCGAGCAGGTGCAGACGAGCACTGGAGGCTGGAGAGAGGCAGAAGGCAGGAAGGAAATCGGATGTTCCCCAATTCCAACCAACAGCAAGCGAGAGGGGGGGACAGGGGGAGCTGGCGTAACACTCTCCATTTCCCCAGCTTGATGGGCAGATGGAAGATGAATTGACTTTCCCCCCGGGGCCCGTCAGATGCCTCTGCACTGTGGGATTTATCAGCTGTCAGACCAGCAAGGAGTAAGCTAAACAAAAAGCTTTCACAGCCCTCGTTCCTGAATCCATGCGTCCACCGTGTGCCAGGAAAAATGATTCCTCATTCCCCCTCCCCCTCTTGTGCTACTACTAATGTTTTTCCCTTGCTCTCACTGGACAGCTGGAGGGGATCCAGGCTGCTGCTGTTCTCGTGGCTACAGACTGAACACAGGAGAGGGGAAAAAAATGGGTTTTCATGTCATTGTACAGGATAGTGGAGCATGGAGGCCTGGTGTGAGTAGCAAGGGACATTCTCCCCTGTACACGGGTAGGAATCATGGCTGTGCAGGGAGATACAGGAAACCCAAATCCATCCAGTCCATCACTTCCTCCTGACATTCATCCTGGACCCCTTCCTATCCCTTATGAATCCTCGCGACTCTGGCTGTAGTGCTGATCTGTCCTTCCGCATGGCGCGATGGCACCAATTTTCATGGGAATCCAGAATTGACCAGTGGCCCACCCCATTGCTTTGATTTGCCCAGCCATACATGTCCCTACAAGACAAGTATGGGGTAACTTGCTATTTCCCATCACCCCCCAAGACCTAAAAGTTGGCTAAAGGTTTATCCAAAAGCCTGGGTTAGTCCTTTGATTCTTGCTATTGAGATGATCTCATTATGGTTTAGAAGAAGCTCATCCTATCTTTCTGAGCTCCCTTCCAGCTCTGATACGAAGATGCCACAATTCTCCATGCCAATGTGCCCCCGGGTTTGAATCTTACAGAGTTCTCGGTCTCTACGATGGAGCCGATGGAACAAGGGAGAGATTGTGCGTATCTCTAGGGATGGCTGCATCTACTGAGGCTGGGTTTCCCCACTTGAGGTACCAGGGGCCGTAACTTATGCTTGCCCTGTACACAGATCCAGCGGTCCCCCCAGCTGGGATCAAGCCAAATCTCAGAAGCAAGGAGGGATCTGAGAGCAGATCAAGATCTGATCGCCTCGGTTTGGAGGAGAGTAGCTGACACCCACCGAAGCAACAGGGTCACGGCATTCTGGCGTGTTATGCACATTTTGCATGCACGTTGAAAAAGGGGCCCATCGCCAGCAGCTCATCTCGGCCTTGGCTGGGCCCAGACTTAGCCAGCCGTGGGAAAGAGACTCAATCGAAACGGTCTAGCAGGAGAGGTGGCAGATGCAGTCCCGTCCTATTTTTTATCATCCTCGACTAGCTTCACCTTTCCCTTTTTGGTATGCAGCTACATGCCACCTCTTCCTCTCCACAAAGGGCTGAAAACCTCCCTGAGCAGCACATTTACAGCCCTGAACCCATGTCCTAGCCCGGTGCCTGCTGAAGGATGGGGTGTGAGAAGGAGCCGATGTCCCCAAATCTGACTCCAATCCCCATGCACGGTGCTAGGGGTGTTTTGCTGCTGGGCATGGTGGGTGTGACTCTGCAGGGCACGGTCAGGGCATTCATAGACTCATAGGAAATTTGGGCTAGAAGGGACCTCACGATGTCACATCTAGCCCAGCCCCCTGCTCATGGCAGGACCATACCTGACTAAACTATCCCATCCCAATGAATGTCCAACCTACTCTTGAACATCTCCAGGGATGGAGACTCCACAACTCCTCTAGGCAGCCTGGTCCAAGGCTTGACCACCCTCAGAATCAAAAATTTCCTCATCTCCAACCCAAATTTCCCCTACTGAAGCTTGAGGTGGTTGCTTCTAGCCCTGCCCCCTTAGAGAAAAGCCCATCTCTATCTTCTCTATAATCACTCATGTATTTGAAGACTGTCATCAAGTCCCCCTCCATCTTCTCTTCTCCAGGCTACATCGCTAAGGGCCCATCTAAATGATGGTTTTGCAATTTTCTCAAAAAACATGAAAAACAGTGAAAAATGGTCACATTTTTCCAGGAAATCAACCAAAAAAAATTAATAAAAATTCTGGATCCCCAGTGGGGTTCTTGCTGCCCCTAGGCAGCCCACCCAAGAAGGGAAGGCAACAGCTGGTGGGGCAGCTGCCCCTTCGCGCCTTTCCACCAATCAACACCGAGGGGCGGGGCCACCGCAAAATGACCACAAAATTGGTTCTTTGGGCTGTGACCAAGCCATAAGAATTGCTTTCTCTCGCCATGAGTTAAGTAGGTCCCTATACATTCACCAGCTCTTTCAGCCTGCCCTCATCAATCTTGCTTCACAGACCTCTAATCATTTTTGTCCCTCTTCACTGGACTCTTTTCCAATCTGACCACATCCTTCTTGAAGTGCGGGGCCCAAAATATTTCCTCCTTTGAGGCAAGACTGGCTCCAGTGCCCCGCACGGTGCATGCCGGTGGTATACTGCCAAGGAGATCTAGAATTGCAAGCCTGGCTGCTCTGGCTCATTAAAACTCCTGGGGAACTTTTCATGACATTGGGGTTGTTAACCTGGACATCCCAGCTGAGTCTCAAAGGGGTGGATGAGGTTTGCGTTCACTTTCCTCTGCATTTCTGCATGGACTCAGTTGTTCTTTACATCCTGGGCTGCTTTAGTGGCCTATGGTTTGCTGCATCCTGCTCCCGAAGCAGCTGCCTTCCCATGGCCGGTCACGTGGTGCCCCACACGTGTGAAATTTGCACAGTGCATCTGTATCCATGAAGCAGAGAGGTGAGAGATCAGTGCTTGGCCTGTTATCTGCACGCTGGCCCCCCTGTCAGTGTGTGCTGATCTGTTTTTCCCTCTTTGATGGGTCGCCTAAATCATAAAGTCAGAGACAATGAGGGTGGAAGGGACCTCAGGAGGTCACATCTAGTCCAACCCCCTGCTCAAAGCAGGACCAGCCCCAACTACATCATCCCCGATGAGGCTTTGTCTATCTGGGTCTTAAACACTTCTGAGGATGGAGATCCCACCACCTCTCTTGGTAACCTGCTCCAGTGCTTCACCACCCTCCTCGTGAGAGAGTTTTTCCTAATACCCAACCTCAACTTCCCTTGTTGCAACTGGAGACCATTGCTCCTTGTCCTGCCATCTGCCCCCACTGAGAACGGTCCCCGCATCCAGACATGTCAGCATTCACTGCGTAATGCAGATGCTCTGCCTTGAAGTCCTCATGCTGGAATCGGCTTTTGGGTCCCTGTAACACCAGGTAGCTGAGCTGCTGAGGACGATTCACCACCCTGGTGCAGGGCGTCCGAGCAGCTGGGCTGCACGCCGCATTAGGGAGGGTCACGCTGTATTTCCCACGCTGGGTTGGGTCCCCATTTTTTAAATACTTCTTGGGCTTCTCCAAAAAGACGTCCTGCCAGGCTCGTTGGCAGGGGAGAGCATACTTCTAATTCCCTTACCTCCCCCCCCCGAACACACACACACACACACACACACACACACACCCTTTTCAGTCATTCCCAGCATAAGTTCCCTCAATGCGGAGAGCTGGAGGGATATCTGGGCTTGTACATCTCCCTCTCCCTGGTTTTGCCTAGCAAGAAACCCTTGTGTATCCTCACAATATGACAGATCTCCAAGGGGGTTGGATGTATGTCATGTAATCATAGAAAATGAGGGTGGGAAGGCATGGAACAGAAGGCAGAGCAGCAGAAAGAAGAAAGCAGAGCAGAGGAAGAAAAGTATTACCTTATTGTGGAGCCATGCAGTCACCCCAAAGCGGTTGATGTGATAAGTCCTTTAGCCACATTACAACGTACTCAAGCTTGTTCATTTGGAGCAAGGACATCTACACACCGAGGAACCAACCTTTTTAGGAGCAGTTTTTCCAGCACAGCTCCCTGCTTACACGAGCTTTGCACCTCTCTTTTCCCCATGGTGCATGCTGAGGGGGTGCTTTAGCAGGATGCTAGCTCAGAGGGTCTTTGGGGCTTGGTCAAAGGTGGGCCATGCCACAAGGATTTTCCTTCTCCTTGTCCTTCGAGGGCTTTTACCACCCTCAGCCAGCATGGCAACAGGTGATGGGAGTCCATCCCTCTCCCTACACCCAGGGGTCTGGGCCCAATATAGAGGTTCGGTCTGACCTCAATACTGCTCCGCCATCCATCCGGGAGCCTGTTGCTAGGCTTGTTCTTTCCCCCTCTGCCAAGCCTCTTCATCAGCCATTGCCTTGCTCTGAAGGACTTGCCCACCCAGACCCCGGCCTGGCCTAGTTGCTTT
Source organism: Gavialis gangeticus (assembly GCF_001723915.1). Classification (NCBI taxonomy): domain Eukaryota; kingdom Metazoa; phylum Chordata; order Crocodylia; family Gavialidae; genus Gavialis; species Gavialis gangeticus. The sequence goes on from NW_017729031.1 coordinate 41,792,436, forward strand.
GGAGAGGACACGGTGTTCCTCCCGTTTTCCTTTTGGTCTTTGGCTTCTCCGAGGACGGGTTGTGTGTGCTTGGGGCCAGAAAACCACAGGGGCATTGTTATTATTGGGACAGGAGAGAAATGCAAAGCCGGTTCCATCGTGGGGTAGCCTGCATAGGCTGTCCTGAGAGGCAGGGGCAGGGCTCTCAAGCAAGTTATAAATACATTTGATTGCTAGGTCGGCTATGAATGGAAAAATCCCATGCACCGGGGCAGGCTGGGGGCCGACTGGCTAAGCAGCAGCTCTGCAGAAAAGGACCTGGGGAGGACAGGGGACAATAATCTGAATAGGAGCCAGCAGCGTGCCCTTGATGCAAAGATGGCTCCATTCATAGGAGCGTCACCAGCAGAGCCAGGGCAGTGATTCTTCCCCTCTCTTTGTAGATTCATCAATTCATAGTTGTTAGGGTTAGAAGGGACCTCAGTACGTCATTGAGTCCAACCCCCTGCCCTGGACAGAAAAGAGCCCTGGGGTCAGATGACCCCAGCTAGGTGCTTGTCCAGTCTCCTCTTGAAGACCCCCAAGGTAGGGGAGAGCCCCACTTCCCTTGGAGCCCGTTCCAGATTCTGGCAAACCTCACTGTGAAGAATTTCTTTCTAATGTCCAACATAAACCTGCTCTCTGCCAATCTGTGGCCATTGTTCTTAGTTACTCCAGTTATTCAGCACTGGGGAGGCCATATCTGGAGTCCTGTGTCCAGCTGTGGGTCCCCCACTACAGAAAAGATGTGGACAAGTTGGAGAGTCCAAAAAATTGTCATGGGGCTGGGAGACAAGATTCATGAGGAGAGGCAGAGGGAACTGGACTTATTTCATCTGGAGAACAGAAGACTGAGGAGGAATTTGATAGCAGAGTTCAACTCCATGCAGGGGGGCTGCAAAGAGGATGGAGCTGGGCTGTCCTTAGTGGGGACAGATGCCAGGACAAGGAGCAGTCTATTGAATGCATGACCATGGGTGCATACACACAAACTAACTTTCTGACAATTAAGCTAGCTTCATTTTTCTAAGTCAACTAAACTGTGAGTGCGTGCACATGTATGTGGAGCAGAGTCATCTTAAATGCAGCGCGAGATAATACACTTCCCAGGTGTATTATCTTGAATGGCATTAGTTAAATCAATATAGCTCACAAGATGGCTGCCACCATTTCAAGGAGCTGTACCTGTACCTGTGTATGCTCCAATGTGGCTTAATTTAAGTCAGCTTAGTTAAGTCATTTTATTTTAAGTCTACTTAGTATGTGTGTATACCCACATGCATGGTAGCGGAGCTTTTCACCATCTTTACTGCATTCATCCTCAGAAGTGCCTGGGAAATGCCATTAACTGCAAAGCACAGATGGGAAAACTGAGGAAGGACAAAAGCTTTTCCTAAGGTTATACGGGAAGCATGTGGAGAAACAAGGAATTGATAGCCTGGAGGGGGCTGGACTAAGTAACATGGTGAGGTCCCTTCCAACCCTATGATCCTATGAACCTCTCTCAAGTGCTGAGCTTGGCATCCAACAGCTGCAGGATGCGAAGATGATTAGCAGCTACAGGATGCCCATGCAAATCTGGCAGGAAAATCAATCAGAAGCTCCTGAGGATCAAGGGGGCTGGTGGATCTGACACGTTGAAAGGGATTAAGACCTGGGTGTAGATGAGCCACGTTCCCCAACACGTGTGATGAGCTGAAGAACAAGGCCTTTCCCTGTGTTGCTTTTAACAGGTCCACCAAGGCAAAGGAGCAGAAACTGGAAGGCCCACAAGAATGGGCCAATCCTCCCTCTATACAACCACCGTCTACAACCTAGATTCAGACGTCACACCTATGGCTGAGTTTTGTGCACAGAGCGAAGGGCTCCCTTTGGACAGTAGCAACTGGATCTTTAGGAAGTGCATTGCATCTCAGGAAAACCTGCTTCCCTGTCAGAGCAGGGAGTCTGTGGGATGTCCTGGGAGGGTTAAGCCTTCCTCGGTGGCTTCAGGTGCTAGCTGGATGCAACCCAAGCTGGTTGTGACTGGGTTCTGCCAATGCTCCTGCTGGGACTTAAACCGAGAGGTTCCTGGCTTGAGGGTCTTGCCTCTCTACTCAGGCTGAGAACGATGCCATATTTAGGGTCAGAAAGCAATTTTACCCCATAGTTAGATTGGTATGGACTTGTGGGGGGAGGTTACCTTCCTCTGTAGCAGAGGTGCACGGCCTCTACCTGGGATCTCTTGAGTCTATATTAGCAACCTTTTCACAGAAGCAGGACGTTGGCCTCCGTGGTCCCCTGCTTTCCCCGTGGCAGGGTCAGGCATTATGTCTGGTTTTGTGTCAGGGTTGACATTCATTTTACAAAGAGACTGGACATCGGATTTGTCTGGGGTGGTTTGGACAGGGCTGGTCCTTCCTCAGGGAGTTGGACTGGATGTCACCTCTAGAGCTCCCTTCCAGTCTGATTTATCTATGAATTTATGACACATTTGCTGTCTTTTTGCACTGCTGTCTGCTGCGGCTTTCCTTTTCATCGTTTGCAGGTGTTTCCCTGTGCACATTAGCAAAGACCACGGATAGCATCTGGTTCCGACCTGCTCTATGGAGGATTTCCTTTTCTTTCTTGTTAACGGAGAAGGCTTGTAGGCTTTAGGTGCATTTCGAACAGCACCTAAGTGACTCCAGAGCATGAGGTGATGCCCCCTGTGCTACACAGGGTGTGTGTGGACCATCTCGGAGGTCACCGCGGGATTATTGATCGTTCCCAAAAACCACATGGCTGCTTTTCTGGGGCACTGCCAAGTTCTCGGTCTCGGGTACTAGGGGCACAGAGCGCCACGGTATCAGTGACGACATGCCAACCTCTTCATCTGGCTGCGGTTGCAGTGCGCAAGCGAGTGTGCAATGTGTGAAGCCTTGAAACAGCCTTCCTTCTCAAAGGCAAGCTCCGGTTATCCTCTCCGCTGCATCCTTCCAGGCTGGAAAAGCCCCTGACAGCAAGTGTGGAGCCGAGCGAGATGTCCCACCTGCTCCCCATGGAAAGTCCAGAGGGGTGGAAGCTGCCTTCTGCCACACGTTTGCTTTTCATATTAGGCTCCTCGCAGCACAACCTTTGCCCTCTCAACACCGGGTCGTGCTGATTAATGGGCTACCAACCCTGATAATGAGGTTCAGGAGGGCGTCCTCCTAAGTGCTTCTCCAGGAGGTTTGCTTCAGGCCGCCGTGCTCCATTAAACCCAGGAGCTGGGGGACAGGAGGGGGCTTAATTTATCAGGTGGTAACCAAGGCTAATGACTTTCCAAGCAGCTGATAGAGCCCGAGCGCACTTGCAGCGGAAGCAGGGGGGGAAAGCCGGGCAGCTCGGGTTGTGTTTACATGCCGGTGAAAGGGGATCTGGGAGCTACAGCCGTGCTGGGGAAGGGAGTGTCAGGCCGGGGGCTTGAGGGGAGTAGGGAGGAGGACAGGATGCTAGAGACTGACTGACATCTTAATCTCTGTGCCTCTGCAGGTGTGGTTGGCCCTGCTGCCAGAGACGCCGCGTTTGCAGACCGTCATTGCAAAACGCTGCCCGAGGTCCTTTGCAAGGACTTTAGGGATCAAGGGTTGCTCATCTCGAGAAGGCTTGTAGGGCAAAGCTCGCTCCTTGCCCATCCACCCATTGCACTGCTCACCGCTGCCATCCGTGGAAGGCCAACAAGGCGTTTGGTCCAGGACTAAGACATCCCAAGGGTTTCTGGACTCATCTTCCCAGCATGATAAATAATGCCTGTAAATAGTAGGATGTCTAGATGCCCTTCTCCCACCTCCCAGGGCAGGTGGCAGTCGGGGCCTGGCCACAGGCCACAGAGACAGCTGTCTGATGAGTTCCCCATAACATCATGTTTCCTTGTATAGTCCCCAGATGAAGACTATAGTTTTGTAAGGGTGCATCTACATATGCACTTCAATGCACATTAGCCTATTTTAATGAGCATTAAAGCATTACTAAAAACCCATGCTCTTTAGTTAATGTGCATTTTCCTAGTACCTCAGGGTGTGTCTACATGTGTGTTTTAACGTGCATTAGCCTATTTTAACATGCATTAAAGCATCACAAAAAAACCTGCTGTTTAGCCAATGCACATTAAACTAGGCTAATGCTAATTTTTCAAGTCCCTCACAATACAGAGCATTTATAGATATGCTCCAAGAGGGGTGGGGAAGGCAGGAGGCACTTTAATGAATGTAGCTTTCAGACCCATGCTAATTAAAATCCCCAAAGCGTCATGTGTATCAGCATCCCTGCATTGAAAAATGACAGCAGGTACACTTAAAGCTCATTGAACAAGCTTTGGTTAAAGTGCCCCGCCACCATTTTTCAGCACTGATACGCATGATGCTGGAGCCTGCTGGAGCACGGTAATTACCATGCTTTGGCAGACTCAATTAATTGAGTCTGCTCCAATGCACGGTAATTACAGTGCTGGATTTCATGCACATTACCTAAAGTGCATTAATGAATGTGTAGTCATGCCTAGAGGTACTAGATTTAATGCACATTAAATTAAGCACATTACTGCCCATGTAGACACTCTAAAGTGTTGTGTTGCTGGTGCAGCTACTGGGCCTAAGGAGAGTGAGTGAAGCTCTGAGAGAGCTGGAGAGGAAAACAAGGTCCCTGAGTGGGCAGACAGGAAAGGACTAGTCCCAGAGAGGATAAAGTCCAAGTGAGGGCAGAGGGAATGGACAGGGGCTTGGAGGAGAGTCTGCTGTGCTGTGGCACTCATCTTTTAAAGAAAACACCCTCCATCCTTCCTGGGAGCTCTCGCCATCCCCTCGGAAAGGACTTGACCTCTGACATCGCGGGCAGCCTAGCTTTCCACTTCACACTGACCTTTGCTGTGACCCGCGGCTGTCACAGCTAGATTTAGCCACGGAGGTTTCCTCCCACATCACCTGATGGATGTCGTCTTGAACACAGAGGTGGTTTACCTACCTTCAATAGGCAGCGGAGGCCGTTACGCTTCAGACACCACGTTCCAGGCTCCCCGATGGCGCGTGCGTGTGTGGGTATTCGATGTGAAGCCCGCCGGCACTGGATACTTTCCACACACTAATGGCTAGTCTTCTCCTTGGGACCATATCTTCTTCCCTGGCTGTCTAGAGCCAAGCAGGCAATGAAGAAGTGAATAAGACAGTCCCTTGAAGGCTTCTCTCACCCCAGCCAGGCACAGTTCACCTTCCCAGGGGCAAAGAATAATTCCCTAGGTAACATGACACAGGATTGGGACCCAGAGCCAGGCTCCTTGGGGTATAAAAAGACAGATAGTTGAACCCAGGAGAAGGGGCTGATTTAGCTTATAGGACTGTTACTGCTCTGGGAAAATGGGATTGATGGTGTCTGCAGAGAGTTTTCTGCATTGGCTGGTGGGGTGACTCCCTCTATGTTGTCCCATCTTCAAACAGCAACCTAGGAGGACTAGGACAGACCCAGGGTCTCCAAGCTGCTGGTTCATGCCCTCTTCTTGCACTCTCTCAGCCTCTGGCACCCCAAAGGGGCAGTCCAAAAGTCATCCCTTTTTTACAGGCACAGAGGGAAATCAACTTGTTAAACGGATCTTCCTAATGTTTACCAGATGCACACGCATCCCCCCCCGGGGCCTGTAAATACATCCCGGACTCATCTCCTCTCTCTCTTAAAAACACCAATAAAGAAAGAGCCCCAGACACAGATGGCCACGGAGCCCTTCCTCCAGCCATGTCCTCATCGGGTGAATTGTGCATCCCTGGGAGAATCAGAGAGGGAGCGCAATCACCATCTATCAGCTGCTAAAAGGCATCAGCCTTGCACCGGGCGAGATCCACGGAGGGAGGACGAAGCAGCTCGGACGTTTACAAGGGCCATCAATCCTCGTGCTCCAGGCTAGGAGCTGAGGAATATCCCTCCCTGCCCCAGGGCCCGGCGGAGGTTGGGAGAAGAGGAAAGGCAACGAGACACAGGCCAGCGGAGCAAAGGCAGCATTGCTTTGAGTTCCCATTGTGCCGAAAATCAGTGCAATGGAAGCAAAGGGCTCAGTTTTACCCAGGACATTTCTATGCCCCCTCTCACCATGGTAGCTCAGCACTTCACAGCCCTTTTCATGGGATCATGGGAAAGCATGGGTGAAAGGCATCTCATGAGGTCACATCTCGTCCAGGGCCCTGCTCAGGACAGGGTCAGCCAAGTGTCTTTTAATGCATTCCTCCTCCAAATCATTCCACGTGATACCACAGTGCCGTTGTGCCCATTTCACAGATAGGGGAGTAGAGGCAAAGTGAGCCTGGTCCTCTTTAAGTGCTGCACCAGCACCCTCACCCTAGCCTGGCCTGTTCCTTGCACGCCTACTCTGAGCTGGTGCCAGGACCACCGGGCTGCACTGAGTTTCCTCCACAAGGAGAAAACTACTGTAAGCGTGTCTCCATGAGACACTTACTGCACAGTAGCCTAATAACACTGCGCAGTAATGTGCCGGTCACAAACCATGCTAATACATTACTGTGCAGTGTTATTAGGAGTAAAAAACCCCCAACTGTGTGCCGGCACTACTGCGCAGTACAATGAGTTCCTGCACACTGAATTAGTGCTTGGGTAACCAAGTACTAAACATAATGCGCAGTAATTAGGATGCATTAATGAATGTATAGACGCGCCCTGCATGTACTTCCCAAATGGCCTTTGATGCCTGTCTCCAACTAGAGTATCCAAGCAAACCCCTCTGCTCTCTCCCCCATGCTTGTCACATGAGCATCTGCAAAGCTGCCTCCCTCCCTTCCTTTGCCGGGACACCTACAGAAACCAAGACAACAGGGAGGTTGCTTTTACCCTCTGACTGTGAAGCAGTCCTCCTATGGCCAGATTTAGTGGTTGTGGTTTCCTCTCCTATCACCTGATGGATGGCGTCTTCTACGCAGATGGGATTACCCAAGTTACAGACAACCTGCAACGAAGCCCCGTTGCAATAGGCACTGAATAGAGACACACTGAGCAAGTCACTGCCGTGTCGTTTGTCCAAGGCTTTGGAGGGACAGGGCTCCTGCCTGTCATTGAGAAGTGGGGTGGGAAGGGATCTCCAGAGGTCCCATCTACTCCAACCCCCTGCCTGAGGCAGGGTCAGCCCTGTCCAAACCCACCCATACAACCATCATCTAAACCCTATATAACTTGGTCCTGTCTTTCTACAGAGCCTTGTCCCCTGGACCGCTGGTCACTGCTAGCGGCTCAGATTATAGTAATACGAATCCTAGCAAGGAAGCCAGGCAAGGCAGGAGCCAGTGAAAATATGCAGGTGCTTCACACAGGAAAGGGCGTGAAAAGCATTCGGTGCCATGTTCAACAGGGACAAATGCAAAGTCCTGCGCTGAGGGCGCGATCCCCTGCACCGGGGCAGGCTGGGGGGGACGGGCTGGGCAGCAGCTCTGCAAAAAAGGACCTGGGGGGACAGGGGACAAGAAGCTGGACAGGAGCCGGCAGTGTGCCCTTGGTGCCAAGAAGGCGACTGGCATCCGGGGCTGCATCGGGAGGAGCGGTGCCGGCAGATCGAGGGCAGTGATTCTGCCCCTCTATTCAGCACTGGGGAGGTCACATCTGGAGTCCTGTGTCCAGCTGTGGGCCCCCCACTACAGAAGGGATGTAGACACATTGGAGAGAGTCTAGTGCAGGACAATGAAAATGGTTGAGGGGCTGGGAGACAGGACTGGTGAGGAAAAGCTGAGGGATTTAGGCTGCAGAAGAGAAGACTGAGGGGGGATTTAATAGCAGCCTTCACCTCCCTGCAGGCAAAGCCTTGGCTGGGATGATATAGTTGGGGCTGGTCCTGCTTGGAGCAGGGCGTTGAAGTAAATGTCACCTCCCATGGTCCCTTCCACCCTCATTGTCTGTGATTAAGCTGGATGATAGGATATCTAGAATCGTAATGTTGAGGATGAAGAAATCTCAGGTTTAGAGGAGTGTGGGTGAAAGGAAGGACTATTATCCTTCGATTTGTTAAAGTAAATTTCTCCAGGCCCCTCTAACTTGACTACAAATTTATCCAGGCCTCTATCCAACTATAGATCAATCCAGGCCTCTAACTTAACTAAGGAAAAAGAATGAAGAAAAAAAATGGTCTTGCTTCGTGTTTTAAAATATTTTAAGATAAGAAACACTCTTCTGCTTATTATAACTCCATGCACCGTTCTTTTGGAACAAATGCTCTTCCTTTCCTAACAACAAAAAAGGTGGTAACGGTTTTCAAAAGAAAACGTGTTGCTGAGCAAGCGACTGTTATGATTTACCCCTGACTTTCTCTTCAAGAATGCTTTGTTTAAACAATTTTAGGTATAAAAATGTACGTTAACTTGTGGAGGAGGGAGTTCTGTTAGATCTCCTCCCTACAATCGCATGGTAGAGTCGCCAATAAACTCAGACTGAGTCTGTGAATTTTAATACCAAACACAATGCGAAGTTTGATTTCTTCCACAATTTGGTGCCGTGACTTGGATAGAGATGCCCAGAGTGATCAGTTGGGACACAGACATCTCTTCACTGAATCCCTGGTGCCAAACCAAGGTAAGAGACCTTTTGAAATCTCTTTTGGGGCTTTTCAGTGAGAGGCTGTCTCTGTGTCTTCCTGATTCACTGCTTGAGGCTCACCCTAGCCCAACTTTTTCTACTCACAGTTACTACTTACACAGTGGGTCTGACAGCTCTGGCAGAAAGAGTCAAGGTGAAAGACTCTGTGTTGCTGTTGTCAATGAAAGTATTTCCCCGTGTGAATTAAGTTCTGTAAAGAACTAGGAGGTCTTTCTAAGGCCAGGAGTGGAAACCTTGTACAGCTGCCCCAAGGACACCGGACTTGTTCTGCGTGCTCTTCGAAAGCAAGTGTGCAAGGTGGAAACTCCTAGAGTGTGAGTGTTTTCCACGATAAGCGTTGACCAAGGCTGGGACTAGAGGAATGCTCTTGAACCTCATGCCTCAACGCAGAAATTCCCTGTGTGAATTGAGAGGATGAATTGAGAAATACGAGCCACTGACCAGGTCTGAGACTAAGGTTGGGTTCAGCCGCCCCAAGGCTGTCCAGAAGGGCAGTTCTGAATGCAAGGGGGCCCAACTGGAGCCTCGTGACCCAGCGGACAGGTTTTCCCCACCCTCGCGATGAGCCGTGTCTAACCGTGAGTAACTGCATTGTGTGCCGTTATTGCAGTGGAGTCTTGTCTTTGGACATTAGCCACAGCATCTCTGTGCCACTAGCAAATCTCACAACCTGACCAGACACCCTCAATAAGCCATTCCTATATGAAAGACCTGTGTGAATTGAGTTAAAGAAATGGGGAGCAGAGGGTCTAAAGATGTACCGGCTCCACCAAAAGGGACTCCAGCATTGTCCATGTACGCACACTATGGCCATAAATGTTGTAAGTTTTTAGACAAGTGGAATAGGTGTACCAGAGATGATCTAGTTTGGAGGGAACATTTGATTTAAGTAAAATCATTCGTCTCCGCGGAGACCTCGAGTCAAAAGGCAGTAAAGTGCCACAGACTCAGTGGGATTCAAGTTTTGATTGGTATGAGGAAGCTTCCAAACGACGCCAAGAACCTCAAGTTCGGAGCCTTAAGGACTCCCAAGACAAACTGAAATCTCAGATAAAAGAATTAAAACAGAAAAGTGCACCCACAGAGGATCCCCCATCAATAACAACAGCAGCAGCAGCACCAACACCGCTTTATCCACAATTGACTGAGAATGAATCTGTAGAAGACATAATTGATTTAATTCGCGTGCCAGCCCCATACCAGTCCCAGGCACAATTTAAATCCAAAGAAATCCAGAATAACCAAATAGACTTTTCCAGTGGGAAAAGCTCACCCCAGGAACCTGTCACCCAACCATCATCTCCCCACCCCGGGCATGCCCACTGGAATCCGGGTGGCTGGTTCCTGAAGCCTCGACCTCCTCTTATTTAAGGTCTGGCACCCAGTATGGTCCAGTCCCTTCTTCAAAACCTAAAAAGGCTCTTCAAATGCCCTTACGTCAGCTCCCAGGGCAGGGTCCAAATGGGGAATCCACAGTCACAGTTCATGGCCCCTGGGCTCCAGGAGATCTCCTAAACCTTGTCAAGCAGTTCCCCAACCTCCGGGAAGAACCCCAGAAGTTTCAAGATGAATTAGAAACTATAATCAATTGCTATGAGCTGACCTGGGCAGATTTAAACCAATTAATGAGAAATATTCTGCCCTCTGAAGTTTGTGATTGCCTCACCAGGCAGGCTAAGTGACCTGCTCAAGATCCCGGAGGAGATGGTCACTTAGTGAGCGCCCGAGGATGTCTTCTTGAGGCCATACTTAAGATTTGCCCTAGAAAAACTGACAGGGCAAAAATAAATAATTGCAAGCAAAATAAAGGAGAATCCCCAGCAGATTACATGGGCCGCTTAAAACTAGTATTCGAAAGACATTCAGGTATTGAAGAGGCAGCTGAAACTGCCCCAGAAGCAGTTGCTGCTGCTTTCGTTCAAGGACTCCTTCCTAAAGTCCAGGAACAACTGCGCCCAATTGCTGCAGGCTGGCAAACTAAGACGCTGGCAGAACTGGTCACCATTGCTAATCATTGTACAACCTGTCAAGAAAAGAAAAAGGAAATCACAGAAACTAAGCTAATGTCATTACAAATGCGGACTTTTAGAGGCAGAGGGGTCCTTCGGGGACAATTTAGAGGCACGGGCATGGTCCTGGGATGGGACAAGGAGGGTTTCAGACCCAAATTAGTGACAGTTGTCACTATTGTGGTCAACCAGGACACTGGAAGCCGGAGATGACAGTCGACCTGCCACCACCTCCTCCCACTCAATTCTCTGTCCCAAATCAGGGAGCCTCCTGTCAGGACAGCCTGAGGAATAGTAACGTCATCACAGCCCCGCTTCTCTCGCTTAATCAAGAAGACCCCTTCGTTTCCTGCGCGATAAATGGCATCTCTACAAAATGTTTAGTAGACACCAGTGCAAGCCGCTCTACTCTCCGAGCTGAAGAGTTTTCCACAACTCCCCTCCCCTCTGCTGTTGTAAACGCTGTAGGGATTTCAAATCCAATAGTTCCTCATCCTGTGTCCCAACCCCTACAGGTTTCTCTAGGTCCTATTTCAGATCAACATACCTTTCTCCTAAGTCCCTGCTCTCCTGTTAATTTGTTAGGAAGAGATTTGCTTTCTAAACTTGGCTGTACTATTTACTGTTCTCCTAATGGGGTTTATCTAGAAGTTCCCTGTGTTAATGAGCTGGCAGTGCTCGTGGTTTTAGATAACTCTCCCCCTACACCGGAGTTTTCTGATCTTTCCGTGTCGCAAGAAGAAATCATACAGGCTGTCCCTCCCTCCACCTCTCTGGTCCCAGCACGCTTATGAAGTAGGGCAAATCCATACCGCCCAGCCTATAAGAATCAAATTAAACCCAGCTAAACCTTTACCTAAGGTTGCTCAATACCCTTTACACCCAGAAGCCAAAGATGGGATACGCCCTGTTATAACTGCCCTTTTGAAGCAAGGTATCACTGTTCCAACTAAAAGCCCTTGTAATACGCCTATTCTTCCTGTAAGGAAACCTGGAAAGAATACCTATCACTTTGTACAAGATCTCCGTGCAGTAAATTCTGTGGTTTTACCTACTTTTCCTGCTGTACCAAACCCAGCTATTATCTTGTCCTATATCCCTCCTGATGCATGTTATTTCACTGTCGTTGATTTGTGCTCTGCATTTTTCTCCATCCCTATACACCCTGATAGCCGGTTTCTCTTTACATTTACCTATCAAGGACTCCAGTATACCTGGACTCGATTGCCCCAAGGTTATACCGAATCCCCTTCTCTATTTTCTCAAATACTAAAGAAAAACTTAGATGACATAGTATTTAAGGTGGGGTCTGTGCTTGTGCAGTACGTAGATGATTTGCTTTTAGCATCTACCTCCCTTGAAGCCTGTAAAGCTGATTCCTTAACTCTCCTCACCCCTCTTGCCCTAAAAGGCCATAAGGCATCTAAAGAAAAGCTACAACTTTGTCTTCCCCGTGTCCACTATTTGGGTCATGATATTTCTGCTGAAGAGCAACTGCTTTCTTCCTCCAGAATAGAAGCCATTCTTAAAGTCCCTAAGCCAACCACTGTGTCCCAAATGCGTACCTTTCTAGGTATGGCCGGCTACTGCCACCAGTAGATACTGGGCTATGCTTCTATAGTCAAGCCACTACAAAACCTGACTCTTGTTAATACCCCTGAACCTTTACCCTGGACCTCAGAGGCTGAAGCCACTTTTGTTTCTATTAAACAAGCCTTATCACAAGCTCCTGCCTTAGGCCTTCCTGATTACACTCAGCCTTTTTTTCCTTTTTTGTCATGAAAGAGATGGATTTGCACTTCCTGTGCTCACTCAAAAGCATGGAGACAAGCATCATCCCATCGCTTATTATAATTCCTCTCTTGACCCAGTTGCCGCTGGTTTTCCTCCCTGCCCTTGTGCTGTAGCTGCAGCGGCTGTCACTGTTGAACTTTCCTGTACCCTTGTATTAGGCTCTCTGCTCACTGTTGCTGTCCCACATGCTGCAGCAGCCCTTTTGCTAAAAAACTAAAACCCAACACCTTTCAAATGCTAGATTGACTAAATACGAGATCTTGCTGAAAATGTCACGCTAACTAGATGCCCTGTTTTAAAACCCGCTTCTTTGTTACCTACCCCTTCAGACGGTGAACGCCATGATTGCATTACTGCCACTGCTCACCTAACTATGCCCCGCACTGATCTAAAAGATACCCCCCCTGCAAAACCCAGAGCTAGTATTCTGTGTTGATGGACCATGTCACAGAAGCCCAGAAGGCTCCCTTGCTGCAGGATATGTAGTATGTTCCCAATACGATGTCCTAGAAAGCCATCCCCTGCCTGATGTGCATTCAGCTCAAGTTGCCGAGCTTGTGGCGCTTAGCCTCTAGTGCTTCTGTTAATATTTTTACTGATTCTCGCTATGCTTTTGGTATTGTACATGATTATGGTCAACTTTGGAAACAAAGAGGCTTCCTCACGTCAGGAGATACCAAAATCAGTAATGGTCCATATGTAGAAGCCTTGCTAAATGCATTATAATTGCCTTCTGCTGTTGCTATTATTAAATGCTAAGTCCACCAGAAACCTTATGATAATGTCACACGTGAGAATGCTCTGCAGACTCTGTGGCGGGTGCAGAGATCCCACCTCAGGAACACAG
>NW_017729031.1:41805693-41807312 GCF_001723915.1 Gavialis gangeticus
GTCCATCCCAACTGCCCAGTCTCCATTGGCAAGTCTTCACGGCATTGCCTTCCTCCAAGGTCAGGCTCCAGAACCAGAAAAATGTTCATGGAGACTGGCTGCGTGTTTGTTACACCGTGACCATTTGTGGCACTCCCCGGACGGCCGCCTGGTTGCCCCAACGGCCCTCCTTCCCTACCTCGCTCGCCTGCACCACGGCATGGCACATGTGAGCAAAGGAGGGATGGTAGAAGCTGTTAAGCTTGATTGGTTTGCTCCAACCTTTCCATCTGTAGCTCAGCAGTACTGTTATGCCTGCCGGATTTGTCAAGCCCATAATGTGGGAAAATCTGTAAAGACAGAACAGGCAGCGCATCCCCCAGCTTGGGGACCATTTGTGAATTTACAAATAGGTTTTATTCAAATGCAGAAATGTTGCTCTTATGAATATGTTCTTGTTATCGTGTGTATGTTCTCTGGATGAGTAGAAGCCTACCCATGTGCAAAAGCCGACACCACCACTGTAAGCAAAAGGTTGCTCGGAGACTTTATTCCAGGGTTTGGTATTCCTTTGTCCATAAAATCCGATAGAGGAGCTCATTTTACTGGGCAAATAATGAAAGAAGTCTGCAAAGTCCTGCAGATCCAACAAAACTGTCATTGTCCATAGCATCCACAGGCCTCGGGCCAAGTGGACCGCCAAAATGGCATTCTGAAAAATAAACTGGCCAAAATTTGTGCTGAGACTCACCTGAAATGGCCAGATGCACTTCCCATAACCCAAATGAGTATGAGATCTACTGCCAACTGAAAAGCTGGGCTTAGCCCACATGAAATCTTGATGGGAAGGCCCATGAGGCTCCCTGCCTCGCCACCTGTTGCCTCCCACTTTTGCGATATACATTTTCTTGATGATACTGTTCTGGACTATTGTAAGGCACTAATGAAGTGTGTTAAGGCTTTTCATTCACAGGTACAGGCAGGTCTCCCCAAAGAATCAGATGAGCCATGCCATTTTATCCTGCCTAGAGATTGGGTCCATGTAAAAGTCCATCAATGAAAATCATCACTGGGACCTCGCTGGAAAGGCCCATTCCAGGTACTCCTGACCGCCAATACTGCAATCAAGGGTCAAGGACTCCCCACGTGGATTCACGCTTCACACAGTAAGAAAACATCAGCCCCGTTAGACCCAAAGTCTCCTCTGTTTCAATCTTGTAATCAGCCTCCACAGACCGGTAGTGAGCCCAGCACCTGCCAGCACGAGAGCTCAAGACCAGTAGTGAGCCAAGCGCCTGCTGGCCAAGAGGATTTGCCACTACAGAGCGAAGAGGATGTGCCCCAACAACACCACTATGCCCTTCCGGACAGGAAAAAGGCCTCTACCTAGTTCCTGGTTCCCAAAGTGGGGTTGGTTAGTCGTAACTTGGGTGATTCTCAGTTTTAATTCAATTTAATTAAATTTTATTTTTAATTCAATTTAATTCTCATATAAGCTGGATCATCTTATATGAACTTAAAGACTCGCCAGCTAAAAAGAACTTTATAAATCAGACTGTGCTTCAAAACAGGTTAAGAAAATCACTCCCCCCTCCATGGCAGGTTCATCAAAATGTTTTTCTTCAACTATCATTCGTTGT
>NW_017729031.1:41812312-41812682 GCF_001723915.1 Gavialis gangeticus
TTCAAAACAGGTTAAGAAAATCACTCCCCCCTCCATGGCAGGTTCATCAAAATGTTTTTCTTCAACTATCATTCGTTGTTTGTTAATATTGTTTGTTATTTTTATTAGAATATGCCTAGTGCTAATGCTCATACGTTGCTGCTTAAATTGTGTGCTAAGCAAATGCAAGATAGCTTGTCAACCTCCATGCAAAGAAAAGAAGTGTATGACATGCATGTTGAAACAGCTAACAGTAAAGAAAAAGAAAAGTTAGAAGTCAAAAGATTAATGGCTATAAATATCTAGTATGTTGGGTCTTCCATACCAAAAAAAAAAAAAAAAGTGGGAATGTTAAAGTAAATTTCTCCAGGCCCCTCTAACTTGACTATAA
>NW_017729031.1:41817682-41823233 GCF_001723915.1 Gavialis gangeticus
AAAAAAAAAAAAAAAGGGGGAATGTTAAAGTAAATTTCTCCAGGCCCCTCTAACTTGACTATAAATTTATCCAGGCCTCTATCCAACTATAGATCAATCCAGGCCTCTAACTTAACTAAGGAAAAAGAGTGAAGAAAAGAAAATGGTCTTGCTTCGTATTTTAAAATATTTTAAGATAAGAAAAACTCTTCTGCTTATTATGACTCCATGCACCGTTCTTTTGGAACAAATGCTCTTCCTTTCCTAACAACAAAAAAGGTGATAACAGTTTTCAAAAGAAACCGTGTTGCTGAGCAAGCGACTGTTATGATTTACCCCGACTTTCTTTTCAAGGATCCTTCATTTAAACAATTTTAGGTATAAAAAGGTATGTTAACTTGTGGAGGGGGGAGTTCTGTTAGATCTCCTCCCTACGATCGCATGGTAGAGTCACCAATAAACTCAGCCAAAGTCTGTGAATTCTAATACCAGACACAACGCGAAGTTTGATTTCTTCCACATATTACAAGCCAAGAAAAGCAGATGATTTGCCCAGGGTCCCATGCAAGGAGTGGATGATACAGCTGACACTTAACTAGATCTCCTCAGCTCTAGCCCGGTGCCTCCACCAGCATAAGATCATCATGTTGTGGCAAAAATAAAAGGTTTCTCATGTCACGCACTGACTGTATCCATTATTATTGCTTGTATTATAGCGGCTCATCGGGTCCACCAACGCCGCATTGCAACGGGCACTGAATATAGAGAGACCGAGCAAGTCGCTGCTCTTATGTTTGTTCAAGGCATTCACAAATAAATGAGTCCAGCCACGAGTGTGGGCATGAGCGCGGCCAAACATGGACTAGATCGTAAAGTAAAGCTAGACTTGCATCGGCATCAGCAGATTCAACAGAAAGCAATTCACACATGCAGATTCAACACATTCGCATATCACACACCTGCTCCCCAACAGCTCCACGTGTGACCCTTATTTTGGTTTACCAATACAGGCCCTGAGGACAAAGGGACCAGATTTAGCCTATGTGGATGCCCGATCCAACATCTCTTACCAGAATTAAGTTCACCTTTGGGGGTGGGGAAAAAAAAAGACTTGATACAAACCTCCATCTCCATCCATCCATCCATCCAGGGACAAACACCGTATAAGAAAACCCAGCCCCAAAGTATACCCCCTATACTATCGCCTCTACAATCTGATTGCAATTATGTCTAATAAAAGAGGAGCATTAAATCATGGTATTGGCAGCAGGCGATTGGCTTCGATCACAAGAAAGCGTCCTCTACAGATTAAACCCTTGATGAGGACCAGATTTTCCACTGGCAGTATGGAGTCAAGGCGTGTGAAGGGGCTGGCAGGGAGGGGTCCAGTTTGCTTCACTTCTGGGCATGCTTTTGAATATCCTCACAGCTCGCTAATCTGGAATGCATTTGAGTGCATCTCCCTCTTTATGTTGGAAAGTTTTTATTTGAAAAAAAAGGCATTTTTTTCAAAAACATATACATTAGCTTTCAATAAGAGGCCTGTCGGTTCGGTAGGAGGTGAAGAACCGATGGGTGGTTACAAAGCGGTAGCATCAGTCCCGGGTTTGGTGGGACCAGTGACATTTCTTGTTGTTATGTGCTGGGGACGATGTCCACTCGCAGGTTGTAGCACGATGTCTGCAGTATATCCGCTTGGTTGCGTATCTAATTTAGGTGATCACCTCTATGTTGAGGAGCCCATTAGGTGATGGAGCAGGAAACAATGGCCACTAAATCGAGACGCGATAGCCACAGACTGACAATGAGAAGACTGGCCTGAGCTGGAAAGCAAAAACCTGGTGTTTTGGCCAAATCCTCAACTGGTTTAGATCCACGTACCTCCACTGAAGTCAACAGAGCCACATCAGTTAATGCCAGCTGAAGATGGGACCATCAAAGGTTTTCCATCAAATGCACTGTTCATGATGCCCCCAAGGTTTGTGTTTGGCCGTGTCTGTCTGACACCACATCTAAGCGGTAACTTAGTCAAACCTCAAGGCTGAAATGGAGGGGGCTTTCTAGCCATTGCACCCACCCACGTTTGGTAACGGCGCAAGAACAACAAGGATTGTACAAACCAAGACAAGGCTCAGAGGTCACACCTGCTATCATCAGTGCGGAGGCACCTAGGCATCACCATCTGATGCCTAGGGGCTAAGGTCACCCTGCTATGAAGGAGCTCCCCCTGCTCCAGAAATCCCAGGATCTAAAAAGAAAATTAGTTTTTCTTATTTTTTTTGGCGGGGGGGTGGGGAACCTGGCACAGCTGAAGAGGCCTCGAGTAGGATCACTGAGACAAACTGGCAGTTTCCAGCCCAGAGTAATTACTCCAGTGATGCACTTGGAGCATATGGCTTATGGAAGACAAAGTTTTTTTGTTTGAACGATTACAGTCCCAAAGCCTTACAGGTAAACCAAGGAAGGAGGGGGATTAGTCATGTTGTAAGAGGGAGGTAGGACAAGGAGCAGCAGGCAGGAAGGAAACCTTGAGCCCCGCTCTACATCGCCATGAGGTGGGTCCATTTCTTCTAACACTGACTGTGCAGCTCTGCAGCAAAGAGGAGAATCACGTTGTATCACAGAAAATGAGGGTGGGAAGGGACCACAGGAGGTCACATCTAGTCCTACCCCCTGCTCCAAGCAGGACCAGCCCCAACTACATCATCCCAGACAAGGCTTTGTCTACCCGGGGTCTTAAACACCTCCAAGGATGGAGACGCCACCACCTCTCTGGGGAGTTTGCTCCAGTGCTTCACCACCCTCCTCGTGAGAGTTTTTCCTAATATCCAACCTCAACTTCCCTTGCTGCAGCCTGAGCCCATTGCTCCTTGTCCTGCCATCTGCCCCATTGAGAACAGCCCAGCTCCATCCTCTTTGCAACCCCTCTCATCCAGTCTCCAACCCAACGCTGGTGTTCTCCAGTTGAAGAAATAGAAGTCAAATAGGTGTGTGAAACATTTCTGAGCCAACCCCCCATCACATCGCACCCCTGAATACTCCAAATCCAGTTCTTTAAGAGGCATCACAGCATGCATATTAAAATAAAATAGGTAGTAAAAAGGCAACTGATGGCTTCACCAGATACAGTGCTTTATTCATAATAGGAAGCAGATCCTTTCTGAGCACGGCAGGATGAAGTGAATGTAAAGCAACGAAGGGACAGGAGACAGACAGCAAACCTATGCTGGCAGGCCCAGCCTGACGCATTGTAGCTTCCAGATATGTTTCGTCGATAAGGGGAAAAAAACGAATATCGCCCTACATTCCTCAACAGCAAGTTGGGGCAAGGATGAGATTGACGCTCCATCGGCAAAGGAAGGATTATAAGGCTTAAACTTCACCAGCACCGTGCGGTTAGCAAGAAAGGAAACCAGTCAACAAGCTTGGAGGCGCTGAGGATCGACAGCCTGAAGGTCATCTCCTGCTAGACCCTTTGGCTTAGATCTCCCAAGGGATTTAGGGTGGAGCATCCATTGCTTCCAGAGGGATTTAGGCTCATCTCTACAAAGGGATCAGGGTCCTGGATGAATGGGAGATGGCAACATTTAGGACAATGATGGAGAATGCCACACCATCTTATATCCCCTCTACAGGTGATGATGGTACAATGGAAGTGTTAGCACCAAATTCAAGTTGCAGCAAGGGAGGTTTACGTTGGATATTAGGGAAAACTTTCTCACGAGGAGGGCGGTGAAGCACTGGAGCAGGTTACCCAGAGAAATGGTGGGGGCTGTATTATTCAAGGCAGAGATTCGACATTATCTGCCCTTGGTTGACATTTAAAAGCAAAACAACCATACTAGAAAAATAGCAAAGATGATGCATCTCACCATGCTCGATCTCGCCCAAAGTCCAAACAACCTTGAGAACAAAAAGGCCTCATTCATTTAGTATCAAGAGTCTTTCCATCAACTTGCTGATGCAAGGTGACTTTCTGATGGTCTTGGGGCCTATGGCTTGCTTTTGGGATCCCCTCCACGCTGGGCCGGACTGACCATTATATTTGAGGTCAAGAAGGAATTTTACCCCATGGTCAGATCTGGTATGGACGGTGGAGGGTTTTGCCTCTATAGTGGGGGGCATGGCCTCCACCTGGGGTCTCTTGAGTATATGCCAATTAAATCATGTCTACTTGACAACCTTTAAGTACATTGACAACCTTGTATAGAAGCAGGACGCTGGGTGCTGTGGTCACCCTGCTTTCCCTGGGGCAGGTTCGGGTGCTAGGTTTGTGTTGTGCCAGGGTCAATGGTCATTTTAGGTAGAGCTTAGCTTATGGATTATGTAGGGTGGTTTGGGCAGGGCTGATCCTGCCTCAGGCAGGGGTTGAACTGGATGTGACCTCTGGAGCTCCCTTCCAGCCCAACTTCTCTGCAACTCTCGGTGAGCCCAATGGCCTCGGAAATGCCTTGCGATCCTTCAACGCTCAGTAGAAAGAAACTGGCCAGTCCTGTCACATTGGTCCATTGGTCTTTGACTGAGATAATGAGCTATGAGGGATGCAGGGCTCATTTCATTCTGCATTCGTATGATGCCCAGTACAGTGGCTATAACCCTCGAAGCACTTCTACCATACGGATAAAGGAGGCTATGATGTAAAACCAGGAAGGGAAGGGAAAAAAAGAGAGAGAAATAATTTTTTAGAGTTGCTTGGGAGGAAGAGGGAAGGAAAATCAGACATCTGCTTTCACCAGTGCAAACTAGAGTCCTGAACATGACGGGGGAAGATGCGCTCCTAAGGCTTGGTGGTGTTGTGTGTGGCTGGCGTGATTCCCACGTTAACTCACCCCCACTTACCATGTGACAATTTGATTATTGTAAAAACTCCCGCCTCTAGCGAAGGAGTTAAATCAGGCTTGCAATCATTATCTTTCTATAAAGAGCTCCATAATCCTGCTCTTTTCGTGCCAATCTCTCAGCAAAACACATGAGTTAGCAGTGCTGTAGGTGGGCTCCAATTAGTTCTCAACCTGCGATTTAAACACCGCTGCAGGCTAAATTACATCTCCTCTTGTCTCGTTCAGGCTCTGATCCCACTTCCCCCCAGCACCCATGGGCTGTGGCCAGCCCTGGCACCTCGCGTGTGCAGAAAGCGCGTGCTACGCGTGCCCATCTCCAGCACATCTGTCCTCCTGTAATCAAAACTGACAGCAAACAGGCTCCCAGGCTTTCCCTGCAGAGTGCACACACCTACGTACGTGCTCCTTGCTGCTGGCCATAATAAGCTCTACTGGCACTTAGCAGAAGGATGAATTCATCTATGAGACGGCCGCCCAAGGGCTGATTGCAGCAAACGATAACGTGGAGCTCATTATTCCAGTTCCAAGCTCCGATGGGCTGAGAGATCCTTCCACGTGACTGCGGAGGGAGGATTGCAGGTCCTTCTCGTAAGAGGCTGCACATGATTTTAGCAGATCACAAGAGTCTCCAAAGAGGAAATTCAACAAGGACAAATGCAAAAGTCCTGAAGAATGACATGCACAGATACAGGTCCCTGTACCGTAGCATTGCATCACGGTTTGTGCCCCGT
>NW_017729031.1:41828233-41836000 GCF_001723915.1 Gavialis gangeticus
TCCGATGGGCTGAGAGATCCTTCCACGTGACTGCGGAGGGAGGATTGCAGGTCCTTCTCGTAAGAGGCTGCACATGATTTTAGCAGATCACAAGAGTCTCCAAAGAGGAAATTCAACAAGGACAAATGCAAAAGTCCTGAAGAATGACATGCACAGATACAGGTCCCTGTACCGTAGCATTGCATCATGGTTTGTGCCCCGTGACTGCTGTGCAGTAGTAATGAGCTACTGCGCAGTAAGCGTCTTGTGTAGATGCAGCCACAGCCTTGGGAAGGACTGGCTGGGCTGTAGTCCTGCAGAGAAGGACCTGGGGATTACAGTGGACCTGAAGCTGAATAGGAGCTAAGAGTGGGCTCTGCTCCCCCCCACAAAGTCAGCAGCATCTTGGGTCGTATTCATGGGAGTATCGCTTGTAAAGCAAAGGAAGTGATTCTTCTGCTCTACTCAGCACTGACGAGGCCTCCCCTGGGGTCTTGGGTCCAGTCTGGGGCCCCACATTTCAAGGGACAGAAGTGCACAGAAGCCCCCTGGAAAGCAACAAAAACAACGTGAGACCTGGGAGACGGGACTTGTGCTGTCCAAGGGAACAAGATACTCCTACAAAAGAGACATCAAACAACAGTTCTCAGCCAAAGGTGTCTCGAGATCTTTTTCAAGGGGGTTGCAGGGTGCCTGGCAGTGTTAGCACGGTTAGGCGCGCACCCGCGATTTGCAAGATGAACCCAGCGATATCAAATAGGAGTCCAGAGTGTCCAAACCGCTCTGACCTGCCATGGGTTCCCGGCGCTCTTTGCAACAGAAAAACTGCACCAGTCTTTTCCCTTCATCAAGAAGTGAGTGAAGAGTAATGAGAGCCTAACTGGCAGCCCACAGGCCACCTAGGACCCCTGAGGGGTTACGCTGCAGCCCCCCAGCTCCTGCTGCCACTGCCCGGGTCCCCAGGCCTCTCCCTCCTCCTCCAGTTTCCCCCCGGGAGGCACGGAGCAGCCAAGAAAGCCTGTAGCCAGGACCCTTGGAGGACCTAGGGACTTTGTGGGGCACAGGAGCACAGCATAATATAGCTAGGGAGGTGCCCACTGTGCACTGGGGGGGCCACCAGGCAAGGGTCAAATATTGTCAATGGACTGCAGACGTGCAGAGATCCGATATGGTCAATGGACTGCATATTTTTTGGACCAGTCAAAGTTTATAGCAATTTTACCCCACAAAAATGCATTTTTGAGGTAGTTTTCTTGACAGAAATACGATTTTTTTAAATTGTTTTTTGACACATTTCTCAATGGAAAAGTTGTGCTTTTCCTGTGTATTGTTTGAATCTATTGACAATTTTTTGTTGTTGCAATTTTTGACCTTTAACTCACTGGGCCAATACCCAACCCTAATTATTATTGCTATTTCGGTGTCTAAAAGCCCCAGCTGAGACCGGTGCACAGCTACACAGGGAGACGCTGAAAGAACACAGGAAAAGGAGGTCCGGCAAACTCCCTGTAAGGACAAAGCCTTGGGACTGCAATTGCACTTACTGGAAGTCCGTGTAAACAATGCTCCTGACTAGCAGGAACAGACAATTCCCAACATTTCACGCTTCATTAGGGCTCCTAACCTTGCTTCTCCGGTGCCTCGTGACTCCAGCCGTGGCCTTGAAACTGACAGGCCTGATCAGTCGCGAGCTGCTTGAAATTGACAGCTCCTAGTCAGCGTCTCCGAATTCGGGCACCTCGAGAGAGCCCAATCCCAGCCCAAAGTGCACAGTGGAGCCGCAGATCTCCTTCGTGCAGAAATAGTTGACTCTCCCTCTGCCTGAAGAAGGGCGTTTGCACCCAAAAGCTTGCAAAGAACAATTATTCCAACCGTTTAGTTGGTCTGATAAAAGCTATCACATTTACCCAAAGAACCGTGTCTACCTATGTCCTTAGACCAACATGGCTACAGCCAGCACCCCAGAAATAGTGGATGCACTGAAGCAAAATGCAGATCAGGCCTGTTTGCTGTAATGTCAGCGATCGGCAAAAGCCTGGGCCTGGAGTAGAGACATGCACTTAAGCAAGACCCAGGCCCTGCACGCGGTGGACCAACCGCCGGGGCTGGATGATGGGGCTCCATGAGCCCATACTGGCTTGCGGGGCAGGCATCCACTATAGCATTACTTCCATTTTACTGAAAAGACATCAACCTGCTCTCGGTCATGGATATACCAATAGCAGCCCCATCTGAGTTCCAGTCCGGCGTCTCCATCCTTGCCTAAACCTTTGATTTAGCCGCTTTTAAGGATGGCCCCGGGCACTGGCCAAACCTCTAAACCCAAAACGTTGGTTGCTGGAGAGCCTGAAGGATGCGGTGGGTGAAATCTGTTCCCACGCAGAACGCTAGCACCAGAATTGGGGTCTATTTGTGAATGGCCCTTTCCCTCGCTCTGTGCCTGGAGGGGAATTTCACTCTAGTTGCTATCCATTAACAAGGCTCTCTGAAATTGCTGTGGGCTCCCCAGGGATGCTGACACAATATCCCTTCTCTGACCCTTCCCCTTGTCCAAAACCCACAACTTGTTGTTTCTCCATCCCTTATCTGAACGGCTGATGTCTGAGGCAGGGGTAGGGGCGGGTTGTCCCCAGGGCAGGTTTACAGTATTTCATCCTGCATGTGACAACGCAGGGTCTCGGAGACTTTTGTAATCGGCTCAGGAAGGAACAGGCTGACCGTGAACTTGTTTACTCCGAGATCCTTTGCAGAGCGGCGCGAGCCCCTCAACCCTGTGCCCTCCTCCCAATTGAGAAAGTGGCTCAAGCTCTGCTCTTATCTCCCCCTTGCTCGTCTAGGGCATCAGAGACCCTTACCGGGGTGCCAGAAGGGGTTTTAATTCACTGAGGCTTGAAGAAAACAAGCAGTGGGTTGCATGAACGGTCCTCTATTTAAACCTGCTCTTCCACCCCCTGCGCTTTACTCAGGGGTCCCAGCTGGGCTGGCTGGGACCGGACGACTGGTTTCTCCGCGACCTGGCATCAACCCTGTCACTCCACTCCAGATCTGAACTCAAGATGCGCCTTCATCTCTTGGCCCTTTGTATTAATTACCCCGGACCACACAGCATTGTCAAGCTGTTAGGACCTCCTCAGCAGCCAAGTCCTCATTTAGTCCTAGAGACTTTTATGATCATCAGGAGACAGTTTAATCTCTGGGTATCATCGAGTTGATTCTCTTTGATCTGACAAAGCCAGGCTTTTTTCCCCCCTCTCTTTCTTTGCTATCGCTGTGGTTAATCTCCCCGCCTCCGCTGTCCTGTCCTTGCCTCGCAAATGGAGCAGGTTAAAGAACCCAGCTGCTGACTGGGCAATTAGCGTTTGTTAATTGTCCTTATAGTGGGTGTTTTTCAAATGATGGCCCGGCAATTCTTGTTCCATCCTGTGAGCCGGTCAGGAGGTGGATGAGGGTGGTCACTAGATCACAACCCCCACCCCCACAGGGAGATGCACGTGCTAGGAGAAGCAGGTACTACCACCCCTTCCAAAGCAAGACCCAAACATGGTGTGACTGGTGGGCTGAGCTATACTGGATGAGCCCATGGGGCTTTGAAAGACTGGAGATGCCCAACCACTGACCCCCACCTGCCTAAAGCTACTGTCATGTTCCCCTCCCTCAAGGGCCCCAATTCAGTAAAGTATCTAAGCATGTGTGTGAGCCTCATAGGGTGTGTCTAAATGTGCCTAATAATGCGCATTAACCTAATGCGCATTAAGGCAATTTAGGCATGCATCCACATAAGCACATGCTAATGCACCTTAATGCAGGTGTGCGGACTGACTTGGGACTAAAGTTAGTCCCAAGTCAATGGACATATACTGTGTTAATGCGCATTAGCACATCTAATGCGATTTAGCTATTCGTGCATAAACTTGATACCTGTTTGATGTATTAAGGTGCACAAAGGGCATTTTCAAGGTGCATTTAGGGCATGGACATGTAGACACGCACCCTTAATGCAATTTAAATAAGGCTAATGCACATTAAATGTGCACGTATAGACATACGCACTGACTCATAGAGAAGCAGGGCTGGAAGGGAACTCCAGAGGTCACGTCTAGTCCAACCCCTGCCTGAGGCAGGATCAACACTGCCCAAACCATCCCAGACAAATCCTTCAGCTAAACTCTTTGTAAAACAAACGTCAACCCTGACACAGCAGACGTCACACCCAACCCAACCCTGGGAAAGCAGGGGGGCCGCAGCATCTAACGTCCCGCTTCTATAAAAAGTTGTTAATATACACGCAAGAGATCTCAGGTAGAGGCCATGCCCCTGCCAGAGAGGAAGGCAAACCCCCGTCCCCAGTCCATCCCAGCCAAGCCATGGGGTAAAATCCCTTCCTGACCCCAATTCTGGCATCAGTCTGACCCTAAAGAGAGGGGCAAGACCCTCAAGCCAGGAAACTCCAGCTTTTAATCCCAGCAGGGGCATTGGCACAGCCCAGCCATGCACCCAAAGCCTCTGAGGGAGGCTTAAAACCCCCCTGACGCACATAGCAGCAAGGCAGGCACAACCAGTTGATTCCCCTGAAATTTCCCACGTGCTTTAAATCAAGCGTGTGGTTTCTCCGTCCTGCCCTTTCCAGCTCACGCAATGTTGCAGAGAGCCAGGGAGCAGCTCCTGAATGCCACCCACGAGCTGCTGTCTGCAGCAAATTCCACCTTGAAATCGTCTCGAGGTCTTTCAGCGAGACAGGTGCTTTTGCTCACGTTGAGTGGCTGGGTCTCCTGCCTTCAGCCCCGCGGTGAATCGAGACAGCCGTGCCATGGGGAAAGGGGAGGGAAAAAATCAGCAGGCTTCATTTAACCAGAGGGTCCTGGAAGTGGGGGGGATCTGGGACCTATAGAAACCAGACGCCACGCTCCCCAGAAGGAAATGAGGCAACACTGGAGATGCTGAAGGGGAAAATGGGTCTGGCAAGAGAAGCAGGCGGAGAAGAGGCAGTCACCCAGGGGAGAAAGTCTGGAGAGAGATGGGGACGCATGTCTTGGGCTTTCCAAAGATGCAATAAGACTTGGGGTGAAAGGCCTATAGAGGATGAGAAGCCAAATGCCCAAACCCACCTCGTCCTGGCTAAAAGATTTCCTAGCGTGGCTTTCATCACCTGCTCCATAGGGTGATCAGGGCCTGGTGACACCGTCTGAAGGCTTAATGCACCTTGAAAATGCCCTTCGTGCACCTTAATGCATCAAACAGGTATCAAATTTATGCACAGATAGCTAAATCGCATTAGATGAGCATGAGCTCACCTGGGAAGTCATGAACCTGGTTCGACTCCCCTGGGGGACTGTCATTGCTAAAGGTGCAAAAGACCCACCCCAGGGTGCCCTCAGTTGTGTGTGAGGAGGTATGACTGAGCTTGGGAGCACGGGCTGGATGAAGAAGAGCAACGAGTCCAAGTGTGAATGAAGTCTTTCTCTCCACAACAGGTCAATGAGACGTTTCCAGCCAAAATCTGCCCAGACTCAATTCTGTGTCTTAATTATGGCTATAGCCTTACCTTGCAAGATCAGGTCTACAACCTGGCAAAAGAGCCGCGTCTGCCATAGATATTCTTTTCAGTATGTGTGTGCATGGGAATCAGAGATAACGATGGTGGGGAGGGACCTCAGGAAATCATCCAGTCCAAGCAGAGCCAGCTCCAACTACATCATCCCAAAAAAGCCAGCTCCGAGTTGCTCTATAATGTCATATAGATATGGGGAGGGAAAGTTAGCATCCCAAGTCCTTTGCCTACTCGTATAAAAAACCAGTCCCTGTACTGTGAGAAGCTAACTTACCTCACCCCAAATGTCCTTTTCTGGGAGCAAGGAAAGGTCTCAGCACGAAGGGGAGCACCCCTTAAATCCCTGCGGAGGATGGAGCGTCGTATTTGAATTATTGTGGGTGGTTCTGGGCTCCACATTTTAAGAAGGACGGGGAGAAGTTAGAAAAGGGCCAGAGGTGGGTAACAAAAATGGTAAAGAGTCTGGAGGACAAGCCATGAAGAGAGGCTGGAAGAGCTAGATGTGTTTAGCTTAGAGAAAAGGCTACTATGGGGGCCAAGAGAGCAGACTTCACCTAGGTGAAGGGCATACAGAAGGAGAAAAACTTTTCTACCTGCTGATAGGGGCAAGACAAAAAGCAACAGCTCCAAATAGGAGCAAGGTAGATGTCACCTGGATATCATGAAAAATGTCCTCCTGGTCAGAGCCGTGAGACAGGGGAAGAGACTGCCCTGGGAAAGGTGGACTCTCCTTCACTGGACGTTGGGAAGCAAAGGACTGAGGAAAGGCGATGGCTCTGATTCAACCAAGCGTGCGTGCCGTGTCATATGTGAACCACCCTTTCATTCAGAGAGCTTGCTATCCAGGGCATGCATCTATCTCGGCAGGAGACAAAAGTCTGCCGGGGAGGATCCCTCTGGGGACTTCCATCCTGTGCTCTCCAAGGCAAGTTTTGAACTGCAGCTCTTCCAAAGAGTTGCACCCCTGGTAAGGAAAGGGACCATCTGGGCGTTGCATGGATTACAAATAAGAAACCAACGGGAAAAGGCATTGGAGATGTTGAAGTGACTGGGCTACCTTTCCTCCTTGCATTGTGTAGCCGTGATACCGTGCAACATTTAGCCCTAATGCGTCTTCTGGGAATATTGCACTGAAGACATCACGCTTCTCTGTTCTAGGGCAGACGTTGATCATTGAACTTCTATCAGTGATCACAGTTGGCAAAGCAGTGGGGGAAAAGGGTGGAAATCATAGATTTATAGAAAAGTGGGGGTGGAAGGGACCTTCAGAGGCCACCTAGTCCAGCCGCCTGCCTGAGGCACAGGACCAGCCCTATCAAAACCATCCCATACAACCATCTGCATAAGGTGACCTCTGACCCTGACACAACATAGACCTAACACCCTCACCTGCCACGGGTCTACTCACGGTAGTGTGGTGTCCGACGAATGGTAGGCTATGTGCTAGGTCTACCAGCAAAGCAGAAACAGAGATCAGGAGCGATGAAAGGCTGTAGGACTTGACTGGTCATACGGTTGACTTGTAACAGTGATACCAGAACTGCAAAGGACTTTGCAAAAGGTAACTGAGTCTGAGCTGCATTGATGTGATGATGCCGACGTCACATTGGCCACATCCCATCCCTGGACCACCAAAGATACAGCCTAGTTTGACCTATGCATATGGCTTTTTCTGCCCAATTTCTCTACGGAAGGGCCTCCAGGATTTGGGACAATTCTGATGAGCTGCGACGATCAGGTTCATAGTCGTATTTTGACACTTAAAGAACCTGCACCTATAGAAGCAGAGAATCATAGACAGCAAGGGGGAAACCCCCTGCTCCGAGCAGGACCAGCCCCAGCTACATCATCCCAGCCAAGGGTTTCTCTACCTGGGTCTTCAAATCCTCCAAGGATGGAGACTGCACCACCTCTTTGTGTGACCTGCTCCAGTGCTTCACCATCCTTCTCACGAGAAGGTTTTTCCTAGTATCCAACCTCAACTTCCCTTGCTGCAGCTTGAGCCCATTGCTCCTTGTCCTGTGATCTGCCCCCACTGAGACCAGCCCAGCCCCATCCTCTTTTCAGCCCCCCGGCAGGGAGGTGAAGGATGCTATCAAATCCCCCTCAGTCTTCTCTTCTGCAGACTAAATCAGCCCATTTCCCTCAGCCTCCCCTCACCAGTCATGTCCCCCAGCCCCCAACCATTTCCATTGCCCTCCACTGGACTCTCTCCAACATGTCCACATCCTTTCTATAGT
>NW_017729031.1:41836280-41842230 GCF_001723915.1 Gavialis gangeticus
AGGTCCCTTCCGACCCTAGAAACTATGAAACTATGTATCGAGGTCACTCTGAATCCTATCCCTACCCTCCCTACCCCACTTGGGTATGTCTAGACCAACATGCCCTTTTACCTTCTCCAAAGGGCATGTCTTTTTGATCTAGCCTCACTGCAAAAAAAAAAAAAAGCAAAATATTGATCTCTATTATAGCATAAATTTATTCCTACCCTTAGACACACCTGTTCGAACACCTCGGCAAAGAGGATTGAGATATAAAGGCACCAAGCACAGAAGTTACATAGTTCCCTGGTATATAACTCGTAGGAGAATTGCCTCTCTGCCCTAAGCGAGACGTACAAAATTGAAAACGTGAAGCCTTTTGCACATAAAATCCTACATTCCTCAGCAAGAATCCAGCTCCTCGTGAGCTGCAAGCTGCAGCTTGCAAAGCAAGTCTGGAAACCATCCGTGGGAGGTGCGGCTTGCTTTCTACAGTAAATGTGTTTTGGTTTTCAAGAGGGGAAAGTGTCATGGCTTTGTAATATGATGAATTTTTTATACCTTTCTGTCTAAACCGAAGCTGTGCGTCTTCTGGCTGGTCTGGGGCCATACGAAGAGATATACTTAGTAATAAAATAAACTCAAATTTAAATGCCAGTTGAACTCTTATAACTGGTTCCAGTTGGCAAGGAGGTTTTGGAATAGCAAAAATGGGTCTATGGGGTGCCTGGTTTCTAAAGGTACCGGTCTTACAAGTGAATCCAACAGAAACCAGAGAAAACACTGGTGCAGCTTCTTAAAAGAGATTTGTGAGGTCAGCTGGAATTTGTACTGGAGTCTATATAAAGACTGGGTCCATTGGCCAGCAGTCAGCTCTGTTTGAGATGATAAAATCTGCGCTGAATCGTCTCCAGTGGCCATGTGATATACAACAAGGCATTGATCATTTCATAAAAGCATAAAAAATGAGGGTTGGAAGAGACTTCAGGGGGTCACATTGAGTCCAACCCCCTGCTCAGAGCAGGACCAGCCCCAACTACATCATCCCAGCCAAGGCTTTGTCTACCCGGGTCTTCAAAACCTCCAAGGATGGAGACTCCCCCACCGCTCTGGGTAACCTGTTCTTCACCACCCTCCTCATGAGAAGGTTTTTACTACTATCCAGCCTCAAGTTCAACAACTTGCTACAGCTTGAGCCCATTGCTCCTTGTCCTGTCATCTGCCCCCACTGAGACCAGTCCAGCTCTGTCCTCTTTGCAGCCCCCCTGCAGGGAGGTGAAGGCTGCTATCAAATCCCCCTCAGTCTTCCCTTCTGCAGACTCAATCAGCCCAGTTCCCTCAGCCTCTCCTCATAAATAAAAGCACTTTAAGCAAAGTCACTTCACTATGGGGACGGATAGACAATAGGGACACAGGGAAAGAGCTGTGACCCGACATCACCGGGGGCCACTCCTTCCTCCAGGAGTTATTTACCATGTTGATCATGAAGATCTTGGATAGGCCTCCTCAATCCTCTACGGACTCACCAATGACTTCCCTATTTCCTGGAAGTCTGTCGTCCTCATAATGAGCCTTGGATGATTTATAAAGACCAGGTCCACTGACCACACATCAGCTGTGTTTGCCACGTATCAGCCCATTCCTTTGTTTTGCCTTCTAGCACCATTCAACATGCAAGGTGCAGAAATGGCAAGAAACCTGTGTAGACCTGTGCTGTTTTCATGTTGGTACCTGCCTGGCTGTAAGGAATGCATGACCCAAAGGGTAGCATAGCATGCGTGTTGAAGTAAGGGCCAAGACCAACGACAAATTGCTCAATTGTAGAAAGTTCCTCCCAAGAAAAGAAGTATTGACTCAGTTGCTCAAAGCACCTAAGATAGACTGAAGAAAGACCTAGAGGACCATCCTTCAATGAGTAGAGAAGTGTCCTCATTAGACCCTCCAAGGATGGACTCACAGAATCACAGACCATGAGGGCTGAAGGGACCTTGGGAGGTCACATCTAGTCCAACCCCTGCTCCAAGCAGGACCAGGCCCAACTGCATCATCCCAGCCAACTGGCTCTTAAAAACCTCCAAGGATGGAGACTGCACCACCTCTCTGGGTAACTTGTTTCAGTGCTTCCTCATGAGGAAGTTTTTCCTAATATCCAACCTAAACCTCCCTTGCTGCAACTTGAGCCCATTGCTCCTGTCCTGTCGTCTGCCCCCACTGAGACCAGCCCAGCTCCGACGGTCTAGTACGGTTAAGATGCAGCATTTTTAGGAGCCAGTGAGTCTCAAGGGAGCAAGATGTCTAGCATCACGTCAAGCTGCCTCAGTTTCCCCACCCGAATGACCCATTGAAAACCAGGGGCAGCCTTGGTAAGGAGTCTAGTGCAAGGCTGAAACTCCCACCTCCGGGGCCATAGCAAGACATCTGAATTGCTCCCCACCGTGACCCATTTGTAATGGCTTAGGGATGTCATGAAATCTGATGCTGCCGACTCCTTTCACTCCAGTCAGCTTAAAAGTAGTCTCTCTGCACGTGCCCCGCGTTCGTTACAGGGAAAGACCCGTTGTGTCTCCTTGCACCATGGCCCTGTGTTCCCAGCCCAAGGGTTGTCAACCCTCGGGGTCAAAGCCGGAGAAGAAAAGTGAGCTTCTCAGACAGGTGGTTTGTCTGAGTGTCGTCTCTGCTGGGTCAAGGCATAAAGCATCCAACATGTGTTTGAGGGGCCAAATCAGCCTTGTTCTGGGTCCCAGATATGTTTTGGGAGCCCAAGGAGCCATGGCTGGGCTGCTGCTTGGATAAGAAGTCTCATTAAAAGGTGCCTTTTCGGTGGGTTCAATTCGGGCTGCTGCCAGGGTATGGTGCTGGGGCGATGCTATGAGCAGCGACCACAGTCTGGAAAGCTCAGAGGCGTTCAGGACCCCTACCAGATGCGTCTCATTAAATCAGGGTCGTTAACATGAGTCTTCCCAGCTGGTTATTTAGTTCTTCCTCCTTATGTCCAGCCATAGACGCTTCTTCCCTTCCTCAGTTGGTTGAGCCATGCAAAAAAGCCCTGGATACGTCCGTCTTCCCCTCCTTTTTGCTGGTGTCTTCCCTCCACCCTGTTCCCAACATCAGCTGCTGGCTTTCACCCAAAAGGTGGCTGCATTTCAGTGATGAGTAAAGCCAACCCGGGGGGCTGCAAAGAGGATGGAGCTGGGCTGTTCTCAGGGGGGGCAGATGACAGGACAAGGAGCAATGGGCTCAAGCTGCAGCAAGGGAAGTTGAGGTTGGATATTAGGAAAAACCTAGGAGGGCAGTAAAGCACTGGAACAGGTTACCCAGAGAGGTGGTGCAGTCTCCATCCTTGGAGGTGTTTAAGACCTGATTAGACAAAGCCTTGTCTGGGATGATGTAGCTGGGGCTGGTCCTGCTTGGAGTCCGGTTGGACTCGATGGGTCCTCCGGATGTCTCTTCCAGCCTTCGTTTTCTACAATTCAATGGTAAATTTAGTCCAGCTATTGCTACTGCAATCTCCATTCCTATTCACTTCAGGAAGTTGCACATGCATTGGTCTAGCATCTACATCACTCCTACCCCACAGCGTCAGAGCTTTGGCCATGGAGACGTAGCGCAATTCTCCTGTTGCAAAGCCCTGGGGAAGCCCACAACGGGGCAGAATGGATTTCTCTTGGAAATATCTGGGTGGAGGTTGTGAATTATGTGTCCGTGTTTGCACCTACCTCGGGCATGGGCACTCATATTTCAGCTCCAGCCCTATAACTTGCATTGTGGCTGGGGCTACCCCAATGGGACTGTCAGCCCAGAGGAGCCAGAGCCTGGCACACTCTGGCCACACTCACTCCTCACACGCTGCTTCCTCTCATTTTTGCCCTGGTCCAGGGTGCATTACATCAGCAGTCCACATTCTCCCTGCTTCAGACCCCATGGCTGCAGGCATCCGCCTTGCACCCACTCTTCCTGGCTCTTGGGGAGACCCCAGCCATGGTAGCTGCACCCTAAATCCAGATCTGCTCCTAGCAAGACATTGGGGGTGGTTTGCAAACCTCCCCGTCTGCTGTTCTCTTCCAGTGCAAAGTTTCTGTAGAAGCAAAACTCGGGTGTTTGCAAAAAAGGAGAAGGGGGGGAGGGAGATGGGAGAGATGAGACAGCAGATATGCAAGGACTGTGGGTGTCAGGTGGAACAAGAGCTCCCTCTACCGTGCTTCTCCAATGCATGGACGAGGAACCTGGGAAGGAACTGGGGATCACCTATTCTCCATCTCTTCTGCCTCTCTTCTGGGACCTGCCGCAGCCTGGTAGCAGGAGGAGAGACAGGAGGAAAGGATGAGGAAGGGGCTCCCCTGTGCAGGCGTCAGGAAGGGTTACGCTCCCTGGATCCTTCCAGCCCGGATCTCCATCGACACCGCTGGGTATCGAGTCAGGATCAGCCGCGGGCCCCGGCTGCCCCACTGATGTCCAGATCTGCATGTTGCCCCATCCAAGGCCAGAGGGACCTTGGAGCCCAGGACCTGGAGCTGGGTTTGTCCTAGTGACAGATCTGAGCTTGCAACAAAAATGGTTGTGGGGCTGGGGGACAGGACTGGTGAGGAAAGGCTGAAGGGAATGGGCTGATCGAGTCTGCAGAAGGGAAGACTGAGGGGGATTGAATAGCAGCCTTCACCTCCCTGCAGGGGGGCTGCAAAGAGGACGGAGCTGGGCTGGTCTCAGTGGGGGCAGATGACAGGACAAGGAGCAATGGGCTCAAGCTGCAGCAAGGGAAGTTGAGGTTGGATATTAGGGACAAGTCTCACAAGGAGGGTGGTGAAGCACTGGTGCGGGTTACCCAGACAGGGGGTGCAATCTCCATCTTTGGAGGTGTTTAAGACCCGGGTGGACACAGCCTTGGCTGGGATGATGTAGCTGGGGCTAGTCCTGCTTGGAGCAGGGGGTTGGACTAGATGTGACCTCCTGAGCTCCCTTCCACCCATCATTATCCACGATTCTTGTATTTGCAGATTATACCAGAGAATTTCACAATTGCATCATTGCACTCTCTTCCCCCAGCAGCAACCAATCAAAATTAGGAGGGAAACTGAGGCCAGGTGTCCAGTAGCCTGGCCCCCACAGCCAGGGCTGGATTTTTGACATCCGTCACCCAGTTTAGATCATAACGGGACCTCGGAGGTCAGCATTTCCTGGGGGACTCAGCGCACGCTCAGTGCACTGGTCTCTTTGGAAAACCCAGGAGTGAAGCGTTTGCAAACCCATCCCAGTGTTTCATGGCATATTTTTTGGAAATGTGGAGTTTAGATGGGTCCAGAAAGAAACCGAAAGGTCCCCTTGTCCCAACATACACCCACCCACACACCCACACATGTATCTATTCATCCTTAATTGGTTTTCTATGTGACTTACCTCTCTCTTTTTAACTATTCCATGCAGAGGTTTTGCTAGCAGGGGCGGAGGGGACTTTCCACCACCAGTAGCAATGACAACACAGGCGAAGTAGCATAAAACATTTATTTTTCCCAACTGGAAAACTCCGTGTGTGGGATTCTCTCCGACAGTCCCTGTGAGAACATCCTGTGGTCTCATTATCTGGTTGCATTAGTCACATTGCATTACTGGACGCACGCTCTGTGCACACGCAGAAGGAGCGATCTGACCGCATGAGACAATCTGAGCAGAGGAAAGAGTCCCTGGAAACCACGGGGATCTTTTACGGATGTGCGTGCACGTACAAGGCAGAGACAGCAGAGGAGACATCGGCTTGTTTAGCATTTCAGCTGCTTCTTGCCCCGGTGTAGTCCAAGTGCAAAGGCCACCTTCTCCCAGGGAATGATCTGATGAAACCGTTTGGAAATGGCAGGCATGGCCTCGTCTTCCTCTGAGTTCATGTGGGCTTTATGGTATTAGAATCACAGAATCATAGAAAATGAGGCTGGAAGGGACCTCAGGAGGTCACATCGAGTCCAACCCCTGCTCCAAGCAGGAC
>NW_017729031.1:41847230-41860862 GCF_001723915.1 Gavialis gangeticus
ATAATTCTCTTTGTCTACCTGGGCCTTCAAAACCTCCAAGGATGGAGATTCCCCAACCTCTCCGGGTAGACTGTTCCTGTGCTTTACTACTCTCCTAGTGAGAAAGTTTTTCCTAATATCCAACCTCAACTCCCCTTCCTGCAACTGGAGCCCATTGCTCCTTGTCCTGTCATCTGCCCCCACTGAGACCAGCCCAGCTCCATCCTCTTTGCAGCCCCCCTGCAGGGAGGTGAAGGCTATTCTGGACCCCAGCTGCTCTCAGCTTTCAAGGTTGCCCTGTGTCCCATCACCAGCTCACTGTGGCCACTTTCCCAACAGCTCCTATTGACCAGCACGTGGAATCAGTGCATGGCCTGGTCCAGATACCATACTTTCCCACATACAACATGCGCCGTTTCCCCCCAAATGAGCCCTCCAAACGGGGGGTGCATGTATTAAGGCAGAAAGATGATATTCTGACTGGGATAGAAGCATTCTGCCTTGATTCCTGCTCCACAGGGCAGCACCCGTGGGATTACCTTTGGGCCCTCACTGCAGAAAGGATGTGGACACATTGGAAAGAGTCCAGCGGAGGGCAATGGAAATGGCTGTGGGCCTGGGGGACAGGACTGGTGAGGAGTG
This sequence comes from Gavialis gangeticus, assembly GCF_001723915.1. Classification (NCBI taxonomy): domain Eukaryota; kingdom Metazoa; phylum Chordata; order Crocodylia; family Gavialidae; genus Gavialis; species Gavialis gangeticus. The sequence goes on from NW_017729031.1 coordinate 41,847,852, forward strand.
GATGAGGGAAATGGGCTGATTGAGTCTGCAGAAGAGAAGACCGAGGGGGATTGAATAGCAGCCTTCACCTCCCTGCAGGGGGGCTGCAAAGAGGATGGAGCTGGACTGGTCTCAGTGGGGGCAGATGGCAGGACAAGGAGCAATGGGCTCGGGCTGCAGCAAGGGAAGTTGAGGTTGGATATTAGGAACAACTTCTTATGAAAAGGGTAGTAAAGCACTGGAGCAGGTTACCCAGAGAGGTTGTTATGGACTCTCCGTCCTTGGGTGTTGTTGTTCAGATGCAGCTGAACAAAGCCTTGTCTGGGATGATGTAGCTGGGGCTGGTCCTGCTTGGAGCAGGGGGATGGACTAGATGTGACCCCCCGAGGTCCCTTCCACCCTCGTTGTCTGTGATTCCTTGACGTGAGGGGCCCAGAACAGGACACAGGACTCCAGGGGAGGTCTCTCCAGTGGTGAGTAGAGGAGAAGTATCACCTCCCTTGAGTTGATTAAGGACAGGCTCATCCAGGCTCCACATTCAGAAGTTTGCATCCAGTTTTGCAAGTTCAAATAAAACCCAGCACCTCCAAACACCCCACCTTTCTGCTTGCCAGGCTGCCGGTTCGTGGCCTGTTTCCCCTGCCTTTGTGCATGGAGGTTTCCCAGGGTAAAACAAAGTCTGGACTTTGTGGGGAATTTCGGACTCCGGATTTTTCTGCTGGGCTGAAGCTAATTGCAGTGCGGACACCAACCCCAGTCCACGGGAGTCTGAGTATTGCTCTTAGCAGGACCTGAGTTTCATTCAACGTTTCTTTTCCAGCCGCCGTTGCTCCACGTCGGGTGCCTCATTGATGCACGGGTCTTGTCTCTAGGAGTCATTAACACCCCGAACGACCCGTCCGACCTGGTCCTCCTTCCCCCAACCACGGAGGAGCAGTGAAGCTGGGAAACCTCAGAGCACAGAGGCTTCATTGTGCCCAGGTCCGGCGGGAAAGGATGCTTGGAAGGAATTTGTAGCGCCCGGGTTTCAACGTACGTTGCTTTTCCATGGAAGGATGTACGCTCTTGCCCATTAGTAGCCACTTCCTGACTGTGCTCCAGCCCCGTGCGTTGAAATTGCAATTGCCTCGGCTTCAGGCTGACGGCGGGGGGACGACTGGAGTTGGCAAGGGAGCGGGAGGAACATCGTGCTGTGCCCTCTGCAATTCCAGCCCCCGAAAGGAGCATACTTCACCGGGTCCCCCCCTCCTGACACAAACTTGGCAGGCCTGGGTGCAAGCAATGTTTTTCTCCTGGGTTTTAAAGCTTTCGGCCTGGCTTGGGTTTTCAGGCCATCATCCGCTGCATTTCCCCGGCTTCCCGCTCAAGTCTTGTTGTGCCAAGGGTGAGCAAAAATGTAAATAAAATAAAGGAAATCGGGGGGGGGGGGTCTTCCCCTTTTCCCATCCGTGGCCGACAGGCCTGCAGGCTGGATTCTTTGGTGCTCTCCAAGGCAAAGGTGGCATTCGGCATCACCGTCGCGTGATGTTTGCTCGCCATCGGCAGCCTCGCATGGCCCTTTCCATCCCACGAGGCGAGGATGGAGGGATCCTGTGGAGCTGGGTTTGAAGAGAAAACTTCGGCTGAGTTCACAGGTGACGAGGGTGGGAAGGGGCTTTGGGGGGTCACATCCAGTCCGACCCCCCTGCTCCAAGCAGGACCGACCCCAACTACATCTTTGTCTAGCCTAGTCTTAAGCAACTCCAAGGATGGAGATGCCACCACCTCTCTGGGGAGCCTGTTCCAGCACTTCACCACCCTCCTCGTGAAGAAATTCTTCCTACTATCCAACCTCAACTTTCCTTGCTGCAGCTTGAGCCCATTGCTCCTTGTCCTGCCATCTGTCCCCACTGAGACCAGTCCAGCTCCAGCCTCTTTGCAGCCCCCCTGCAGAGAGCTGAAGGCTGGTATCAAATCCCCCTCAGTCTTCCCTTCTGCAGACTTGGGCTCGTTACCTGAGGCACAAAGAAAGCGGAAACTTTGGGCATGGGGGAGTGTGGACTCAGTACTGGAGGAGGTGCATTTGGGGAGCAGAAAGGGTTGGGATTATAAACCCAGCCAGTGGTTAGCTCTGGTCCCAGCTAAAATGCCCCAGAGCCAAATATCCCTGGACAATATACTCTGAATATCCGAGTGCCTGGGGGCAAGACCTTGATATGAGTAGAGACAAACCCATGGCAAAAATGTCCGTCTCAGGATGGCCTTGCTAGACTCCCTTTGAAGAAAGACACTCCAGGAATCAATTATGGCTTTGTATTTAGTGCCTGGCTTGGTAAGGGACAGATTTACAGCCTTTGAGGCTCTGGAAGCTGCTAGTTATCCACTCAGCAGGAGATGGACGGAGGAGTTCATTAATGAGTGTGTCCAGCCCAAGGCGTGCATGCAAAGACCATGGCCGGACAGTGGGCAATCAGGACAGGAGGTATATTTTGCCCCGTGTCCTGTATCTGAGCACGTGCTAAGGGGAAAATATTTCTGCAGGTCTGTCCAAACTCTTCTCCCCCCTTGTCCCTCTTCACTTATAACGTTCCCGCATCCAGAGGCCTCAATGAAGCCCTGCTCTCACGCTGGAGATGGATCTGTTCTACATGAGCTCATCCAGCCCCCTTTTGAACCCGGTCAAATGGTCAGCCCCCGTGGCAAAGATTTGCACAAGCTGATGACGCACCGGGTGCCAAACCCACTTCCTTTGCTTCGTTTTCAACCTCTTTCCTCATCCGTTCCTTGTCTGTCCCCAGTCCCCCTAGTTGCCTGTGCCTTGCCATGGAGAGCATGGAGCAGGCTGGATGCAGTTCCCCCCTCCAGGAAGAATATCCAGCATTGAGTCCAGATGTGTGTGTTGACCGGCACGCCTGGAGCTGTATGTTGGCAACCTGTAGCCCAAGCAGATGACGCCTCTGGATTGGAGCCAGAGGAAACGGGCAATGCTGCTGCATGAAAGAGGCCTGGGGGCTGGTCTAGAAATAGCAGCGCCAGCAAGCATTTCACTGCTATTCTCCGCGGAGCCGTGGAAGGATGCAGCCATCTATTAACATCTATCCATAGGGATAGTGCACAAGGCACAGCGGGCCGCGTCAAAAGTGCCTTTACAGGGCTTTCAGAAACCAGCTAGACCCGTCAGCTCTGAAGCAGTTAAAGGCTTTGCTTTGCATTTGCTCAGACACAACCAAACACCAAAGCGTGTTCAGAGAAGCCTGTAGCCAGCAGGTATATTTTGTGTCTTGTTAGGTCTCTCTAAAGTGCTGATGAGGCAGATTTTCACCTGCCCTCTAATTAGGAATTAAAAAAATGACAACCCTGGAAAACCCCCTTTCATTGCATTTCCCACTGGAGGGGAAACAAATCGAGCTAACGACGCGGGGAACTTCATTTTAAGCCGATTTATTATTATGCACGGATGATTTGCTGACACGGACAAGGTTTCCAATGCACTAGCCTCAGATTTTACCGGGAGGGTGGATTTTATATATGCAGGGAGTTTTGCGGCTGCATCTGGCGGCCAAACTGTGCCGGGAACTTCCTGCCTACGTAAGCGCGGAGAGATGCTCCGTGGATCAGAGGAACGGCTGAGCATCCACCCTGCACAGTCATATATGCTACACACTTGTCTCTGCAGCTTTAAAATCAAGACTGAGCAGCCCTATCATTTGGCCAGGGCTCCTGGGTTCTCTCTCCAGCCTGTCTGTCCCGGGGGGATCGAGACCACTTCTCAAGGTGCTGACAATTCATTTCCTGGTCCATGCCCACCTGTCGTCCCTTGCTAGGGAGCAGAGACAGATGTCTGCCGTGTCTCCAAACAGCGCCTAATGCAAGGGGGTCCTTAACCTTGCCCCATCACTGATGCACACTGTGGCCATGGTGACGTGGCCTCAGTTTCCCCCTGGGTGAGAGAGGTCGGGCATGCTTCCCCCAAGTCCTTCCAATGGGAAAAGCCCCGTGGATGAAATCCAGGCTTGGCGTGCTGCTTCTGGACTGCCTTATTTGCTGTGGGGTGAAACCACAGCCAGGCAGCATCGAAGCCAGGCCAGCTGCTGGGGTGGATGGGCTGAGCACCTGTCCCCGGGAGCGGGTCAGGGAGCCCATGCGAGGCACGTCTTGCAGAACGAAGAATCCAGGGAGCAGTCAGTTCCCTCTCCTTCGGGTCCCTCTCTCTTGCTGGGTGCGAAGAAAAGATGTGAGTGTGAATCATGGCTGATGCATGTGTAAACAGTTGGGAAGATAGCCTGAAGGAGGCTGTGCGCGCCCAAAAGCTTGCAAAGAACATTTTTGTCCAACTATTTAGTTGGTCTAATAAAACAGATCACATTTACCCAAAGAACCATGCCCAAATAAGTGGGGGGCACTTGGGTGAAGTGGAAGGGGAAGGACATAACCCTCCATACCGTGGTCTTTCCATCCTCTGCCCCCGGTCTGTACCCGGGCAGTCTCACACGGTGGTAACCCCCTCCGCGGTCCCCTCTTGTCTGTCCTGGCAGTGTGGGAGGAGTGGAGGGGACCGGCTCCTGCCCCATGTCTGCCCATCTATCTGCTGACCCTCCCACAGGTGTGGGCTTGGGGGCTTGATCGTAGGAAAGTCCAGCTGGAAGGGACCTCACGAGGTCACATCTCAAAGCAGGATCATCCCTGATCAAACCACCCCAGCCCAGTGTCTGTGCAACTGGCTCTTGAACATTTCCAGGGATGGAGATGCCCCAACTCCTCCAGGCAGCCTGGTCCAAGGCTTGACCACCCTCTGAGTCAGAAAGTTCCTCTTAATTTCCAACCTAAACTTTCTCTCCTGCAGCTTGAGGCGGTTGCTCCTAGTCCTGTCTCTTACGGCCGCAGACAAGAGTCAATCCCCATCTTCTCTATAGATGTCCTTTGGAGATTTGAAGGCTGGGATCGAATCCCCCCCTCAGTCTTGTCTTCTCGACTCAATCACCCGAGCTCTTTCAGTCTCCTAGGCCTCTCGTGATTTGTGTTGCCCTGTCACAGGACTCTGTCCAAACTTCCCACATCCTTCTTGATGTGCAGCCCAAAACTCAGCACAAGACTCCAGGCCAAATACAGCCAGAGAATCACTTCCCTTGCTTTGCAAGTGACCCTCGTATTAATACAACCCAGGAGGCTGCTGACTTTTCTTGCAACGAGAGCGCGCTGCTGGCTCACGCTCACCCCTCCAGCCCCCAGGTCCTTCTCCAGAGCGCCACGCTGCAGGCAACCATTCCCCAGCCGGTCTCGGTCCAAGCCAGCAGCACCCATCAAGGCAACGGGAGCCGCGATTCCTGCTGCCGCAGCTCCCTGCTCTTCGGTGTCATGATGCCAGCAAAGAATTGAGGTCTCCAGCTGGCTGGGTCCTGATCAGCCCAGAAGCCAAAATGCTTCTGTGAACATTGGCTTCAGCACCCGCGGGGTTTCTTTAACGATTATTCATTGGTTCGTGGCATGCTCTCCCCAGGCCCGGTCCCTGCAGCCCTCTCTCCACCTTAAGGGTTTCCAGGGCATGGAGATGGTCCAAAGCCCTGACCAGTAATGACAGACCACATTGCACTGAAGCAGTCTCCTAATTTGCCCATGCTGCTTGTGGTGGGGAGACAAGGACCGACTGCCAAGGATGCTTTGCTAGGCCAGCCCCTGTCCTTGCTGCTGCCCCGTGGACCCGAGGAGCGTCCCTGGGAGGGGACTCGCACGGCGAGGCTGGAGCACCGGACCGAAGGACGACCACTTCTCTGCTGCACGCTCACAGCAAGTTGCTGTCTGTTTGGGCCTCGGTAGGGTCTCTTGCTCCAGGTTATTCTGCATCGCAGCTGGAGGCAGGATTGCAGGGACCAAATGCCGCGAGGCCGCAGGAACACCAGCTTCGGGGCAGGCCAGCTGGGTTTGAGCAGCCCAGAGAGGAGGGAGAGCCGCTGCAGCTACCTGGCTATCAGCACCTCGTGTAGCTAGTACAGGATTTCACCTCCCCTGCGGCAAGGCAGATATACCCCTGGGCACGTGCAGTGCGTGCAGTGGGATGGGGTCCTTAGTCTCTGTCATGCTGCATTCATAAGGGCCTCGTTCGGAGAGCTGTGTCATACTGCAGCCAGTTGTTTCCTGCTCTTTTTCCATGAATTTCCTCCTTGCTCGGTGTTAGTCCCTCATAACAATGATTCTTCCTCTCCTGTTCACACCCTCCCATTAGCTCTTACGCGAAGCGTGGCACATGTCTTGTATTCTTCATCTTTCCTCTGAACTTTCTCATCCCCTTCCCTGAGGCTCGGTTCGTCTCCCCCGAGTGCGTTCTCCATCATTCGGAGGCTGCAAAACCAGGCCGGCTTCTGAAAGACACGCTTTGATGCCACAGCCCCTCCGTGGGAGCCAGTGGGGAAATATCCCCTGTCCCGTGTGATCTGCAAGAAGCTGGGCATTAGCGGTCCGTCATCATCCCCTTCCAGTGGTGTATCTGAAAACTGGCATGGAGTATAGCAATGGGAAGCTCCTCAGACCCTTTGGACGTAGCTAATTACCCAGGTGCATGGTCTGAAACCCCCCCATGAATATGTTCTGGCTGAAGACGAGGAAGAGTTTTTGAAATATCAGAGCAGTTTTGCAATAGGCAGCATGGGGACAGGGTGGCTCTGAGAAGGAGCTCAATGTATGGGATGAGCGGACGTGCTCGCTGGCAAAGGGGCTGGGATGTAAAGTGGGACGGAGACTTGGGAAAGCTAAGTCCAGACCTCCATCTTTTCACGTGCATGTATAGGGTTGCATTTACGTTGGGCCAAGTCTGCGTACGTGAGGCTAAGAGAAGCAGTGTGACAGCAACCGCGCCATGGGTGAGCAAAGACTGGCCGGGCTCAGGACATCCAGTCTCGATTAACGAGTCAGGTCAGCGTGTTTTGAGATGAGGCACATTTGTCGAAGTTTCTGGCCACCTGTCAGCAAGCCCTCAGACTTTCAGATGTAGTAAGAAGGCGTCCTTCCACCTGGGCCATCAACATCTAGCCAGACACGTGGGGTGTTGTTCTTTATTTGCTAGTAGTAGTCAGACCTGGAGAGTTAAACTCAACTTTGCCTTTGCATTGAGAGGAATGAGAACTGAAGTCAAAAGTAACCCTAAACCCAGCCCAGGGGTCAGGGAAGGCGATGGAGCCTGCAGCTTCCAAGGTCCCGACAAACATCCTCATCTTGGGGCGACTTTTTCTCTCCCAGTCGGGTGCTTAAGAGCATGATCTAGTCAGGGCTGGTCCTGCTTTGAGCGGGGAGTTGGGCTCAACCAACGTTTCTCAACCCGTGGGTCATCATGACCCCAAAGTGGGTTGCGAGAATATCTGAAAGGCTGGCAAGCAAACTTTACAAACAGGTTCTCCTTTGGAAGGGCCCAGCCCAGATTTTTGGTCGAGAGCCACTGGACTAGACGACCTCCTTGAGGCCCCTTCCAGCCCTCATCTTCTCTGATTCTAACATTTTCCTTTAAATAAGCATCCTTTTGGGTGTCACTCAACCCCCAGCCTTATGCCACACCAGGGCTGAATCTGCCCCCTGGTATCTGTCGGACTCCTGCTCCGCACTGGATTCAGCCTGCAGACGGGGGCTCTGCTTTGACCATTGGCTCACCTTTCCAAAGGGGCATCCGCCGCTGCGTCTGCAGGCGTCCTCCGTGGAGAGCGAAAGGAAGAGCTAGCAGGGGCCCCTGAAAAGCAAGTGCCTCATGCATTTCTGCAAGAAACAGGGTGACGGCATAATGGCAGACACCCACCATCTCCCAAGGATGCTTTTCTTTCTCCCTTTCTGGCTGGGATCCAGGCGGCTGGACGATTCATTTGCAATAACCAAAGCGCGACTGGCAGGAGGGTGCACGTGCTTGGGGATTATATCTGCTGCTGGAGGCTGCTGTTCTTCCCCAGTTCTGGGATCTTTGCCACCGTCTTTGCCAGACGCGGTGCCATCCAGAGCAGGGCTTGGATGTGGAGATGGTAGGCCCGGCTCAGCAATGTGAAAACCACCTCTGTCAGGAAAACCTCATGTTTTCCTCAATGCACGAGCAGCGACAGCTCCATTTCCCCCTAACCGCGGGCAGCGATGTATCCTTCGAGCTGTTCTGTCCCCAGAGACCTGTGTGAGCACGCAGATATCCACCCCCCTTCCCAAGTCACCTGCCATATGTCCATCTTGCCCTGGAAAGCTCATTACCTCTCCAGCAGCATTTCCCCACATTTTTCATCTGCTCCTTCGCACCCGGGGGGGATACAACAAGGATTTCTTTGTTGGCTGAGATATGAAACCAAGGTCTCAGCTACTTAGTCACAAGAGCTGTCCTGGTACTTTATTCAAGAGCATCCTAGCCAGGGGCCAGCATGGCTAGTACCTTGGCTAGCTGGGGGGAGTATGAGATATGCTGGAGGGGAAGATTACGATTCAGAGAGACAGTTGGAGGATTGGGTCAAAAGGAGTCTCCTGAGGTTCGACAAGGACAAGTGCAAAGTCCTGCACTGAGGAGGGAGCGATCCCCTGCACCGGGGCAGGCTGGGGTGTGGGGGGGACGGGCTGGGCAGCAGCTCTGCAGAAAAGGACCTGGGGGGACAGGGGACAAGAAGCTGGACAGGAGCCGGCAGTGCGCCCTTGGTGGCTAACAGCATCCTGGGCTGCATCAGTAGGAGCACTGCCAGGAGGTTGAGGGCAGTGATTCCCCTCTATTCAGCACTGGGGAGGCCACATCTGGAGTGCTGTGTCCAGCTGTGGGCCCCTCACTACAGAAAGGATGTGGACACACTGGAGAGAATCCAGTGGAGGGCAATGAAAATGGTTGTGGGGCTGGGGGACAGGACTGGTGAGGAGAGGCTGAGGGAACTGGGCTGATTTAGTTTAGAGAAGACTGAGGGGGATTGAATAGCAGCCTCCACCTCCCTGCCGGGGGGCTGCAAAGAGGACGGAGCTGGGCTGTTCTCAGTGGGGGCAGATGACAGAAGGAGCAATGGGCTCAAGCTGCAGCAAGGGAAGTTGAGGTTGGATATTAGGGAAAACTCTCACGAGGAGGGTGGTGAAGCACTGGGACAGGCTCGCCAGAGAGGTGGTGCAGTCTCCATCCTTGGAGGTGTTTAAGACTTGGGTAGACAAAGCCTTGGCTGGGATGATGTAGTTGGGGCTGGTCCTGCTTGGAGCAGGGGTTGGACCAGATGTGACCTCCCGAGCTCCCTTCCAGCCTCATTGGCTATGTTTCTATGATGCAGGCACTTGCACACACAAACCCAGATGTGTGACAGGTCATTTCACTACTATCAAGCTTCTGTGCCCGTGAAACTCCACCGTGCCAGCGTCGGTGGACGGCAGGTGCTTGTTGGCTCAGAGCAGAGCCCAAGACAACTGGCATTAAATCTGCTTCTGGAGTGGTGTTTTCTTAACAATATTCCCTAATGTCCCCTAAAAGCCACCCAGTCCTCATCCATTTGTGACCCAAGAGCTACGGAGACATTCAGGGCACAAATCAGGCTCCAAATGGAGACAGCACTTGAGCCGAAAGGACCCACCCTGTGAAATGAAAGCAGAGACAGGAGGGAGCCTAAAGATTTTAAGAAAACCCCTTGAGGGGCTGGAAAGGTGCCAAAAAACCCGGTGATAATCCTGGCCCTGCTCCAGGTAATAACAGACCGTCCAAATGTCGGGTGGAGGGAGAACAAGGGGTAGGAACGGGCCGCAGGAAGCCCAGCGTCTGTAAGGGATCCTCAAGGAAAAGGATTCTCGTCTCTCGGGGTCTGGTGGGAGACGTCGGCGGAGAGGCTGTCCAGATGGAGGAAAAAGGAGCGGCGAGGCCCTCACGTCCTGAACTGCTTTTAATTATTTATCGTGCGTAAATTAGGAGGTGGAAAAACCTGCCTAGTGAACTGACGCCCCTCTTCCCCCACCCCACCGCCATCTCCTGCTCTTTTCTAGTCACCTGTATTCTCTCTGTCCCTCGATCTCTCCCTCCCTTTGGGTACAGACACACAGCACGTTTATTCCAGAGTAATATGACTTGAATCCCAGATCGCAGTGGAGTGGACACATGACACAGCCTTACCCTGGGATAAGTCCCTCCAGTCCAGAGTAAAGATACCCATGATGAGTAAACGTAATATGCTGATCAGTTAAATCATGGAGAAGTAGATCTCCATAGGTCATCAAGTCCAGCCTCCTGCCTGGCAAATCAGAAGTCTTTCAATTTGAAAAAGAGCTTGTTGTTCAAGAAAGTGCTGGTCATTTGGCTTTGCAGTCTTAATTGTTATACAAGCAAGCTGCATGACCAAAGAGTGTTGTTTTACACTAAATAAAAAGCAACATCTGAAGGTTTCAACTGAACCTAGTATTACGGGTTGCGTAGTCACATGGTGATAGAGCACTCCCAGCCCTTGAGCTTAGCAAAAAGTCCTAGAGAAGTGGGGCTGGAAGAGACCTGCAGAGCTCCCAGCTAGTGCAACCCCTGCCTGAGGCCCCGTCCAAACCATCTGGTACAAATCCAGTGTCCACCCTCTTAACACAGCTACACAGGCAAGCCTAACTCAACACCAGACATCACACCCAACCTTGCCACAGGGGAAGCAGGGGGACCATGGTGGCCAATGTCCTACTGCTATAAAAAGTTGTTAATATACACTCAAGAGATTCCAGGTCTCATATAGAATCACATTAGTTTAATGCGCATTAAATGAGTTTAGGCAGGCGTCTACACGTGCAGGCATTGAAACACACTAACACTGTGTGTGGACTGACTTGGGACTAAGTTTAGTTTGTCTCAAGTCAGTCCACACACACAGCATTAATGCACTTTAACATGTCTACATGTGTGTTAAAGCGCTTTAACTATTTGCACCTAAATTTGATACCTGAATTTGCAGGTATCAAATTTAGGCATGAATACACTAAATTCACCATTTTTAATGCGCATTAAGGGCATGCATGGGTAGATGCGTGCGCTTAATGCACACAAACTTAGGCTAGTGTGCATTAAAGCGTCACGTGTAGACGTGTCCACAGTCTCTGAGCATTTCATGGTCTTTCACGTTCCCTGCCCTCCCGTGCTGTTCTCTCGCTTGTGTAGATAGGAAAATGTGATGAGCCCCACTGGGAGTCTTGCACAGATTTGCACACTGATCTTGAGTCGCTGACTAGTGCCAACATTGTTGACCCGTCCCTCCTCTCCAGGATGCAGTTCACACAACAGGAACAAACTATGGCCTCCGTAGCCCGGTTCACGCACCATATTGCTGCCAGCAAATATCTTCCACGTGGAGCACTAGGCTAGATTCAGACCATCCCCAGAAAACCATAGGACGGTCACCGTGTTTGACACCCACTTAATGCTAGCCTCCGTTTTCAATGGGATAATTTGGCCCCGGGGCTTGAAGTCAGGATAGGACCCCATCTGGGAGCCGGCCATCCTCCAGGTGCTACATCTCATGCTCACCCATGGTCGGAGAGGGGATACTGCACCGCGGGCATCAGAGACTCAGTCCAGCCTGACTATTCCTCTATACCGGTGCCACCAGTAGGTCTAGTTTTCAGATCCAAAATGTGGACTGGACCTCATCCCAGGGTACAGGCTGGGCCAAGACCTTAAGCACTGGAGCAGGTCACCCAGGGAGGCGGTGCAGTCTCCATCCTTGGAGGTGTTTAAGACCCGGGTGGACAAAGCCTTGGCCGGGATGATGTAGTTGGGGCTGGTCCTGCTTTGGCAGGGGGTTGGACTCAATGTGGCCCCCCGAGGTCCCTTCAACCCTCATTTTCTGTGATTCTTTGATCCAAAAGGAAAACAAGAGAGGACAAACAGCAAAGGGAAGGGAAAATGGCAGGACAGCAAAGCCATCGCCGTGCTTTTTCTTATGCCCTGAACGTGTTATGGACTTCACTTGCACCCCGAAAGATGACCCGGGGACATACACACACGCACCGGCAGTTTTTGTTCCCTCCTGGATGGATCCGCATCAATTTAGCTTAATCCTTTCTACACAGCTTCCAGGCCCCAGCGCGTTTCTTATTCAGAGCCAGAAGTGGATGGAGCGCCGTACAGTCCACGGATACCCTTCCTCTCACTTGGGGCCAATCTTTGCTATTGAAGTGCTATGATGCCCCAGGCCAATTGTGTCGTGCTGCGAGCGGTAGCAGGGGCAGAGAGGGGAGGGGACGCCTGCCTTCCCGGCGCCTGCCACGATCTTGTTTGCTCAGCCCTCTCTGCGAGCTCAGGCAGCTGCAAATGCTGCCGCTCAGACCTCCTCCTCTCTGTCCCGGGCCCTCACGTACCCCCCTACAGAGGGGCATTGCAAGCTTAGGCTGAATGCATAGCAAACCAGTTCAAAGAGAGAGCTTTCCCAGGCTCATTTTACACCGCAGCATCTCCCACATGGATTTATTCCAGGTGGGTACCAGCATCCACCCAGTCAGGATTAGGTCCGCGGTCTCCCAGGAGTCTGCAGGGGCTCCCAACAGCTCGAGGTGCCCATCACAGCCCCTCTCTGTGCCCAAACGGGGCCCTGATGGAGCAGCGATAACCCAGGCGGGCCGGCAAGCAGCGGGGCCAGGCCACCGCATGGTGGTGAGCCACGTGCAGGCACCGTGTGTGGAAAGGGCCGGATGCCACACTCAGGAGGGTGCCGGAAAGCTGCTCCAGAACAAGCCCGTCTGTCTCGCACGCGCGCCGCGTCTCGTCCCCAGTTACCCGCAGGCCGCAGACATCTGTCTTGGGTACCGAGAGAGCTGTCAGCGCTGTGGCTCCTCTCCGTCTCGTCCCCCTCGCTGTATCGTGACACCCTCCCCCACCCTGCCCCTGAGACCAGCTTCTCAGGCAAGGGGGAAACTGAGGCACGAGAGGCAATAGCTCAGCTGACAAAGAGCAGGATCAAGATCAAAAGGCTTCGCTTCTTCTTGTTTATCCAAGCGCTCTCCCAAAAACCTGCCAAGCTTGTCAGGACAACGTGTAGCTGCTTCGTGACATGGGGGCAGGCAGGCTAGACCGCAGGGGTACACGTTGTCCTGGCTGTCGCAGGAGGCTGGTGCTGGGAGGGG
>NW_017729031.1:41865862-41887305 GCF_001723915.1 Gavialis gangeticus
AGGACCAAGATCAAAAGGCTTCGCTTCTTCTTGTTTATCCAAGCGCTCTCCCAAAAACCTGCCAAGCTTGTCAGGACAACGTGTAGCTGCTTCGTGACATGGGGGCAGGCAGGCTAGACCGCAGGGGTACACGTTGTCCTGGCTGTCGCAGGAGGCTGGTGCTGGGAGGGGGATGATTATTCAGGACCAGCTCCAGGGAGCGATTAAGAGTGCACGTGCACCTCCATTTACTCATTAGCTGTCCCCTGCCAGGTTACACAAACCCGCCCGATGGCTGGATCTCCACAGAAATAAAGGGACGGGTTTGCACCCAAAGCTGCACACAGGACCTGGGAAGCAACCCCCACCTCTGACACTGACTTCCTCCGTAGCCTTGGGAAAGTCCCAAGTGGGGTCTCGGTGATGTCCGAGCGTCAAAACCCTCCTAAGCTGCTGTATCTTTGCAGCTGCAGACCTGCTCTGGCACGTTTCTGGAGCATCAATCCCAAAGGCACTGACATGAGGAGGCCTCAACGGCAAACCCAACCAATGGTGCATGAACCGAACCGGGTGCGTGGGCCAGATGTGCCCACAGCTGGGAGGGGGAGACAGCGGTACACGTCTGGCTGGAATGGGAACGCCCAGGCGAGGATGTGAAACAAGCCCCTGGTAGAGGAGGGTTGGAGACATCCAGGATACAGAGCGAGTCGCACCGCGCAAGCCGCTGACCGCCCCAGACAGCCCTTGCCTGGGCTCACAGGGCCAGCCGATGGCCTGCCCGGGATGGAAAAGACCTGGATAACAATTTGGAGGCTGGGGTTTTCCCGGAGAGTCACCAACATCGAAGCTCATCGGGGCTCAACTCTCCCCCCTGGCATGAAGAGCGTTGGATCGAGGACCAAGGTCCTCCTCATCTTCATCGCCCTGCGCTGGACTCTTTCCGATCTTTCCGCATCCTTCTTGAGGTGCAAAGCCCAAAACTGGATACAGACCTCCCCTCCCCAGTGCCTCAAAGACCTCAGCATGGAGAGCATGCCCACCACCCGCCTTTAAAGGTTGGGACGAGGAGTCCGGGGTTAAGCCCTCACTCCCAGGTGGCCCTTGTCCATCAGCAGACCTCTGAGGGGCTCGTAAAGGGGGCCAGCATCTTCCCAGCCCTGTTCTAGAGGGGGGTGAAGTGACTTGGTCAAGGTCACCCAGCCAGTCAGTGTCAGAGCCCAGATCTCCACTGCTCTGTCCGGAGGGCCTCTATGGCTCTGGTTGCTGGTGTATGCAAGTGCCTGGCCTTTGATTCACATTCCCGATGTTCCCGGGAGGGGGGCAGTTCCCTTTTTTCCCAGCTGAGCGTGTGGGGCTTCAAGAGGGACTTTCTCAGGGTCAGTGCAGGAGCCTGTCACCCCCCGGGGTGTGCACAGCCTCCGTTGCATCGCCTTCATCCCAGAGACAGGGCCCCACGCAGCAAGCTCTTGGCGCACACTATCACTGGAGGATGCACCTCCGCTTGCACCACCTCCATGCCTGCATCTCCCCTGGGCCTGTCCCGAGACCCCAGCCCTCCTCTGCTGCACCGGCAAGGTCTGTGGACACTCATCTGGGTAAGACAGCCCTGCCCCCCTCCGCCCAGTGCCTAAAGCCCTCAGCCGGCTCTGCCACTGTCTCCCGGTGTGCCCTTAGCCACATCCCTGAGCCTCCCTGCACCCCAGTTCCCCGCTGGCCAAAACAGCAATAAAAATCCTGCCCTGTGTCTATTAGACTCCGTCTCTCACTGCAGGTCTGTGCCGTGTCTGGGCCCTGGGGTCTGGACAGGGAGACTGTCACATCCGTACAGGATTGCTAAGGAAACCAGGCTGTTGCGACAGGGATGGAAACTTTTGCTCCGCTAGAGCTGAGCGGCCGTGCACGGAGGCAGGGATGCTTTGGAGCCAGCAAAGAAAGCCCAGGCCCATTCATAAGCTCGGTGCCTCGGCCCAAGCCACCGGCAAACGGAAAGTATTTGTGCTCACAGCTGTTCGCAAGTGAACGAGGGACGGGGGGAAACACTGATGACATTTCAGCGCCACAATCAGGTCCTCTGTGTAACGCTCTCCGCAGCACATCCAGCAAGCTGGGCTGGGAACGGAGCCCGGGTCTCAGCTGGAGTTTACCAGGACCTTCGGCTGCCAAGAGGGAAAGGGAAGGAGAGCACAAAGAAGAAGAGGAGGAAGGCAGGGGGTCGCTCGGTTCAGCGTTCGCGGCTGCTAGGCTGCAGGAAGAGACATCTCCAAAGAGATGCTGCCATCGTTTGCCCTGGCCACCGCGATGTCTTCTTGACGCTAGCTGTGCTTTGGAGAGCAGGATGCTCACCGCTCATCTGCATGGTGTGTTTGGACCATGATGTATTTGGCCCACATCAGGGTTGTGTTTGGACCATGGTGCATTTGGACCACATCAGGGGGCTGGCCAGGGTGCATTTGAACAGGCCCGTAGGGAGTTAAACCTAGTAGCACGTGACCGGCCAAAGACATAACATGTGTCTAGAGAGAAACCAGGGTGCTGTAGTGCACTGAGACCTGGGTCTGTCCCTCCCCATCTGTCTGTGAGCTCAACTGGGGGTCTGTATGCGTCTATGTCCCTGTACAGCTCCTAACACAAATGAGGCTCAGATCTGAGCAAAGGCCGCTGACGGCCAGGCTAAACTACCCAGACAGGCCACTAAGGAAATTCCCCCCGCTCCTGCTCCACACGTGCTGACCCAGGGATGCGGCGGTCTGGTCCCGTGGAGGACGGGGCACGACGCCTGAGCTCTCTCTCCGCTCTGCCGTTGTCCTCCGGGGAAGCTGCAAGACCAGAAAGCATCTCCCATGCCTCGGTTTCCCTAGGTAGGCTGAAATGGGAGTCCTGTAAAGGCACTCGGTGTTTATATGCCACTTCCTTTAGGATGACACCCACGAGGGGCTTGCCCTTGCCAGGAGGATTTCAAACAGCCCTGTGTCAAGACCTTGTACATACTCATCCTCTGCTGCTCACGTCCATAGGCAGGCTGCAAATGCTGGTCTAGAGGACTTAGAAGCACAACTCCTGCAGAAATGGAGGGAGGGATGAGTCCTGAATATTCATGTTAGCAGCCTCCCTGCTAACAGCCTCCCATCACCACCCAAGGAGCAATGTAGCATCATCCCTTCCAGCTGCATTGGACTGGCCAGCGACCCACCTCCAACAGATTTGGGCACCAGCCTGGAGCTGAGCCTGGATGCAAGATGCTGAATCTGCTCCACGAAGACAAATATCATCCATGCAAAAGCATCTATCTGTCTATGCAGCTGACTGGGCTGAGGGGAAATGGGAAGGCGCTGAGAGAGCTGGGGAGTGGGGAAAAGTTAGTCCCGTGCAAACAGGCAGAGACGGTCGCAGGGCAGGCAGGGAGGATCACAGAGAAGTGGGGCTGGCAGGTCGCTCCACACCTCACATCCAGCCTTGTCCAGACCAGCCCAAACTAATCCATCATCTAAACTCTTTGTAAAATGACCATCGCCCCTGACACAGCGCCAGGCATCGCACCCGGCCCCGCCACAGGGAAAGCAGGGGGACCACCGCAGCCAACGCCCTGCTTCTATAAAAGGTTGCTCATATACACGTGAGAGATCCCAGGTCCAGGCCGTGCCCCGGCTACAGAGGAAAGCATACCCCCCTAGTCCACACCCATGTGTCCATAGCATAAAATCCCTTGCTGACCCCAAATTGCTATCCCAGGGCAAGATGAAGAAGGGAAGCAGGTCTCTTGTGTAGCACTGCAAAGCAACGGGACTCTCAGACTATGCCCTGATCTACTCCACCTTCCTTCCCTTGCATTTGGGAGGAGCTGTGGGTGGCTGATCCCTGGAGTGTCTTTTGCCCAGGCAAAGACCCATGCATCCTGGTACGCCAAAGCCAAGGGACGATCATTTGTGGTCGTTGAGTGCATTAATGACTCTCAGGTACCCAAATGAGTCCATTCCTAACCCATGGCACTGGACTGGAATTCCTACATGTGCACCCTGTGTAGGAGTCTGCAACAATACTCCTTTATAATATAAATAATATTATAATATAATTTATAATATAATATATTATAATATAATAATAATATAATATAATATAATCTTATAATAATCTTATAATATAATTATAATATAATAATCTTATAATATAATTTATAATATCATAATATTGATTTTTGACAGCCCCAGTATGACTGGGCTTCTGCAGTCAATTAGATTCAGGATGGAGGGATGGCAGCCTTCAGCTCCCTGCAGGGGGGCTGCAAAGAGGACGGAGCTGGACTGTCCTCAGTGGGGGCAGGTGATGAACAAGGAGCAATGGGCTCAGGATGCAGCAAGGGAAGTTGAGGTTGGATATTAGGAAAAACTTTCTCACTAGGAAGGTGGGACAGGTTACCCAGCAAGGTGGTGGAGTCTCCATCCTTGGAGGTTTTTAGACCAAGCATTGTCTGGGATGATGTAGTTGGGGATGGTCCTGCTTGGAGCAAGGGGTTGGACTGGATGTGACCTCCCAAGGTCCCTTCAACCCTCATTTCCTATTATTCTACCACCTCAGAAAGGTTCCTATGCAGGGCAGGTGCTTTTGCTTGGAGTAGGGCTGTGCAGCCAAGTTGTCAGATCATCGAGGGTGAAACATCCAGACTCCCGGGGATAACGGCCGACCAAGCTTTTCGTCCTTCCCAGGTGGACAAACCCCCATGCATTTTCTTCGGAGGACATCTGGAAATCGTCTTAATGGGACTTCCAGCGCCTCTGCCCTGTCTATGGAAACACCCAAACCCTGTGATTCCTATGGAATAAAGCAGGCATCACTAACTAAGGACATATGAATGACCCCTGGGGCTTTTTACCAAGACCGTAAGGGGACCGGCTCACCTTTCTTTTCTCCCACCCCCATGCAACAAACTCTTCTACTCCAAAAACATAACAAGAGCACCCAGGGGATGTAAATGCAGGGACACTTAAGGTCATGAGCAGGTAGGGCCAGCAAAGCTTGCACTAGGAAGGAGCCTGGGAAAGAGCCCTGTAATCCTCAGACCCAGGAGAATGAGGCCAATTTGGGCCCACGGGTCTCATTTTTGTGTCTTTTTTTTTTTTATTGTGTTTGCTTCTCATCCCACAGGCTGCAATGTAAAGGAATCTCACGGCTTAGGATAACATGTACTTATACGGCCCGGGCAATTTCCCCTGGCATGCAGCAGAGCAGTGGTTACCAAAGAAAACCAAACAGCGTCGAGGACAGGGCTCAGAGCAGATACGTGGGCAACGGCGACCTGCGTCCTCATTAGGAAAGAGCCATCGTGCGTGCACAGGAACTCAGAGCAACATCACACGGCAAATCCCAGTCTATAATCCCAGTCCATGCTCCATGATGGGCCCAGACAGACGGGGAAGCCACGAGAGAGAAGCCGAGGACCCAACCGCCGTGCCTCGTGGAGCCGTCATGGTCCCAACAACCGGCTTGTGAGTTATTTACAGCCGGATTTAGGAAGATTTGAGTTCATGCAGGGGGTTAAAGCAGGAATCCCTGTAGCCTGGGTAGAAGTGGCCTAGTGGCATTTTCCTATAAGGCGCGTGCTTACAGCCAATGCTATGCAGAAATCGTAGGGCTGGGAGGGGGCTCCAGAGGTCCCATCTAATCCAACCCTGCTTGAGGCAGGATCAGCCCTGTCCAAACCATCCTGTCTGGCCCAGACCAATCTGAGCATGGGGTAAAATTCCTTCCTGACCCTAAATACGGCATCGATTTGACCCTGAGACCCTCTAGCCAGGACCCTCCTGGTTTGAGTCCCAGCTGCCAAATCCAGGCTGAGAAGGAAGAGCATCACATCCATTCAGGGGTGTTTGCACGCTTGCCAGGCACCCGCGTGTTGGTGGGAGCCCAGGAGGCATCCAACCTACACGGCCCATCATCCCAAGCACTTGTCATTTTCTCATTTGTCCCATCCTAAATGTCCTGCTGTCACCACCATGTGTTGCCATGAGCCTGTTCAAGGCTTTGAATAACCCTGTCTCCAGTTTGCGAGTCATCTACTTCCTCGTCCGGATCCCATTCGTATCCTCTACCCTCGCTTCGACCTGCGCCTTCCAACACGGGTGCATTTATTGTCCCATTAAGACTGCACCCAAACAGGCAAAACTGGAGACTCCAGTCAATGGCCCATCTTACCCCGTGTCCTGAACCCAGCTGTGGCCCATACCTGCTGCCATCATGTTTGCTAACTTATCTCATATAGGGAGGGAAATGTGTCCGTTGCCTGGCGCTGCGTTCAGCTTGAGCTAATTGCCTGGGGGGGCTAATTGCCTGGAGCTATGACTGGCAATCCTAACTCAGCTAATGACTCCAGTTGGCCACTGTCTTCATAGAGACGTGTCGCGGAGAAGTTGGGCTGGAAGGGCCCTCCGTTGGTCATCTCGAACAACCCCCTATTTCCATCACCATCATGCCCGACTCAGGGGCGTCGTGCAAAACACAGCCTGTCTCCTGCCTTCCCTCTGCGGTCTAACCACTACGCCAGGCTACCTACAGCCAGGTCCATTACCATTTGCCACTTCCAGCTGGCGGGGTTACAAGGTGCAACTATTACTTCCAATTTTAGCTGTGCATGAGAATGAGACTATTGACCAGTCACCACTCGAAAGCTTGATTAGGACACGCAAAAGCAAAGACTGATGGTATCGATAACGACAATGCGAATGTAGCCTCAGGGGACTCGCGCTGAGTCCTTGTCATTGAGCTTTGCAGAAGTCTGATTTTCCTTCAGCCTTTGCCCAATATTTATAGAGGCCTGGTTTTATTATTCTAATTAAAGGTCTCTGATTGGTTTTATTTAAATTTCTTTGCTTCACTGAAATTTGTGGAACTAGGTTGAACCAGATCGCGTGCGGACTTGGAAGGTCCTTGGGAAAGTAAAGGGAGGATTTCTTGTCGTCTTTCCCTCCCATTGGGGGATGCTGCTTCCTTCTGTTGTCATCCCTTCTAATGCTCCTTGTTCATCCCATAGTTCGGGCCATTACTCTGTTGGGTATCTAAGTGGCACTTAGGTGTCTCTATTCCTACCTGCTCACGTCCCTAAGAAACCATTAGTGCACATGCTGTTGACATCACTCGTTGGGTTGGGTTATCCCGACGTAAGTCGTCCATGGCAAGGGATACACCCCACAGGGCTTGGGGCTCCTTTTCAATCAACCTCCCCCCATGCTTCAGTCCACGGCTGGAGGAAGGTTCAAGGGCGATTGGCTGGGAAGTCGTTGCCTCCAAAACGTGAGCCGGCAACAGGAGAGAGGTGAGCTTGGATGAAGTCTTGGTCATGTCCACATTGCTCGAGATGGCAACCACGACCTTCAGTCGCTGGAAGGAGTTTGACAGATCGGGGGAAATGCCACCGCCGAAGATTTCTCCGAGACTAGGCAACCTGGAATAAAGTCGAATGTCCGATATCCAACATCTGCTGAATTTCTGGGCAGGACCATAGCTGTCTTCTGAGAAGAGAGACACTGTCTGTGGGTCTTGGGGTGAATCTGGAGGCTACTTCCAGCCACATTCAGAGACAGCCGTCTCCGTAACCTCCCAAACCCACAGTACTTCATGGTCCGGTATGTCCCCTCCATAGCCTTAAAGGGACTTTAGTGGCACCATAAAAAGATGACGGTAGAAATGATGGAGACGGGGCTTCAGGGCATTGTCCAGCACTGTGGCATGCAAACATGACTGATAAAGCTCATGCTATGGTTTGTATACTGCATATTTTAGCATTGTCCTACTGAATGGAGTCCTCTTTGGGTGCTTGCACACGTGATGGTGCACCGCTTCCTCTCCCGCATCTGCTTCCAGCGCCAAAGAAGGACTGGGGCAACAACACCCAAGGCACTTTTCCCCTGAATCTTCCCTAGGCTGGGAACTGAACTTCAGCCCATCACTAGCCAGGCCTAAAAAAGGACAAAAGAGCTAGGCTCACCCACCCCGGTCTATGCTGATGATGACCCCAGCTTGCTTGAAAGCTGCAGATACCATAGACCAAAGGGTCAAAAGGATGTTCTTCCTCCTTCATTGCATCCTCAGAGGCTGATTCAAAGGAGTTACGTGCCGGCTACGTTACACGGATGGATCGAAGCAGCCCCGTTCCCTCTTTCCCCCCTCCTGCTGCCCATCAGGCAGCCGATACACCTTGCGTGTGAACGCCTGGGATTCTCCCGCCGTCGTTCGAACCCTGGTTTCTTCGCTCGGCAATGTCAGATGTGAGAGACCTGCCATCCTTCCAGACATCTTTCTAGCACTGACACAGTCCAGCCCCTTGATGACAGTTTGTTATAGTTTGTTATAGTTCATAGGCTCATCCCCATGCACCCGTCCAAGCTGGGGATCGACTGGCTGAGCAGCCCCTGCCCAGCCACTCAGCCCCCAGCCTGTCCCGGTGCAGGGGATCGCTCCCTTCTAAGTGCAGGACTTTGCACTCATCCAGGAGGTTTCTTTTGACCCAATCCTCCAGCTTGTTGAGGTCTCTCTGAACCCTCCAGCCCATCTACTACTCCCCGCAGCGTGGTGCCACCTGCAAACTTGCTGCGAGTGCATCCGTCCCATCGTCCAGAGCCTGACAAGGGGCGGCCCAGTCTCACCGTGAAAGGCAAACACCCCTCCTCCAGTTTAACTCCTGGTCGCCGCAATAAGAGGTTATCCGGCTCCTTCCAATTAGTGGCAAACCATGTGGCACGGCTCCAGGGCCTCCATCTGTTCGTAAGTACATGGGGCCGCACTTTCCTTGACGCAGCTCCTCATTCCCGAGGAAGACCACGCGGCCGCAGGCCTCTGGCACGAGGGGCACGGGCAAGGGCGGATGGGAGGCAATAACAAATTGTCCCACTGGGACGACCGCTCACGGAGATGCTGACGGGGCAGTTTCCAGAGCAGGAAGAACCTCCCCGCCGACGGCGTCTGCTTCTCCGGCTCCCTGGCCGGATCCCAGCCTCGTGTCTCGGCCTGGTGGGGACAAGGGAAGGCCCTCGAGCCCCCCAGCAAGTCTGGAAGCTTGTCATTTCTTTCCTTTGAGCTCAGCCTCGGTGGCAAGGTCTCCTCCGTGACGCCTCTGGATCAGAATCGCAGGGACGTGGGGCTGGCAGGGACCTGCAGAGCTCGCATCCAGCCCAGCCGCTGCCTGAGGCAGGGTCGGCCCTGTGCAAATCATCCCGGGCAAGTCCATAATCGAAGCTGTTAGTGAAACTACCGTCGGCCCTGATACGAGGTCAGAAAATCATCGACAACGAGGGTTGAAGGGAGCTCAGGAGGTCACATCTGGTCCAACCCCTGCTCCAAGCAGGACCAGCCCCAGCTACATCATCCCAGGCGAGGCTTCGTCTAGTCTGACCATCAAAACCTCCAAGGATGGAGACTCCTCCACTGCTCTGGGGAGCCTCTTCCAGTGTTTTATTACCCTCCTGGTGAGAAAGTTGTTCCTAATATCCGACCTCAACTTTGCTTGCTGCAACTTGAGACATGACAAAAGGCATCGCACCCAAACCCACACCAGGGAAAGCAGAGGGGCCGCAGTGGCTGCTATAAAAAGTTGTTAATATGCACTCAAGAGATCCCATGCCCCCTTACAAAGAAAGGCAAACCCCCCCACCCCAGTCTGTATGGGGTAAAGTCCCTTCCTGACCCCAACACAGCGTCAATCCGGCCCTGAGCGCAGGGGCAAGACCCTCTATCCAGGACCCTCCAGCTTGACTCAAACTACTAAACTGTGCCCGAAAGGATACACCACTCGCTCCCATTCAACATGTGCCAGATCCCAGGCCCTGGGCGGTGTAACCGGCCCCAGCAACGCTCTCAATCTCTCACTAGAGAGGCATGGGTTTTTCTGCTTAGTTCTGCAACCCACCTGAAAGCTGCGCTCTCCCCCCCCCAGCATGCATGCCTCAGTTTCCCTGGCTGGAACTGGGAAATAATGGTACATGCCCTGTGCCTGGTACAGCAGAGTTGACTGTCATGGCCAGGGCATTCATAGAAATCACGGAGCCGCGGGGCTGGAAGGGAGCTCCAGAAGTCACATCCAGTCCGACCCCTGCCTGAAGCAGGATCAGCCCTGTCCAAAGCAGCCCAGACAAGCCATCATCTAAACTCTTCGTAAAACTGCCGTCAACCCTGACACAACACAAGACTTCACATCCGAACCTGCCCCAGGGAAAGCTGGGGGGCAGTGGCCGCCAACATCCTGCTTCAGTAAATGGATTATTATTAGACGCTTCAATAAATAGATGTTATTAATAGAGGTCCCAGGTAGCGGCTGTGGCCCTACTACAGAGGAAGACAAACCCCCTCCCATCCTGGACTGGTCTGAGCAGAGAGTAAAATTCCTTCTTTACCCCAAATCTGGAGACCGGTCTGACCCTGAGCAGCTCAGCCTGCTGCCACGAGCAAGCCCCCAGCCCCTGCTCTCAGGTCCAGCAAAACTCCACGTGTGAATCATCGTTACTCCGGTCAGATGGGTCTGCATGTTCCAAAAACAGGTGGCAAAATCACTGCCCCCCCGCAGACCACCCATCCTGGCCGCTATCCCACACCCAGACCCGGAGCGGGGCTTGCAATATCAACCAGACCCCACCTCCACGCGCACGTGGGGACAAAGCCCCATCTGCACCCTCTGCCCCCAATTCAGCACCAGCTGCAATGCTGTAGGACTCCAGCTCAAACTTTGGCAGGGCTAGAGGGAGGTGGGATGGGAGCGTGTGTCTCTTGGTGAGATCCCAGTTCAAGTCCCTACGCTGGCTGGTGCACCCCTCGTGATCATGTTTAATCGTGATCTGCCCTTTCTCCACTGTGGGCTGGTTGCAAGAAGGTTGCATGCCTCGGTTTCCCTGACTCGCGTCTCCATGGGGAAAGGTGGGTTTGTGGAGTCCCTGCAAGGTCTCGGTGCTTGTTGCATGAGACAAGATGATGGCTGCATTGTTGACTTGCATCTTGGTGTCTTTGCATCCATCACGATCCATAAAGACCGCTTGTGCACCAGATCCTGTGCTGGATCTCCTCATTGAGCTTTGCTCTCTGAGCGAGCTGGCTACCGAAGTCGGGGAAGTGCTCGACTATCTCCAAGGTCTTTCCCTCCATAGTAATTTGGAGAGTGGGAGGTCACATTCATGGCCTATATCCGACTGATGGAGCACTTCAACTGTCACTGGTGCTAAAAACTAGACCCAACTCTTCCCTCCATTGGGTGAAGAGAGGAAAAAGACGTGGCAGCCATCTCACAGCATCTCTGTGCTTCTATTTTGGGAAGAAAACCAGCTTCCAGGCAATTTTGCATGACTAATTCTTTTTCTAGGGGGAGAAAAGTGCCCATGATATGTGAGTTGATATGGTTGACCCTTCAGTAAAGGGGACCAGGAGGCTCCAGAGAAGAGGGATGCATCAACAGGATAATGGACAGGAGGTCCGGAGCAGGGATGCCACGACATGGCATCCTGAACCGTCAGCCACAGGAGAGGGATGGAGAAGGGGCCCTTTTCCTCTAGAAAACGGAGTTGAAATCAGTCCAAGATTGGCAGGGACCTGCCAACCCCCTGGCAATGCCCACTGCTCGTGTTGCCGGACCTAGCGCAGCTCAAGCTCTGGGCCTCGGTCCACGGCTGGATGCTGGATCAGGAGCTCTTGGATATCGAGGGTGAAGGCATTTGCAAAATTTGCCCCTCAGACCCAGGTTGGGATTTAAACCCCTTCTGAAGTTCAGCATCATTCTGGTCTGGGTCCTTCTTTCCTAAGAGACTTTCGCTTCATTGACTGGGCACAGGACTGGTGAGGAGAGGGTGGGGGATACTGGGCTGATTGAGTCTGCAGAAGAGAAGACTGAGGGGGATTAAATAGCAGCCTTCACCTCCCTGCAGGGGGGCTGCAAAGAGGACGGAGCTGGGCTGCTCTCAGTGGGGGCAGATGACAGGACAAGGGGCAATGGGCTCAAGCTGCAGCAAGGGAAGTTGAGATTGGAAATTAGGAAAAAGTTATGAGAGTAGTAAAGCACTGGAGCAGGTTACCCAGAGAGGTGGTGGCACCTCCACCCTTGGAGGTGATTAAGTCCCAGCTAGACCAAGCCTTGTCTGGGATGATGTAGTTGGGGCTGGTCTTGCTTGCAGCAGGGGGTTGGACTGGGTCCCTTCCCACCCTCATTTTCTATGACTGCAAGAGGCATTGAGAGTCTGCCAACTTTGCATAAATTTGCAGCGAGGGAAATTCCGGTTGGTTGGGAGGAAGATCTTGCTCATTAGGAGGCTGTTTAAGTTTTGCATATTGGCATGAAACTTTGCATAGTTGCAACATTGCCAAGCCAAGCGTCTCTCTTTCACTGGGGATTTTTTTCCCCCTGTAGCCTTGATTTGGGCTGTTAGATAATGCAGGAGACTGGTGTCCTTTTCACTTGTCCATCTGCCTCAGCCTGCCTCGCCGCTCATGCTAACGCAGGAAGCATCCTAGCACTGCTGCAAAGCAGGTCAGCTCCATCCTCCCCCTTGGAGAGTTGGGAAATGGAGACCATGCAGGACAAAGTGCCATGGGATTTCCCTGTATGGATATTTTGGTACCGCTCAATTATAGGCATCACGGTATTTATCTGCCTTCCTCCAAAGCACTGGGCATCTCTTACAGTGGGTGACAGGGCATCGGGCTAAGATGGCTATATAATCTGGAGCACATGAAGAAGCAGACCCCTCAGGATGCTCGTCCTAATCTCCAACCTCAGTTTCCCCTTGCTGCAGTCTGAGGCCATTGCTCCTAGATCTTTGCCAGGCAGCCCCAAAGAAAAGCCCACCTCCAGCCTCCATATAACCACCCCCATCAGGGTTTTAAGGACTGTGATCAAGTCCCCCCTTGGCCTTTTCTTCTCAGGTGCATGGCAGTCCATTCGTTACTGGCCAATGGTTTCAATAAATGCATTCGACAGGGGCTGGCTGTGAGGGTCCAGGACCCCCACGTGCAGAAGGATGCAGGAGATGGAGGAACGGTCCATAGGAAATCATCTGAGTATGGGGTGCACTTCTTTCCTGACCGCAAACATGGCATCGATCTGACCCTGGGAGGAAGGGCAAGACCCTCCGGTCAGAAACCTCCAGCTTTAAGTTGCAGAAGGAGCATTGGCACAGCCCAGTCCAGGGACAGGATGACCAGGGGCATGCTGGAACATCAGGAGACACCAGATAGTTGGGGACTTTTCAGCTCAGCTGAAAGACAGAGGGAGATAAAATCATGAATGCTGCGGAGAAACTACATAGGAATTTGTAGTTCCTATGTAGCTCCAGCTCTAGCATTGAGAGTCTGCCATCTCTCTCAATGCTAGAGCTAGACAAGGCAACGACTGGAAAGCAGGCTTCAAAAAACAAAGTGGGTCCCCGGCGTGTCGTTAACCCATGGAACTCATTGCTGCTGAGTGCAGGGCAGCCTGATAAATGGACCAGGGAGACTGGACAATGCATGGAGATCAGGCCCATCAGTGGCTATTAAGCATCATCAATTAAAGATCCTCTGAAGGCTGGAAGCTGTAGGGTGAGGGGGTCCAGGGATGCATCCGTAGATAAATATTCTTCCCATTAGCCTGTGCTCCGCGCCCCTGTGAGAGACAACATGCTGGGTGGATGGGGCCGATGTTTTTATGAGACACCAACCATGATGCTTCATGAACTGTAGAGCGTGGGCAGGAGGCCGAGATGTCTGCGTAGCCCTGATTTCTACTCTCTAGAGCTGCCGAAGAGGCCAGCCCCAGCAAACCCAGGCCTGGCGGGCTCCACCCCAGGGCACGCTGGATGCAGGCAGGAGGCAGCACGAATCCATGCAGCTGGCCCGCAGCTCACCTCCCAGCACGGATGAGCTCCGCGGCCCAATTCTTTGAGCTTCCTGATCCAGCAGCTGAAGATGCATCTCTCCACCTCAATGCTAGGTGAGACCCCCACGCTTGAGAAACAAGCGCAGGAGCCTGGCGTGGCGTCGCAGCAGAGGTTGCCAATCAGCTGTTGGCCCCACAGCAGACATGGATGGAGCTCTCTCCAGCCCAGGAAGTGTTAGGATGTTGGCAGGACCCTCAGCCCCCTGCTTTACAAAGGGTGTTTTTGATGTTTCCATCTGGGAGCTGTGTGCAAGGTCTAGTCCCAAAGTTTTTAAGGGTACAGCAGTGGTTCTCAACCTTTGTAGACTCAGAAAATGCCAGGTCTTATCTTACATTTGTGCCTTGACTTTGGAAAACTCCTAGAGCAATTCTTCTGCCGCAAAGAGCTCAGAAAGACGCAACGGGGAGGAACGTTTGTGACCCGGCTTGAAATCTCTGGGCTGGTCTCGTGGATCACGTGTAGATGTCTGTGCTCCTTGTAGTGCTAATACTCGAAGGCAGCTCACGGCACCCTTCACAGGATCTCACGGCACCCCACGGTGCTCCAGGGCCCCGGTAGAGGATCAATGAGTTAAAGCAACACTTGCTTAGGATGCTTTAGACAGGGAAGATTCAGCCCAGAGCAGGGGGATGCACTACATGTGATCTCCTGAGGTCCCTGCCATCCCAACTTCTCTACAATGTTAAAAAAAAATAGCTGGAATAGTTTTGTTGGAGTTCCCAGCTGGCATTTTTGCAAACAGGAAACCCAGATACAAAATCCCAAATGCTGAATGGTGAAGAAAAAGTCCATAAGGATGTGTTATTTGCCATCTCTCCTGGGGGGCAGAGCTGTACCACTACCCAGAACGGCCACAGCTGGCGGATACTGGACTGACCTTCAGGAAAGGTTTGCAGCAAAATAAACAGGGGTAACTCTGGTGAATACGCAGCCGTGGACTGAGCAGCGGCAGCACCACCAGGATGTGGTGAGGACAGCAGATGGCAATGCTTTCCTTCCTGAAAAGCCACATACATCCTTTCAGGGGTGTTGGTTGGAGCCATGTTGGTCTAATAAAAGATATCACATTTACCCAAAGAACCTGGTCTGCCCATCTCCCTAAACCAACTCAATAGTTGGAGACTCTCCCTGTGCCTGAAAATGGGTGTTTGTGCCCAAACTCTTGCCAAGAACAATTTTTCCTACTATTGAGTTGGTCTAATAAAATATCCCATATTTACCCAAAGAAACTTGTCTATATATATCCTTTGATGGCACTGTGACATGGTCACTCCAGGTTGCCACGCTAAAAAACCTGCCCAGCCCCTAGCTATGGGTCTGCAAGTCTTCAACAGTGGAGCAAGCGGAAGATGTTAACATCTCAACAGCTGCAAAAGCAGATGAAGGCTGCAGCAAAACGAGATCCCCAGCTGCCTTGGTCTCCTGGCGTTGACCCAAGAGGCATGTGGAAGCTGAGGTGCAGCAGCTTCTCCATGATAAAGTCACGCACCCACGTCTGCCATGCCAGCACATTTCCCATCTCTCATGACACAAGAATTAGAGGTCATAACATGAAATTAGTAGGTAGTAAATTTAAAATTAACACCATGACTTTCTTTTCCACCCAGTGGTTGTGTCTACATGTGCATTTACTACACAGTAATTTACTGTGCAGTAAAATACTGCACAGTAAGTGGTTTTTAAGCCAGTGCCTGCACGTGCAGCCATTAAAGTGCATTAACGCTGTGTGCAGACTGACCTGGGACTAAACTTAGTCCCACACACAGCATTACTGCGTAATAAGGCATCCACATGTGTTACTGCGCAGTAACTAATCGGGCATAAATTTCATACCTGCATGATGCACGTATCAGATTTATGCCCAAATTGATGTAAGTCACCATAGTTACTGTGCAGTAGGGGGTGTGCACATGTTAACGTGCACCTGTACTGCACAGTAATTTTCAGTTACTGCACTGTAACCTAAATTTACTGCACAGTAAATGTGCACATGTAGACGCGCCCAGTGGGTCATTCAAGGGTGGGACCCATTGTTGCCACCAGATGCAGTGGAAGCTGAGAGTCCAGCCACATACACAAAGGGATTGGACATATTCTCGGAGGAAAGGGGCATCAGGAGCTATTGAGCAAGGGAGTTAAGGATCCAGCTTCTGAATGAGAAACCTCTTCAACCCTAAATGCTGGAGGCTGCATGTGAGCGAGGAACAGGGGGATAACCCCTGCTCAGACCCAGGTCCCTCTCCCTTCCAGCCTCCACTCTATGCCACTGCGTGATGCAGGAGACCGGGCAAGTCCGACCTACAGTCTGACCCAGTCAATGGCAGCTCTTATGTTCTCGGTGCCCCCCTGCCTGAAGTTTGCAAAAGGCCTTTTTTCTCCCCCTGCAAAAAAAAAGGCATTAATGAAAGCACACCTCTCCTCAGTGGCACGTGAGCTCTTGCGTTCATCTACCTAACCGCTCAGCTCATTAAGTCTTCCCACATCCAATCTCTGGCCCATTGTCAGCATTTAGGACAAAACCTCTGACTCCAGGATCACTTCCAGGAGCCAAGGGTCTATTCCACATATCCTTCAACGGCCTCTCGATTCTGCTAACTCAGAGACCGGTCCCCTCGGAGGCAGGATCCATTGGAAATGTTTGTATTTATTTATTTTTGCTGGGTTGCAGATGTTGCCAACAGCGTTTTCCAAAAAAGCCCTGACTTGCTGGCCAGAAACCCAATGCTGGATGTCTCCTCCCAACCCCTGTTTACAAAATTATAAGCTTTCTTTGTCCTTAGCTATTTTCCTGGTACAATAATATTCTTCATCTTCTATTTGACTGGGCTTTTTTTCTTTTCTTTCAGCGCCTGGAAAATCTGATTTCATTGTGAAAGGATTCCTTATGAATCAATAGAGCAAAGAGAACGTGGGATGTTTGCCGTAAATCATCCTGGAAGCAGAGACAGCTAGCAAATGAGTTACAAGAACAAGCAGCTAATCCCAGTCATTTCCAGATGGAAAGCGGACGTATTTTCCATGCCCTGTATCTGGTTCGTGTGTCACAACCCCCTGCCTCTGGTATATATTTAAAGCACTTTCTTTCCCTCCTGGAGGGCGATGGTTACGTGAAACAAGGTTCCAAAATTGCAAAAATTGCCTAGAAGCATTCAAAAGCTGAGCTTGTCCCAGGGAAACTTTCACAAAGCCTTGTGCTCTCTCTCACTATGTCTTATTTAGTTAGTCGATGGGGTGCACATCTACCCTTCCCTCCGACTTCCTACAGCAGACCAGTTGGCAAGCGCCGCGATAGCCGGGAGTAGATGATGTCCGGCTGGGAGAAGAACATGATTCTTCATTGTCCTGCACCTTTGGCCACTGCAGTGTGGTGGTAACATGCAATTAGAGATGAACGAGGAGACCATCAGCAGAGCCAGACCGGGTCAGACCCATGGTCCAGCTATCCCAGTATCCCATCTTGGACTGTGGCAGGGGTGGATGCTATACAGGGAGAGCAGTGTGATCCACCCCTTATTCAATATTCACCCTTTAGTGGTCGAGAGATGCCCAAGAAAACACCTCTGCCCAAGAGCCATAAATGGATGTGTCCAGCCCCTTGCTGACCCTGGCTCTGCTCTTGGCCTCCACCCCATCCTGTGGCAATGAATCCCACACGTTAACGATGCATTGTATTAAAAAAGTCCTTTCTCTGTTCATTTTCAACCCATCACCTGCTCGTTTCAGCGGTGCCCCCTGGTTCCAGCGTTCAGGGAGGTGGGGAACAGCAGTTCCCTATTCATTAGGTCCACGGCCTTCATGACATTATAGACCTCTACCCTCTCCTTTCCAAGCTGGAGAGTCCCGGCCTTTCCAGTCTCCCCCAGTCTGGCAGCTGCTCCAGACCCCCGATCATTTTGGCTGCCCTTTGCTAGTTCTACTTCATCTTTCCAGTACCGTCCATTGCAACCAGTCCACGCCACCGCATTTCAAGATTTAAGGAAGGGACCGGGACGGGGCTCTGGCTCTGGGCAGAGGAGGCATGGCTGGGTGAAGTCCTGCCAGGCAGAGCGGAGGGCGTCTGGTTTTGTTGCTTTGCTGGCTGCTATGTAGGGTCAGGAAAGATGCTTTTCACCCTGCTGTTGCTGCCGGTGTTGGGTTTTTTTTCTCTCTCTTCCTCAGCAGTGCTGGGAGGGGATTAAACCCTGCGGAGTCCTGGCTAGAGGCTCTTGCCCCTTTGCTGAGGGTCAGACTGAGGTTGCATTGGTGACCGGCAGGAATTTCTCCCCTTGCTTAGACTGGCATGGGCTGGGGGTGCACGAGCTCTCTGCAGCAGCAGCCCCCTTGTATCCCAGGGGCAGGGGCGATGCCTGGAGCCGTGTTGGGGGCAATGGTGTTGTGTGGCTCCAAGGTTGCACATGGGGATTGTCTGGGTGAGTTTGGATGGGGCTGATCCTGCCTCGGGCCCCCAGGGATCCCTGCTGCTCTGTTTGATGATGATGATGATACAGGGGCTATGGGTGATTATGTTGTTGTGATGAGGCCGTACAAAGACCTCCCTTGCTCTCCTACAGATATTCCAGCTCAAGGCGGCCAAAGCAGACATACGGGCAAGGGTCAAGACCCTTTGTATGGCATTAATGACCTTTCTCTCTGGCCCCTGGGGCAGCCCAGCTCTGCAT
The DNA here is from genome assembly GCF_001723915.1 of Gavialis gangeticus. Taxonomy (NCBI): domain Eukaryota; kingdom Metazoa; phylum Chordata; order Crocodylia; family Gavialidae; genus Gavialis; species Gavialis gangeticus. Next base: position 41,884,377 of record NW_017729031.1, read on the forward strand.
CGGCTCCCACCCTGGCAGCGCACAAGGAGCCTTTCCAGGAAGAGCCAGCTCTCCCTGCCCATCCGACCTCGCGTGTCGAGATGGCCCATCGATCGCAGGACCCGCACCAGTGCCAGAAAGCTGGCCCCAGGCCTGGAGAAACATCAGCCCTGCAGGATGCATCCATCACACACGCAGGCAGGACCATCCGCCAAGCTATTTCCAGGCAGCTCCGGCCCCGGGGCGCTCTGCTTTCACGGCCTGATTCGTAGGGAGCGACTGGCACCTAGTGGGGGAACTTCAGAGCGACCAAGCCACTGTGCAGGGAAAGGGGGAAGGAGGGAGAGAGCCCCGCTTGGCACAGCGGTGTGACCTAGTGGTTACCGCGACGGCCTCGAAGACACGAGACCACCTGGGTTTCTACCCCGTAGCCCCTCATCACCCTCCACCCAGCCCTGGACCCCAAAGGTCTGGGTCCAAACTCTCCCCCCGACTTGAAGCGAGGCAGGTATGAGTTGAATAGACTTAGGTCAAGTCTTGAAGTGCATTGGACTCGTTTTGGGAAGAGAAAGGAAAGCAGACACGTGGCAATGCCCCCAGCCACAGGTTACCCACCCCCCCCATTGTGGGACAGGCTGGGCTGGGTACCCACTTCTACCCCTTTAAACCTGGCCTGGTCTCACCTGGACTCCAGGCACAAGCGCTGCAAGACCCCCCTGGACAGGGCATGGCAGCCCTGGCACCAGCCTGCACCCAAAGCAGCCAGAGATGCGATGTCTGGAGGATACGTATGGTCTTGCCGGGCTTGCAGAGGAGGAGGAAAGCCAGGCACGAGGGTGCTGAGAGCCGGGGAGAGGCTAAAGGGGCAGGTGCCCACGTAGCAGGGGCTGGCCCGTGGCGCATGGTTGTGGTCATGCAGCACAGGAGCAACCCGTCGCCAGAAAGGGGACCCAATAGATGCAGGATGTCCGGGGACGGCCCCCACTGTCTGATCCATCTGCAGCTCAGGGGGGTCCTCCTCCCAGCCTGGAAGACAAGGGACTTGCCTGGGGAGCCCTGGGAAGAGGCCCTGCCCAGCACACGGAGTTCGCTTCGGGATCTGCTCGCAGCATCCCAGGGACCGACGCCAGGCACTGTTACCTGCCTGCCTCACCTTGCCCCCCCTCGTGCCTGCACCCCCACCCCTCGCGGTCCCCCTCTGAGCCACCCCATCTCAACTGCTCAGCCAACGGTCATAGACCCTATACTGCAAGTCGGTCTAGCGAAGCTGCAAGCCCTGCTGTTACTGCAAAGCCCCATCTGTTTGCAGCCAGTGCCTACTAAGAAGAGGACATCAGCAGGGCCGGACTGGGTTGGACCCAGCGTCCACCTAGCCCGTTACCCGAGAGCATCAAACCAGATCCGTCCCCTCCCTGACAACCATCCATTAGCTGAGAGATGCCCGAGGAACCATCTCTGCCCGAGAGCCATGAAGGCATGAATGAATCCAGCCCCTTGCTGACCCTGGCTCTGCTTTCGGCCTCCACCCCATCCTGTGGCAATGAATTCCATGCATTAACAATGCATTGCATCAAAAAAAGTCCTTTTTAGTCTCTTTCTGGTCTTTTCTAGTGCTACTGCTTTGCTCCTGTCTCCCACTCCCCCTCGCTGGTCCTTGGTGCAAACTGACGTGGGTCTCGATGGAAAGCAGGAACGGGCTCTGTCTGCATTTCTCCTCCATCCTTCGGTGCGGGGGGACCCAGTCTTGAGGGCTGTGGGGTCGGTCCATAGGCTGCATCCCATCCCAGAATGGGATTAGCACGTGGGCCCTGTGCAGCCGGGGATCAGACCCACCACCCTGCTCTGACCTGGTGCACGGGGCCACACCACCTGGCCCACAGTTGTTAATATACACTAACGAGATCCCAGGCAAAGGCCAAGCCCCCACTACAGAGAAAAACAACCTTCCCCCCAGTTTGTACCAATCTGAGCATGGGGTAAAATCCCTTCCAGGCCCCAAATATGGCATCGGTCTGATCCCGTGGGGGTGGGTGGCAGCAGACTAGTCTCAGACCAGTTCCCCCAGCCCCAGTCAGACAGTGAGGGCAAGGAGCAGAAAGCAGAGCAGACAATCAGGCAGAGCACACAGGGCAGGGAGCAGAAAGCTGAGTGGCATATCGTACGGGGAGCACAGAGCCTGGAGCAGAAAGCAGAGCTGGAGGTGGAGTAAGGAGCACAGGTCGAGGAGCAGGAAGCAGAACAGCAGATCAGGTAGAGAGCAGAGGGGAGGGAGCAGAAAGCAGACCAGTTTGGTCTCCAGAGCAGAGGGGTCTTAGCTTCATAGAGAAATCAGGCTGGAAGGGACCTGCCCGAGGCAGGATCAGCCCTGTGCAAACCATCCCAGACAAACCCATCATCATTGCCCAAGGCTAGGGATCTGTGGCCGGCTGGACAGACCCCAGCCCCTGGCCTCTCAGCAATCCAGTAGGATATTTGGGGGGCTATGGATGCACTCTTAATAATTTATCCAAGCCTGCCAGGCTCTTTCCGTGCAGACCCGGGGCCGTCTCACCATGTGCAACCATTCGCTTCCCCTAAAAAATAATCTGTCAAAACGAAGCATGTGTTGGGCTCGTGCTCTTGGCTTTACAGAAGTCAACTGATGACTCAAAAATACATGATTGCTCTTTATTTCCAACCACCTTCAGCAGTGCTCCCCCCCCTCCTATGCCATCCTGAGCGTGGGGTGGGACAGCAGAAACTCCTCGGGACAAGAAGGTTCACTCCGGCACGAGGAGAGAGATGCCATTGATTTGGTCTTTTCTTGCTAGCATTTCATAGGATCACAGACAACGAGGGTGGAAGGGACCTCGGGGGGTCACATCTAGTGCAGCCCCCTGCTTCAAGCAGGACCAACCCCGACTACATCGTCCCAGCCAAGGCTTTGTCTACCTGGGTCTTAAACACCTCC
>NW_017729031.1:41887988-41891561 GCF_001723915.1 Gavialis gangeticus
CTGGCCTGGGTCTCTGCTCCTAGGGGAGCCCCTCCACAGCCCCCAGCCTCCTTGCTGCCCTGCTCCACACCTTGTCCCGATCACAGACCATCATTGGACACTAAACATAAGTCAGGCTGGAAGGGACCTCGTAAGAGCATCTCATGGCAGGAGCATCCCTGACTAACCCATGCCAGCCAAGTGTCTATCTAATTACTGTCTAGACATCAGCCAGCAGCATCCCAGGCCCAGAGCTTCAAGCAGGAGGAAGAATAAAGCAAAGTGCATGACTGATAAGGAAAGACGTGAACCAGAAGCTCCCCGGGGAGCTTAAGAAGAGGCTGAGCCTGAACTGCTGCAAAAACGACATGTGTTTATGGCTTGAGACAAACCTCCCAGAGGTGAGGCCCAGCCCCGTCCGCCTGCACAACATCTGGAGCGCGCCCCAGCCGGCGCCCAGCAGCTGGGAAAGGTCAGGCCGGGGTGGCCGGGGCTCTGCGGCATTGGGTTACCATAGGGTTTTCTCTCTCACAGGAAAGCATTTCAGGAAAAAGCCAACGGCCGGCCGGAAAATATGACCCTCCGATTATATGCATGAGACCGGAAAAGCTTGGAGGGGGAGGAAGAGGGGGGGAGTGAAGCGGGTGGTTTTTAGCTTCTCTCCGCTGTTGCATCCTCGTTCAGAGTTAATTGGGAGAGGAATTGTGTGCAGAAGGGAAAAGAAATGCCCAGCCTCATTTGAGGGCAGGGTCTCAACACGGAGAAGCCAGATCTCAGCTGGGAACAGGGAGGCATCTCTCAGACCCCAGCGCCGTCTCTCTTCCTCCAGCTCCCGGCCCTTTTTCTACTCATTAGTGTGCTAGAAATCAGTGAGGAGAAGGGTGTGCTCACTCCCTGCAGGGCAAGCTGAAATCCCATGCCTGGGGGAGAGCATGGCCAGACACAGGGCCTCAGCCCCGGTTCGCCCAGGTGTCCCGCGTCACGCCAGACAGGCCCGTGAGCCACAAAACCAGCAAGGAACAACATCCCCGGAGAGGCAGGCTCGCTCCCAGATGCGACCAGCTCTGGGGTGAAGTGTGCCAGCAGTTCAGCAACGATGCCAGGACAGAGCGGGGTGGCCGCCCCCGAGATCAGCTTTCCCATCCCAGAATGCTTTGCACTTGCACTAAGCAAAGGAGACCATCTTATTCCCTTGGTGCCGGGGAAGGGGGTCAGCAGCTGACCCCATATGCGTGGGCTGACAAGACCCCCAAACCAGCCCCTGTAGCCTGAAGGGTTAGGGACAGGTTAGGGTTAGGGAAAGGTTAAATTTAGGGGTAGGATTAGGTTTAGGGGTAAGGTTAGGGTTAGGGAAAAGTTAGATTTAGGGGTCGGGTTAGGGTTAGAGACAGGTTACAGTTAGGGTTAGGGTGCAGCACAGCTCCAGGCCCCTCGTCTGCCTCCTGCGGGGTTTTACCCATCACTGCTGCTTCTGGGCTGCCCTGGAAGCCCTCAAGGCTCCTCCGTGCCCACCTCTTCGGGGTTTGGGGGGCACATGTGAGGGGCAACACAGCTGAGTCCCACGGCTGGCAGGGGCAGCGTGGCCGAGCTCCCAGCATCTCTAAGGAGGGCCTGTTTTGACTATTAAACAGTCCCCTAAATCCTCTGTTTCCCTGGGAGGTATTTTAGAGCAATCGTGATGTATTTTTAGGGCGATGCTCGGAGCCTCCCAGCAGCAGCAGGTCTGGCGCCGGGGCCGTGGTCCGCACGCCGGCTGACATTTAGCATATAATTAGATGCCACGGTGTCTTGGCTGTCTCCTCTGGCTGGCTGCCACACTGGGGAGAGAGACCCATTCAGGGGATGGTTTTACTAGCACCTGGGTGTACGAGAGAGAAAGCAGAGCCTAGCAGGACTTTCCAGGAGCATGCATCACGCTCACACAAGGCTATGTCTTCTCCTCCAACCCGGAGCAAAGAGAGGGACATTTTCTGCTCTGTCCTGACTGGAGATGGCCCCAAACCACGTCGCTCTGGACTGGCGATTTTTCCCTGCTCTGCGAGATGGATGCAAAGGTGGCTGCAGGCTGCGGAGCAAGGTGGGCACCCCCGGGGGAGATCCCACTGTGGCCTTGCCGAACCAGGAGGTGACCCAAGGGAGAGTAGCGGTGAGGCCCTACTCTTCAAGAGAAGCGGTGCCACGTGGGGGGCTTAAATGTCTAGAAAAGGGACTGGCACTTACCCACTGACCCAGTGCAAATAATCTTCGCCAAGGGCCTTGACAGCTCTTGCATGAACCGAGGTGGGCACGGAGATGCTACTGCCAGCAGCACTCGTAGCTGTGTCTGCGCTGGGAGGGCAACGGGCAATGCATGGAAATTTCCTCCAAGAAAAGGCTCGAAGCCAGAGGGTGGAGGGAGCCAGCTCTGCACACTGTGTCCCACCGGTGCTCCCACCACTTGCATTAAAAGTTGTGAGCCACGCGTGTGTGCTGGACGATCTTCTGCCAGGTTCTTCACCAGGGCACCCATCCACAGCACAGCATCCGCCATGCAAAAAACCAAGAGCTGGGAGGATGCAATAGGGAATCCATCTCCAAAATTAGTCTGGAGAGGAGAAAAATGAGGGGGGATTGAATAGCAGCCTTCAGCTCCCTGCAGGGGGGCTGCAAAGAGGACGGAGCTGGACTGGATTCAGTGGGGGCAGATGACAGGACAAGGAGCTGCAGCAAGGGAAGTTGAGGCTGGATATTAGGAAAAACTCTCTCACTAGGAGGGTGGTGAAGCACTGGAGCAGGCTCCCCAGAGACGTGGTGCAGTCTCCATCCTTGGAGGTTTTGAAGACCCGGCTTGACCAAGCCCTGTCTGGGATGATGTAGCTGGGGCTGGTCCTGCTTGGAGCAGGGGATGGACTAGATGTGACCTCCTGAGCTCCCTTCCACCCTCATTTTCTATAATTATATAAAAATATAGCATCTTTAAGGGCCCTCCATCATTCCTGCTCTTGGCTCTGGCTCAGTGGGAGGGTGACATCCAGCACGGCGCTAGGACCAGGAGAGAACAAGGAGGAGTTGGTACCATAGCGGGGAAAAGGAGGTAGAAGAACAGCCTTGTAAAGAGCTCTGGGCAGGGTTAAAGATCCCTGATAAACACAGGGGACGCACCTACACATGTATTAATGCAATTTACTTAATGCACATTAAATGTAGTACCTCCATTGTGAGGTACTAGGAAAATGCGCATTAGCCTATCTTAATGCACATTAACTATATCGCACAGTTTTTAGTGATGCTCTCATGCACATTAAAATAGGCTAATGCGCATTAAGGCACACATGTAGATGCACCCAGGGAGACCAAGCTGGAACTGAAGCTGAGCAGAAACCCATTTCTCCATGTCTCTAGCCACAGGTGCTTAACATGGGCTGTAGTTCCCCACGTCATTGCACTCCCCCAGGCCTACCGCCAAGTCTGCAGCAGAGCAACCAGCCCGGAGATAACATACACCAGACAGATTTCCCTGTGCAAAAAGAACAGAGCATTTATTCCTGCGTTCCCGTACATTTCGAGATACAATTCCAGCACTCCAGACTCCAGGCTGGCATTCCAAGCAACGGT
>NW_017729031.1:41896561-41899839 GCF_001723915.1 Gavialis gangeticus
CATTTATTCCTGCGTTCCCGTACATTTCGAGATACAATTCCAGCACTCCAGACTCCAGGCTGGCATTCCAAGCAATGGTATACTTTAGATAATTGATTTATTTTTTCTTTTATCACTTATAAAGCCATACAATGAACTGCAGAGAGTCGGGCTTCTGTACAAAGGGAAGAGAATAGCCAAGGGGGGAGTTCTGCACATTCACACATGGGTGGCGGGTAATGAGGTCGCCTTTATACACGTGACAAAGGTATGGGCACAAAGATACAAAATATAAAGGATATTTCCATCTCTATAAATACACAGAAACGGGAAAAGTGAGGGAGTTTTCCCCCTATCCCCCCCTTTTTTTTTTGCGCGCGCGCATTTCTGACCTTTTTTTTTTTTTTAATTGACATGGTGAAAAAAAACCCAAACCAAAAAAAAACCCCCAAAAAGTCATTTCTAACCTCTTCATTAACACTGATTAGCAAATAACATTGTAACATTCCCCAAATGATGACGACAACATACAACAACGGGAGAGACAGGACAATGAAAGAAATACTAAAAAAAAAAAAAAAAAAAAGGTGTTTTTTTTTTAAAGAACCCCCCCACAAAAAAAAACCCCATGAAGAACTAGTTTGAAAACAAAACAAAGACCCCGACCCCCTTTGCTGTCTCATTTTCCTGTCTGCTGAATCAGCACATTTTTGCCGCCTAGATCTGTTTTATGGTAGTGCTTTGTGTTCCTGCGGAGCCTTTCCACTGAGGCCCTCGCAAAAGTGCTTTGGGAACTTTAAGGACAAGTTTTGAAGGGGTCCCTCCCCACTAGAGGTGATGGGACCTTTGCCCTCAACTGCTGTGCGTAGCCCAACCCCCCGGACAATCGAAGGTATTAGGTCTAAAGAGGCACGCTGCTCGCTAGTTGACCCTCCCGGGATGTATCGGCAGGACAGGTGGGACCCAGGAGTCCTGGAATCCAAAGCTGCCCCCCCGACCCCATCTGGGTCAGCCTGACCCGATGACATGCAGGGGCCGGAGCAGCAGCCAGGGACGAGTCTGACCAAAGACCTGGGAAGACGAGTTTGAAGGCAACGTTTCAACTAGAGCAGCTGGAGAGATGAAGCCAACATCCCCCTGTGCTCAAGGCTGGATTGGGTTCACCTGAATAGGGAGCGAGGCACATGGCTGGATGGCAGCACCAAGGAGGAGGGGTCCAGCTGATACATACTGGGAGGGAAGTTGAAGAGCGTTACCCGGCGCTCATTGAAGACGATGGAAAGACTTCCCCTAAAGTTCCTTCTGCCTCTGTCTTGGAGAAGGGATTAAGATACAAGCAACTGAGGCCAAGTGCTTTGTCTCTGTGGTTATTACATCCAGACAGGTCGAGATGAAAGGTTAGAGACTGACTGAGCTGTTGCTTTTATCACTCAGTCTGCAGCTAAAGATGCCAGGTTCTCATGTACCCGCTCTCAACTTGCCAGGAAGAGAGAGCTCCAGCCAGTCCGCCTCAACCGGGCCTTTCTGACATTCACACACATTACATTTACCGTGCAATTCAGTGGCTAACTGCACCATATATTTAAACAGGCTACACATGAAAAGTAATAATTGCAGCATTAAAATGGCCAGCCAGGCACAAAAATGGCCAACCAGGCACGAAAACGGCCAACCAGGCACAAACACGGCACGTGAAAAACGCAGGACATTTTTGTAGCTGGTTTCTATCGAGCTTGAATTCAAACGTGTGGCCTGGCACTTACTCCAGAATGGACAGCAAAGAGGGTCGTTAAAAACAAACAAAATAAAAAGGCAGAGACAGGAAACAACAAAAAATAATAATACATATGCGGGATTGGGGGAAAGTGCGTTTCAAAGGCTATCTTTGGCAAGAATATATGCAGTTCTTTGTGCATGAAGTCAGTGTGTGTGTGTGTGTGTACACATGTGTGGGTGTGTGTAAGATATAACATCCACTGCTGGGGGGGAAAAAATGGCAGTGAGATTACAACAAAATGTTCGCTGGGCTAAATGGCATTATGTGTCCATCTCAAATATGGTGACTGCATCGAAAGAAACCAACCCAATGCCTTTGCTGGTCCTTTCGAACACAATAAAATGAACATGGACAGTGAAGCCAGGCTGTCAGCTGGCATACATTGGCGTGGTAGCTGGGTGGACATCAGCAAAGTTATACTGGGCATGTCTACATGTGTGCTTTAATCCGCACTAACCTATTTTAATGCACATTAACTAAATAGCATTTTTTCAGTGACACTTTAATGTGCATTAAAATATGCTAAAGTGAATTAAAGCGCATGTATAGACATGCCCGGGAGTACTAGGTTTACTGCGCATTATTTAAAGCACATTAATGAACGTGCAGACGCGCCCACTGATGCTTTGGCTCGGTGAATCCAGAAAGTTACCCAGAAAATGCAACTTTCAACCCAAAGTAAACACATCTGGAAAAAAAGCTGGTTAGTTCCTTACTAGCTTTGTGTTATAAATACAATCTATGGGCGACCTTAGCATTCGAGATTTCGACAGGGTCTAAATCTTCCGTCTTCAGCAAGTGAGTTAGTATCTGAGCCATGAGCAGGTCACAGCGGAAAGCAAGTGTTTTGTCACTGTCGGGTCTCGGCTGCGGTGGGGTTATACATGAGATCGCCGGGTTAATTTGATGGGAGCTGCTCTCTGAGTTTTGGGTTCGAGCCCCCATTTTGGACAGCGGGCCAGCGGCTTGAAATCAAAGAGAAAAAAACCCAACACTGGTTTTAGCGGTGAGGGAAAAAAAATAAAATAATGTAGTCTGAAAAATAGAGACTTGCAAAAATATATCATCTTTATATCTCTATAAACACAGTGTTTCTCTAATCAGTTAATGGCAGGGTGAGAAGGTCATGGCTGAGCGGTCCATCTGCCTCGAATTCTGCAGAAGGAGGGAGGTTTCTATTGTCAAAAGCAACTTAAATGCTATAAAAAAAAGGCCTCAACCGTAGGGTGGGACGGGGGACGCGGAGCCCCCGTCAATTCTTCCATCCACGCAGCAGTCTCTCAACACATCCCCAAGACCAACCAAAGGCTTCGACGCGCACGCAGCCGCGTCCCGCACATGCACACACACACGCACTCACGCACACGCCACCGGCCCTCGCGTCTCACGGCAATGGGGTTACAGCTCACGCGCTTTGCATGCTTCGCTTGCTCTAGGTGCTAACGAGTTCCTGTAGGCCGAAGGAAGGGGAAGGGGGAGGTTGGGGTCTGTAAGAGGTGGGTCAGGGAGGGGAGGGGAGGGG
>NW_017729031.1:41900050-41906294 GCF_001723915.1 Gavialis gangeticus
GGCTGCAAAGAGGTGGGTCAGGGAGGGGAGGGGAGGGGGGGTCAGCTGTTATCCATGGCACTATACATACGAGGCTCTAGACAGGGCGCAGGGGGCTGTATATAGTGGAGATAAGATACGCCGAAAGCAACAGGGCACAAAATAAATATCTTCGGTGGAAATTTAACCTTTCCTTGAAAAGATTTTTGCAATTAGCTTACAGTAATCCTGTTGGGAGAGCTCCTATATATATTAGACATAGCAGGGCTGCGTCTCTGGAAGAGGGAGCAGAGCTCAGGTGGAAGGGCCGGGGGTCTCTGGGAGGTTAACACACAGCCTGGACCACGGAGCCTTGCATTACGTTGCCCCAGTGAAGTCCCCACCGCCCTTTCCCTGTCCGTGTCCCTGCCCCAGCAGGTCTATAATCATGGTACATGCAAAGGGGGTTTGGTGACAGTGCAGCTCTTGGGATTGAACTGGGGCTGAGCGCAGGCTGGAGGGCTCTGGGGAGATGCCCTGGGGGGGTCTTTTGGGGTTCCAGATTTCAGAATCAAAAACTAACAGACACATCAGCTTGGAGGTCCACAAACAAGCCTGGCCCTTTAGGTTTCCCCCCCTGAAGGCACCTGGCTAAGGGTGCAACCAGGCATCAGGTCAGAAAAGAAATCCTGTTACTTTCTAGAACACCCCCCTGCCCCAGCTCTTCACCCCGCAACGCCCTCCTCACAGCCAGGCCACGCAAATCCTGATAGGATTGCCTCAGCGCATCTCTCCTGGCATGGGCAGCTTCTTATGCCATATCTTTTCGCATACAAATGCCTGCCTTTTCCCACAAAACAGCTGCTGGAAACCGGCAGGCGCATTATAGGCGAGGAAATACGGTAAGTGCTGTTTCAGCTGCTTGCCAGGGGAAAGGCGACCTGCCCTAAAGCGAGCAGCCTCAGGAGGACCTCACTTTCTTCCTCCTGCCTTTCCGACACAAGGCCCGGGTCTTATTGCAGGACGTGTGGTAGGCGGGAAAATACAGTATCAGATCTGACGACAGGAGAGGAAGGGACCCCGGTGTCTGCAGCACCTGCACGCTCGTGGCTGCCCCGTCACGTGCCCACGCGTGTGCTATGCAACACGCGGCCTTTCTGCGCCGGACCGAGGGCTGGTGGCCTCCAAAACTAAAAAGAGCGTGCCCAAGGTGCTCATGGGAATTTGCTTGCATGCAGCTGACGGGCCATGCAACATCCAGGAGAGCAGGGGAGACAGGCTGGAAAGAGGCAGGATCCCACCCGGCCAGGGACCCGTGCCGGCATGTGACGGGGACGCCCTGCAGAGCAAAACCAGGGGCACGGGGCAGGCAGCCTCCCGGGATACAGCCCCGGAGCTGCTTCTGACCAGGTTCCTTGTCTTTGGAGCAGGTTGTGAGCGGCCCTGCTCCCCGCCGCGCGTGTGCAAGGGAGTGTTGGTGTGGCCCGCATCCCGGGTGGAATCCCAGTGGCTCACCTGTGTGTCCTAGGTCCCATAGTGTGAAGAGGGATTCCCCCGAAATCAGAGCGTGACTGGGGCAGGTAGCTCAGGGACCCCCACCCCTCTATCTGGCCCTGGCGCCGGGGGCTCGTCCAGCGGCTAAGGGTGCATCTAGCAACACACGCACATGGCAAGGGCACGGAGGCAGCAGGGGGAGGGGGAGCGAAGGGCCCAGAGGGCGGCCACGTGGTTTCAGCCGCCCCCAAACACGGGCCACTTCCTACCGGTCCATGGATACGAAGGACGGATGCTTCTACGTGGAGTTGGTTTCGGTGGCATCGATGCCCCCTTCTGCCCTGAGCCGGGGTAGCGGTGGGGAGGGAAACAGGTCGCCAGGACCAGCTTCGGGGCCGCGGATCCCAAAGCTGCCCTGGTCCTGCGTTGGTCACGTGGCTTGTGACGTGGCCGGGGCTGGCATGGCTTGCTGGGTTCTCGGCTGTGGCGGTTCATGCTCCTTCCACGTGTCCAACCTTCCTCCCCCTCCCCGCAAACTCACTTCCCTCTCCCACCATGCACTTCCTCGCGCTCCTTCTCGGCTCCGCTCCAAGTCCTTCTCCAAAATTCAAGGGCGAGAAGCGCCCGTGGGCGCCCGCTCATCTCTTCTGGCCTGAGCTGACCATCACCCGCGAGACGAAGTTGACGATGGCGGCCGCCGGCTGGTCAGGGTCCAGCTCAGCAAAGAGGTGACACACGTTGTCCGTCGTGCTGCCTTGTTTCCTGGCCACGAAGCCAAAGAGCCTGGCAGGGAGACAGCGGGCGTTAATGGAGAGCTGCAAATGGGGGCTGGGGGGCAGGAGAAGCCCAGTCCTGGCTTGCCCCTTGCAGCTGAGATGTCCCACTGGGATGCCGCGAGCAGGCAGTGGGTGTCTAAACCCCTTAGGCTGAGTCAACCCATGGATCTGGCAGGTCTTAGGCAGGGGCCGTTCCTGTCCTCAAGGAGTAATGGATTTAATCAGGGCCCCTCACACAGCCGAGGGGAAGGGGCAGGCAGAGCTGCTCAGGAGGAGCAAGCCCCCGCCCCAGCGGCTGCCAGGGCAGGGGGACTTTTGCAAGCCAGGCTCGTCAACGCTGGCACCGCGTCCGGATGCTTGGCATGACAGGCATATTTTCCACCCCCACGGCCGCCTCGTCCCCAGCATCAATGGGGCATTGTCCGGGCATGGCCCCGGGGACACTTCACCTCCCCGACCGTGCGGGGTGGGCAGGGGCGGGGGGTATATCCTCTGCACGGCAGGACCACCCATGCCTGTAACTATCCCCCTTCTCGGTCACGAGAGGAACCAAATGTCCTTGTTCGAATTAGCCGTTATAAATACGGGGCTCGGGGGTGCAGACTGCGAGACGTCTCCAGCCTGCGCCACTTCTAATTAGAGAGGGAAAAATCCCAACAGCTGGGGGGGCTAAGAAAAACCCGCCACGGACACAATGGCTAAAATTAGCAGGGCCCGAGCTCCCGGGGACCTGTCTCCGGCCTCGCAGGGGGCAGGGGCGCGGGGCCAGGGACGCACCCGAGCAGAGGGGGAGAGGAGAGGGGTCCGCGGGGCTTCGGATGCATTGCCGCCGGCCGCGGGGAGGTGGCGGGGAAGGAGACGGTGGGGTGCCCAGACCCCCGCTCACTCTGCCGGGGGTCGCGGTGGCACGGCCCCACCCTGGGGGCTTTCATACCCATCGCCTCCTTGCAGGCCAGCCCTGCACTGGGGAAAGGGAACAAAGGAGCTTTGTCGGCCCCCGTCTCGGCCCGAGCTGACGCGGCCTGAGACGCGTGGCCGCCTCGGACGCCGGGGCAGGCGACTGCTTTCCATTTCCGTCGGTCCCCCCATCCTGCCCCTTGGAAGACCTGGACCAAGGAGGCAGAGTCGCTGCTGGGTCTCTGCCTGCAGAGATCTCCGCCGGGGGCGCGGACTGACGGCCCCAGGAGTCCGGGGAAGTGCGATTTATCTGAACCCTGCCCCGAGCTGGGGGTGGGGGGGGTAAAGGATGGGAAGGGACGTGACCTGTGGCACTTACTTTGCAGGCCCGCCGCCCTCTGACTTAGCCCATCTGCAAGGAGAAAAGCAAAGCCCGGCGTTAGCTCCAGCACGGCCGGTGACGGCGCTCCCAAGCCCAGCCAGCCCCGCGCTCCTGAAAGCCCCCAGCAATTCGCCAGCGTCCTCAGTCAAGGTCAAGCCTCTCTCACCGGGCCGCCCCATCCAAGCACAACCCAGCTTTGCTTGCAGAGGTTGGCCACACTCAGTCTCCCGTTGCAAGTGGAGCCCCCCTCGGACCCCTGCGTGGGGTTAGCGCCAGGCTCCTGGCATCGGCTGCCAGGCGCTGAGGACCTTCCACCCACCCTAACTGAGCGGTGTCACAGAGAGGTTTGCACTTGGCCTTGACCCTTTCCATCCGCCCCAGAAATGCCTTCCCCGCCGCCCGTGGAGACCGGACAGCCTTCCGCCGGGTCACCCGTGTCAGCCGGGGGGGGTGTTAGAGCTGGGGAGGCACTTCCAAGGGTCCTGAGCGGAGGAGACCCCCACCCACGGCTGGAGCCACAGCAGGCTCTTTGGAAGGAGACTCGTGACTCGAGCTCAAGGTTTCCAGCTTAAACCCAGAGGGTCCTGGCTGAGGGGTCTTGCCCCCGGCTCAGGGTCAGACCAACATCAAATTTGGGGCCAGGAGGGAATTTTACCCCACTTTCAGTTTGATACAGACTGTGGGGGGAGAGGGCAGGATTTGCCTTCCCCTAAGAGGGGCATGGCCTCCTCCTGGGATCTCTTGAGCATCCCGGGACAGGGGCGGGGGCGATGCCTGGGGCCGTGTCAGGGGCAACCGTGTCGTGCGGCTCTGAGGTTGCGCGCAGGGTTTGTTGGGGCTGATCCAGCCTCAGGGCTGGACGTGACCCCGCAGCTCCCCGACAGCCCCACTTCTTTAGGTACTCTACGAGTTTTGTCTCCGACGCCCCCCAGCATCTTAGTCGCTCTGCGCTGGACTCTTTCCAAACCACCCACGTCCCTTCTTGACGTGCAGGCCCCAAATCTGGACTCGTGCACCTGGGAAGTGTTATTCCCAACCCATCCCAGAGAGACGCCTGCCTAGCCTCTGCTCGGACACCTCCAAAGAAGGAGATGTGCATCTCAGGTTATTTTCTCCCGGACCTTGGCAGGGCCCCGGGGCGAAGGGGTGTTGCTATTCTCTGCAGGGATCAGCTGATCCCAGCCAATTTCCTCTTATTACCAGTTCTCCAGGCTGGTGCACCTCTCTACCAGACAAGCAGGGATCCTTTTCTTCACGTGCAATACACACCCCTATTTTCCCCAGCCGGTGAAAAATGCAGGCAAAAATACAGTCGTCAGGGTCAAGAAGTCACCCAACCCGGCCTAAAACTGAACCACTTGGCTTAAGAGCTGCCCACAGCAGTATCAATGAATAGCAACACCCGGGGGGTGCAATGATTTGTGGCCTCCCGGGGACCAGGTCACCAGTGACAGTGGCAAAGTCGCAGCCCCAGGTTGGTGCTTCCTCCTGCTAAAAGCTGCATCTAGTTTTGGGCACCGCAGGGATAGGGATGAAGCAGGAAAAGCCCAGCAGAGAGCAGCAGCAATGGTTCGAGGCCAGGGGGAATTAGGGTGGTTTTGTCTGCAGAGAAGACTGATGTGGGTTTGATCAAACCCTGAAGGGGTGCGATACGGGGGGCGCAGACAGACGATGCTCTGCGGCCACAGGGGACAGGACGAGGGAATAGAAATGGGTGCACACACACATGTATGCACATGCACACACGTGTGCATGCCCAGAAAGGGTGGAGGGAGACGTGGCTGGACCCAAGCACTTACTTCCGCTCCTGCGGGTCCAAGTCGCAGAAGGTGACGGTGGTGAGGGGGTAGTGTCGTCTGAAGAAGAGCCTGAAAGGCAAGCACGGCCCCATGAGCCCGATGCCTGGAGGCACTAAACCGAGGGGGGGTCTGCAGCACTGAGCTCTAGGCCCACAAAGGTGCCCACTGGGATGAAGTGACTTGCTAGAGGCCGTGAGGGCCGTCAGTGGCAGGGCAGAGGCCCGAAGCCCAGTGTCCCGAGCAGCCGGGCTCCAACCCCAGCAGGACAAGGAGGGACGAGGCCGCGACAGGGTTTCAAAGGCCCCCCACAAGCTGGCTGCCCCCTTACTTCCGCTGGTTGTCCGTGAGGGTGATCCCCTGTGCGGAGACCTTGAAGTGCACAATGGTGGCGGAGGGCACGGGCTCGGCGCCCAGCGTCTCGCCGATGGCCTTGGCGATGGCCTGGGGGCCCGTCAGCGACTCCATCTCCACCGAGTTGACGAAGAGCACATTGCAGGCTGTCGGGGAAAGGGGGACAGGCATGAGTTTGCCCCAGGGGGTCTCATCGCCCATCTCGGGGGCAAGCCACTATTAGCACGTAGGACCCAAATTCGAATCCCCGGCTCGGACCAGGGGGGAAAACCTGGCTCTGCGGAGTGGGGGGCATTCCCAGAGCTGGCTGCGATGTGCTTTGTGCTCTGGAAACAGAGGCAGAGATGGGAGCTAAGCAGCTTAACAGCAGTGGCTGGCGTGGGAATAGGACCCAGGAGTCCTGGCACGCTCCGCTACCCTCTTCCTCTCCCCTCCCCGGTCTGTTAGAGCATCGTCTACACTGGCTCTGTGCCCAGGAGCCAAGCCCTGGCTGTGCCCGTCTAACCCAGTAACTGTGAGACCTTTCCTTCCCTAAATTGCCTTCTCTTCCCTTAAAAAATACCCCCCATGGGCTTGGGGGGGGGGGG
>NW_017729031.1:41906415-41908294 GCF_001723915.1 Gavialis gangeticus
GTGGGGTCTGAAAGACAGCACAGGGAGGATGGAGCAATGCTGTTCTTCTGTTCCCCATCCCCTTCCCCAGCTCTCCAAGCCAGGAGGCACGAAGGGGCTCCGCTAGCGCCTCATCTGTCCCCGGTCCCTACCTCGGTCGGGGATGACGAGCTTGCAGGGCAGCGCCAGCGGCGTGATGGAGTGCTGGTACACCAGGGCTGACAGGCATCCTAGGATGGGGGGACACGGCAGAGTCAGTGCACAGGTCCCCAGAGAGGGGGTTCCTAATTGCAACAGGGCAAAGCCCCAGGGCAGAGCAGGCAGGAGGCTGCATTGGCCCATGAGCACGGAGGGCAGCAGCAGGGCCTGCTCCTCCCTCTCAGACCCCTTGCCCAGGGTGGGAGACGAGGCCTGGCCCAGCTCCTGTGCTCAGTGTGCCGGGGGGGTCGTGTGGGTTGGTGGTGGTGGGTTTGCAGAGCACAGGGGCTTGAGAGGGGACGGCGGGGCGGTGACCTGCTGGGAACCGGCCCAGCCAAGAGCAAGCTCAGGGTGGGGACACTGCCCGGAGCTGCCCGGGGTGGGGACGAAGGCAGCCCCAGGGCTCAGGACCTGGAGAATCCCGTGTGTATGTATGCCTGCATGTGTGTGTTCATGTATGTACGTGCCTGTATGTGCATGCGTGTATGGGCAGGCATGCTAGGCAAATGCATATGTGTGTACATGCCTTGAATTAATGCACATGCGTGCGTGCATGTGTGTATGCATGTACATGCGTGCGTGCATGTGCACGTGCAGTCTCGGGACAAGATCCAGGCCAGGCCTCTCCCTCCATGCTGAGCTGACAGCTGTTTCTCTGGGCCAGTTGAACATGCGCCGAGTGTGACCTCCAGCCCCGGGCGGATCCGGACACCCCTCCCCGTGCACCCTGGCTACGTCTCAGGCTGTCAGCAAACAAGGCTGCAGGTCACAGCGGTCCGGGCCAGCCGCCACTCCTGTTCCATCGGGCCGCACCCTCCACACCCCTGGCTCCCGCCTAGCAAGGGATCGGCCTGCCTGAGCTGCAGCCAAGGAGAGCAGAGGTGACCCGCGAGCATCAACCCCAGCAGGCTGAGCGTGCCAACGTCCTGCAGGCCAAGGCCAGCGCCAGCTGGCAGGGAGGTGGGCGCCGAAGTGGCACCCCAGCCCAGGCCTCGCTGAAGCCGCAGCTGGCTCATCCCTCCAACCCAGAAGGGTTTATTCTGAGCAGCACACATGTGCATGTACACGCGTGTGCATGCACAGCTGGGCTCGCGAGGTGTCACGGCTCAGGGGGAGCTGTGCACTGACCACAACTGCAGTGGATCCAGAAGAGATCTCTGCCCCCTCCCGGGCACTATGATCACGCATGGCTCTCACCGGACACGGGACGGGCCCCGGGTCTCCCCACGGCATGGGGGCAAAGACTCACCGAAGTTGGGCTCGTTGGGGCAGCCTTTGAGCTTGACGCCCCGCGGGCTGGTCTCGATCAGGAAATGCCGCACCAGCTCGTTAGTGATGTCTCCTGGGGGGAGAAAAGGAGCCGATGGGCATAAAGCCCAGGCGGGTCTCAGCCGGTGGCACCGTGCTGTGCACCAGGGCACAGGGGTCTCCGCCAGCAGCCTCACCCTGGCAGGATCCAGAGCCCTTCTCCCTCCCTCCAGGCTCCCCGAAGCCCCCTTTGACTTCCTTCTGCCCCTCCACAGCACAGAGACCTGCCCCACTTTGCATGAAAGCTGCATCCCCCATCCCCTCACACCAGCTCCCCCAGGGGCTCATCCACGAGCACTGGGGTGTGGGGTCGGGGGGCAGCTCCAGCCCCCCGCCACTGCTACAGCTGCATTGGCTCGTGCCCGGGGCCGTGGGACACACACACATGCACGCG
>NW_017729031.1:41913294-41928107 GCF_001723915.1 Gavialis gangeticus
ATTGGCTCGTGCCCGGGGCCGTGGGACACACACACATGCACGCATATGCATGCACGCACATGCACGCACACAATACCTTTCTTGTTCTGCTGCACCACGGTGGGCGGAGGCGACGCCACCTTCATGGCCAGCCCGTAGGCCCCGCGGAAGGAGTGGCTGTCTCTGATGATGAAGGCCCCGGGCTCCCGGTCTTTCAGCAGTGTGATGGCTGCAGGGATGGGGACGAGAGCCGTGAGTGCGATGCCAGGCCTTTGTGCAGCACCGCGGGGTCTGCTGGTGCCTGCCGGAGTCCGGGGCATGAAGCACCCAGACTCCTCATTCCTTCCCCAGCAGCTTCCCCTCCTCTTTTGGCCCCATCTGGGGCACTGATCTATAATCCCTGGCACTGGAGCATCTCCAAACCCTGCAACAGATCCACTCGCACCCCCCGCCGCGGTGCAGTGCACGGCCTCTGTGACAGAAGGGGAAACTGAGGCACGAGGCGGCTACGTGACCGGCCAAGGGGGGCTGGAGACCGAGCAGGGTCGGCCTCTCTGGAAGGGCTCTGGGTGGACAAGCCCGGAGAAGCGGGGCAAATAAATCCCAGCCTGGCCTCGGCTACCCACTCACCCTGTTCCCTGGAAATCTCCGGCTTGTACCAGTACTTGGAGGTGTCCTGCACAAACTTGACGTTCGCCCGGGTCTCGGGGCTGCTGTCTGGGTGGGGGGACGGAGAGAAAAATCAGGCCACGCAGCAAAAGACATGCAGCCCCCCACCCCAGGGGTCCCTGGATCTGTCTGGAAACCTTCCCAAACCGAGGCGCCGTTCAGACCCCGAACCCAGGCTCCTCTCCTCCCAGCACTAGCCACGCAGCCGAAATTTCCAGAGCCCGTGGGCTGACACCTTCATGCAGCGGGGCCGTAACAGTCCTCCCGGTGCACCGGGGGCACGACAGCTTGCAAACCAGGAGGTTTTGGGGGGGGCTGCTCCGAGCCAGCAGAAGCCGGCAAAGCTCCCGAGTCCCCGATGCTCCCAAAGCAGGGAAACCTCCACAACCGGGCGACGAGACTGAAGGCACGAGCGGGGCCTCGCAATCGGGCACCTCCCGGTCCCCCACCCCGTCGACGTGTTGTTTCCCAGTGTTTTGCTGGTTGCTACGTGGGCGCCGGCTCGGGGGGGAGAGGCTGCAGCCGGGACCCTGATGGAAACGGGCAGGGTGGAAAAGGCAAGCAGCCCATGGATGAGATCAAGGGAGAAAAAACGGGGCCTGGCCAGGGTTTTTCCCCCCGTTTCTCTCTTTAAACCAGCTCTTCTCAACCGGGGACCTGCAGCCAGGTGATGCAAGATCCTTTGAAGGGTGCCCCCGAGCTCCAGAGAAACCCCAAGGTTTCAGGGAAGAAACCAAAGGAGCTGGCGGGCAACTGCCCGGGTCCGAGCAGGGGTTTCCCCCGTTCCTCCAGCATTTGCGGTCCCGGCAGGGCTGGTGCAGAGGCCGTGCCCCTCGCCCCCTGCCCCAGCGCTCCCCGCGCCCCTTTCCTCCCCGGTCCTTGGTGGATCTATGATCCTCTATGCAAGGAGGCCTGGAGAGCAAGCACCCCTGGCTTCTCCTCCATCCCTGAACTGGGGTGTTTCTGCCTTTGCTTCTCCTCCGCACTTTCCTGTTTTGATCCTCTGAGAGCTGTTTTCAGAAGAATAAAAACACCGGATGGGACCTCTGCCCCCGAGCCATCGCCTACGTGGACACAAGGAAGGAGCCCAGGGGGTAGGTCGCTGTCCCCAGCTGCCCCGCGAGCTGCAGGGCAAGGGCCCCGCGGCCAAGGGGAGGATGGGCCGGAGGAAGCTCATCCATGGGACTGGATGGGCAGGAGGGAGGCGAGCTGACGGGGCAGAGACCAGGGTGCTGTACGCGAGCCCTGGAGCAGAGCACCAGCCGGACGGTAGCTATCTAGGATAGGCATCGACGTCCATCAGATCCCCCCCAGACCCTGCCAGCGACCTGACTGGGAGCTATGCTTGAGCAAGGACCACACGACCCGCTCCATGGCCATCGCAGGCGAGATGCGCCGCGGGGAGGGGAGGGGGAGACTGCATGGGACATGGCACGAGGAGCCGTGGCCTCAAGCAGCGGCAGGGGAAACTGAGGCAGGGGATGAGGAGGGGCTCTCTCCCAAGAAGCGATGCAGTGTCCAGCCTCAGAAACATCCAGGAGCAGGTTGGAGGGACACGGTTTAGTCGGGCCTGATCTGGACTAGGTGCAACCCCTTCCAGCCTGACTATCATCCCATACCCCTGATATTTCAGACAGGATCACCGCACAGCGAGGGGACACCCCCCAGGCCGGGCCACGCTGAGGAGGGGGAAGCATCCCTTCCTGGTGCCACGGGGCAGCCAGCAAAGCCCTACGAGCCAGGAACCAGACCCGAGAGCCCGAGTCCTTACCTAGCATGGACAACTTGGAGAAGTCCGGCAGGGTGTGGGGGAAGGCCACGGTGCTCCCGCCCCCGGGGCTGGACATGCCGCTGGACACGGGCGAGGAGGTCTTGCCGTTGACCGTGGCGTAGCTGGGCAGGCTGTGGGCACGGTCGCCCGCCGACATCCTCCGCTTCTCGGGCAGCGCGGGCTGCGGCGTGGGGCTGCCCTGCCGGTAGGTGCCCGAGTCCGGGCTGGAGGACGGCGGGCTGCTCAGGCCGGGGTAGTAGGCCGGCGATACGGGGAAGGAGGGCGTGGAGGGCCCCTGCAGCCCCGAGGTGCTGCTCTGCCGGGACAGTGTGGGGCACCGCTCTTCGGGGGTCCCGTAGCCATACATCACGTGCCGCTCCAAGCCGGGGCTGCCAGCGGGGTGCCGGGCCAGGCTGGGGCTGCCCTGGGGGCCCACGGCGTGTCGGCCCAGCCCCGGGCTCCCGGGCGCGCCCACCATGCCGGAGTTGAGGGCTCGCCGCCCGAAGCCGGGGCTGGGAGGCGTGTTGGTGGCCACGGTCCTGTGCAGGGCACGAGGGCTCCCGGGCACCACGTGGACGCCCGCCACGCTCACCTGGGCCGGTGCCCGCGCCTGGGCCTCGGGCGGCGTGGCGGCTCGCCCGGCGGGGTAGTCGGCGGCGAAGGAGGACGGAGAGACGTTCTGGTAGCTGCTCTGAGCCGACGGGGCCTGCGACGCGGCGGCCGCGAGGAAGCTGGAGTCGGGCGAGGGCTGCAGGGATGCCGCCGGGCCCTGGACGCTGCTCTCTGACGGGTAGCTGAGGACGGAGACCCTGCGAAGGACAGCGTAGAGCAGGCTGACCCTCCTCTTCCTCCTCCCCCCGGCCTGCATGGAGCTCTTTGCCCGACAGGCCCCCCAGAGCCTGCTTGGAAACATGGGGAAACTGAGGCAAGGAGCGGCGATGTCTCTCCAGAGCAGAGCACAGCCCCACGGTGCCCTCTGCTAGCCATGGGCTGTCCAGACCCCGGCGGACGGCCCTGGGACGGGGATGCCGTCCTATAACCCTTTACTGGGGTGGGGTCAGGGCTGCAGAGAGCCTTAAGCTTCATAACCCCGGTGCCCAGAGGCCATGGGGATGGGCAGCTTAGGGGTTTTTGACCAGCTGGGCCTCCAAGAAAGGAGGGGATATCCCACAGTGCCCCTGGGCTAGCACCCTGGTCCCATCCAGACCATCAGACCAGCTGCCAATGCAGCGCCTGATCCTACCCCAAGCTCCGGCAAGCGGCTCGAACGGCCGCGGGGCAGCAAGGGGAGCCCGGCCCGGCTGCTTACCCGTCCACGCTGTGAATGGGGCTGCTGGTCGAAAGGGGGCTGGGGGCAGCAAAGGCGCCGGCAAAGGTCCCGTTCCTCACCGGCGCGTCCACGTCGTAGCCCTGCGGGGCCGGTGGGCTGGGGGGTGTCCCCCCACCGCCCGTTGCCGCTGTCCGCGCCACCGACTCCACGTAGCTCCTGGGTTCTGGGGGGAAAGCAAGGGGGGGTGAAGCCGGAGAGAGGCCAGGGGCGCCACGTCCGGCCCCCACCTATGGCCGGGTCCACGGACTCAACCTGTGCCAATGCTCCTCCGTGCCAGCCCCGTGCATCCCCGTGCTCGAGGTTTGGGAGCCTCCACCCGCCCATGCACAATGCAGATGCCTCCCAGCACGTGTTTTCCTGCGACGGAAACCAAAGCAAAGGCCTAATCAGAAACAGAGCTGGGGGGGGTCCCGCATCTGCGTGGCCAAAGCAAGGACCTTCCCACAAAGCATTCGCCGTGGCTCATCTAGCCTCACGTGGATGGCTCTACTCTCCACGCCGCTTACCTACGACACGGGGAAGGGTCTCCTGGGGTCTGCTCAACCCCACCTAACAGGACCAGCCCCACGGCCCCGGCTCTACGAGAGCAGGACGTTCCCTGCCAGTGGAAACATCCTGGCCGAGCCTTTCCCTGGCACTTTTTGCAAGGGCAGCTCCTTGACGCTGCCTTGCAATGGTGGATATTTTCCACTCCCCACCCGGCCTAAAATTAGCCCATCTACACCCACGAGTCAGGTTGGGAGAGGCTCCAAAAAACCAGCGTCTTCACCCAACTCCAAGAGGGACTCGTACGAGGAGCGGGGAGACCTAGAAGTGAAAGAAGAATCGCAGAAGCAGGGCTGGCGGATGGGGCCTCGATCCTGCGGGCAGCAATTGGGGCTCTCCACCCGCTTGATCGGCGCACGCCCTGGCGTTGGGCTGGGAGATGTCTGTAGTTATCATTAAACTAGATAAACTTTATTATTTTACTCCCTTTCTGAATATGGGCAGATCTCCCATTGCTTTCCATGGGCAGATCTCCCATGGAAAGGGTGAGGACACGTGCTAAAAAAAGGCATGGGTTCCCTGCCTAGCTTTGCAAACCACCTGAAAGCTGCTCCCTCCCCACCCCCAGCATGCCTGCCTCAGTTTCCCCAGCTGAAACCAGGGGATTATGGTACCTGCCCTGTGCCTGCTACAGCGGAGTTGACAGTCAGGGCAAGAAACCACAGAGCAGCAGGGCTGGCAGGGACGTCCATCTAGATCAACCCCCTGCCCAAACCATCCCAGACGAACCCAGCACCTAAACCCCGAAGAGCCAGGCTGCATCCTGACCCCCGAGATTGTATTTCCCAAGCCCAGCACATGCTGCTTCCCATCGTTGCAACACCCTCGAGCCATTGCCAAGGACACCCAAGGAGCCTGAAGCCAAGCCATGATCCAATCTCAATTGTTCCTGGCCTTGCGCCGCGCATTCGCCGCTACCCCCCGCCCCCCGGTAGCTCTCGTGCTGGATGGCAGCTGCAGCATTCGCTGTCAATTGAGTTTCCAGCAAGATGGAAAAACCCAGCCCTTCCTTTGCAAAAAAATGCCTGAAGTCTCGGGGCACCTACAGATTGCAAACAAAGCCTCTTTGTTCCCTTCCTCCCTCCAAAACTCTTGGCAAATTTTCCTTTCCCCCTAGAACGTGTCCCCAACACCCAAGCAAAGCTAACAGCTGATGGTCAGAGAACGCCCCGCGTTCAACACCTTGTCTAAATCTCTCCCAGCCAATAAAAGATGCCACCCACAAACAGCCACAAGAGTCAAAATGCTTCGGGGTTTTTATCAAGTGGTTTTATTTTTCCTTGAAACTGTCTTTAAACTGCTTCTTGCCAAGCGTAGCTCCGTACCCTCGCCCGTATTTACGGGGATCAGTCACGAGGGAAAGGAAAGTGCAAGGGCACGCACTGAAGAGGCACGGGTCCCCTGCCTAGCTTCGCAACCCACCTAAAAGCTGCTCCCTTCCCACCCCCAGCACGCCTGCCTCAGTTTCCCCAGCTGGAACTGGGGATTATGGTACCTGCCCTGTGCCCAGTAGACCCGAGCCGATGGTCATGGCCAAACCATTCATAGAAATCACAGAGCAAAACCAAGACCCAAGGAAGAAATGGGTTGATTTAGTCTGCAGAAGAGAAGACCAAGGGGGACTGAACAGCAGCCTTCAGCTCCCTGCAGGAGGGCTGCAAAGAGGATGGAGCTGGGCTGTTCTCAGTGGAGGCAGGTGACAGGACAAGAAACAATGGGCTCAAGCTGCAGCAAGGGACATTGAGGTTGAATATTAGGAAAAACTGTCTCATGAGGAGCGGGGCAAAGCACTGGAGCAGGTTATCTGAGAAGTGGTGGCGTCTCCATCCTTGGCAGTGTTTAAGACCCAGGTAGACAAAGCCTCACCTGGGATGATGTAGCTGGGGCTGGTGCTGCTGGGAGCAGGGGGTCGGACTAGATGTGACCCCCTGAGCTCCCTTCAGCCCTCATTTTTCTATGACTCTATAAAAACGTCCTTGAAATGCTCTGCTTGTGGAGGCAAGGATTTCTGAGGTCCACCTCGTTAATCAGACGAGCCTCGTAGCCGGGAGAATCACAGACAAGCTTTTGAACGCGGGAGGTTCTTCCTCGGGTCTCTAGTTTACGGGGAATGGCTTCAAGGAAAAATAAAACCACCTTCAAAAGCCCAAAGCGTTTTGACTCCACTGCAGCTGTTTGCAGGTGACCTTTTGCTGGACCCACGGCACGGCCAGGAGAGGTTTAGACCAGGCGTCGCACGCGGTGGTATTCCCCTCTGACTATCAGCTATTAACGCTGACAAGTCATTTTGGGGAGGGGAGTTTTAGGGGGGGAAAGGGGGCATTTGCAACCAACAGAATAATGCGTTTCTATAACGTGGATAATTCCAGTGTGATAGGATCAGCTGGACGGCACCTCGGGAGGTCCACGTCCAACCCGCTTCTCTACAACTTTGTGCCTCCGCGTACCACGCCAGGCTGCCAAACACATCCCAGTGCCCTACAGCCTGCAGAACTTTCCTATAACAGCCCCAAAACCTCAACCAGCTCTGCTGAAACTCCCTGTTGTGTATTGCTGCTCCTCACTCAACACGTTCAACCAGCAGGAGTCAGGTTCTGCTTGGCTTAAAAATCAGGAGATTATTAAAATGATGCCTTTTCCCTTGTTTTTCTTTGGAGTCCTGGAAACAAGCAGTCAGCAATCAAAGCAGTCTTCAAAATGCCCACTGCAAACCCTTTCACGCAGCGACAAGGCACCGGGACAGACAGGACAAAACCCTGCATCATAGCAAGCCACAGGGAAGAGCCCTGCGGACACCAGCATCCTACCACTGCAATGGGGCAGGACGCGGTGAAGAGCAGGGAAGGAGCTGGTTACTACAAGCACCTGGGTCCTATTCGGAGCTGGAGAGAAGAGGGATTGTTGTGCTTGCAATGGACTCATAGAAAATGAGGGGTGGCAGGGGGTCACATCTAGTGCAACCAGTGGGACCAGCCCCAACTACATCATCCCAGCCAAGGCTTTGTCTACCTGGGTCTTAAACACCTCCAAGGATGGAGGCTGCACGACCGCTCTGGGGAGCCTGTTCCAGTGCTCCACCACCCGCCCAATGGTTAAGGCTGATGACATCAGGGAAATCAATAAGAAAGATGGAAAAAATTCCTTTTGACGACCCCAAAAACGCCCATTTTCTCCTTGAAATCAGCTGGAATTTCAAATGATGCTTTTCAAGCCATTCTCAGAAACGTCATTTAAAAAAAAAGAGAGACTTATACAAGGCTCCAGAGGCAGGACTCAATCACCCCCCATGGCAAGAGCTCGCGGTGTGGTTGCAACCCCCTCAGAAGTCACCGAGGCAGCTTCACTGTTGGGTTAAAAGCTGCTGCGCAAAATAAGGGGCAATGGCTGAAAACAAAGAGCTCCTGAACAGACTGGGCCATTCACACCTTCACATCACCCTTTGCCTTGCATGTCCAGGGCAGGCTAATTAGCCTACCCCTGCTAATTAGCCTGCCCGCGACACCCCATAACAAGGCCACGTGGCTTCAAGAAGCAGCTCGATGGCACTGCGGGTGGTACCCATTAGACACGGGCTCCAGGCACATCTTCCAAAGACTTCAGCCTCCGCCGTGGCAGGATAAACCCCTGGTGCCACGTTGCCGGCTTTCAACCGCATCCCCTGCAGAAGCTCTGATACGACAGCCACTCACGGGCTGCATGGCCCAGGGATATTTGCTGAGAGATTAGCCCCCGTGTCCAGCTCCCAGGGTAAAACCCTGCAAAAGACCCCTTGTTTTGCACACCCTTGTGATCTGTCAGCACACAGCCAAGTGTCTCTGCTTTAACGGCCCGAGCCACGAGTGCATTGACGGGGAAATCCCTTCTTACCTTCATCTGTGTCAACTACCGTCTCCCCAGCTAGCTCTGAAGAGGGGGAGAAGGTGGGGGATGAGGGAAAGACATGGAAAGACGCGGGAGAAGGAGAGAGAGAAAGAGAGAGAGAGAGCTGAGTTAGCACCTTTGCTTTCACACCTCGGCTAACACGTGTGCACACGTGAATGGAATTGCTCTAGAAAGAGGAAAGCACCTGCTGTGCACAAGCACACGCACACACACACTTTTCACGCTTCGTTAGGCACTGGGAGCAGCCACGAGCCACCGAATGTCCTGCAGAAACCCAGTAAAGCCACCCCCAAATGTCCCTTTGCTCCAGCATTAGGAAGGGAACATAGAAGCCGGCAAGGGGACCTTTCCGCCAGCTGCTCCCCACGCAAGGAACATATCAGAGGCCGTGGTACGTGTGCCTCCACCTTGCACACCTCCTCCCCTAGGGAAAGGTTGGAAGGCATTTTAGGCAATCTTGCAGAGCCAAATTCCAGGGGTTTTCCTGACGCAAACAAGAAAGCGCTCATTTAGGCGCCTGGCTGTAGCCACACCATCAAAGCAACCCCTTAAGGACCAGCCCTAAGAGTCCAAACCTCCCAGTTAACCCATCGTTAAGAACTTGTCCCCAATTCTTCACTTAATGAAGGCGGGGGGAGGGGAGGGAGCTTCCTGATCAACCCCTGCAGTTAACATGCACCCCATCGGGTTGCAGATAGACGCATGCTCTTAATGAGTGCAGAGATGATTATAAACCTGGGGGAAGTGGGGAAGAACTGAACAAGGGCTCCGAGCTGCTGGCATGAGTACGGTTTGCATCTCCATCGCCTGATCTGAATACTAGCTGCACTCAGGCTGAGCTTTGTGACTCTCTTGAGAAGAGACAGGCATGCTCTCTCTTTAATCCAGCCCCCCACCCCTTCAATTTGGGGCTGGAGGGCTTCCTTGCACCCCAGATCTGGACCTGTGCCCATGAAAAGCCTCCTGATAATGCAGCGCCGATCCCATGGCTTCAGCCCATGAAGGGGTCTCGCCCTCTGCCCACAGGGGTTGCACCCAGGGAAGCGAGAGCAGAAGGGAAGGAGACCTCAACAGCTGGGGACGGGAGGGTCAAGTTCCCAGGCTGTGGGACAGCTGAAAGCACCCCCGGCTGACACACGGAGAGCCCCTGCCAGCCGCACAGCCTGCTTCGACCAGGTCCCTCCACGGCACGGCACCAACGCTGGCAGCAACACGGGTATCACAGTCCAGCTTGAACTTTAGTCACCGTGATGAGCAATGGATGTTACCCGTGGACATGTACCCGCCACGCGTGTCACCCATGGAAATGCATCCACCACGCGCGTTACCCCTAGAAATGTGCCTGCGGCCGTAGCAGTGGGTAGCACAGCCACACGCCGCCCGCGCTGGGAGACGCGGCACCCAGAGCAGCCTCCGCGACCCCGGCGCTCACTCACCTCCCGTCTGCTGGAGCAGGATCTCCGCCGGGTTGTGCGGCTTGAGGCCCAGGGCGGAGAGCGGGGTCTTGGCCAGGCCGGGCGGGGAGCGCACTGCGGGCAGGGAGAAACGAGAGCACGAAGCAAGCTGTTAATGTAAAGCTCCGTAAATCCCCGGCGGCGCGTTTACAGCCAGCTCCGCGTGTTACGCATAACGGGCATAACAGCTCCCGAGAGGCACGTCGGCCTGGCTCGAGCCTGCTGGCCCAGCTGCCAGCGCAAGCAAATCCCCTGGGGAGCGAGATGGACATCCCCTCCCGAAGCACCCCCGGACACCAGGGGAGATTTGGGACGGGTTGGTAAACTGAGGCACGCAACGGTCATACAACCTCCCCCACCCCAGGCGCAACCTGCAGGAGTCCTGGCTTCTGGGTCACCCCGACACAAAGCCGGACGCCCGGGCAAAGGGACCAGGATCAATCCCCGACCCGACCCTGCTCCAGACCCGCCCTCACCCAAAAATCCCACCACCCTCCCAAAGTCCTTCCAGCAGAGACGCCAACCCGCGCCCGTGAAATGAAGACGTGGACAAAAGCACTTCCAGCGACCAGGACGCACATCAGGACTAGCCAGCTAAATGGGCACGGATGTATGCAGTCCGTGCAGACACGCACGCACGCACGCGGGCCACCAAACACACATCAGCAACGAATGGCATGTGGTATGTCAACATGGGCATACGTGCTGGGTACGGACACGCGGCCAGGGCGTGCAGGGACGAGGTGCGGATGGACGCGGGAGATGTGTGTGTTGCAGCCAGTCTCGCAGAAAGGGCTCGATGTGATCTGGGCATTTTTCCTCCCACCCCTTTCCCGCGGGTGTCTCCCTCCCTGACGCTGCGTTACCAGCTCCGGACAATCCCGGCTTTCTAGGAGAGACCTCAGCCCACGAGGTCAGCGAGAGGCATAACGAAGGAGACAAATGAAGTCCGCACATTCCTTCGCCTTCTTGGGCACGGACGGACGGCTCAGGAGGGCGCCCACGCTGGCAGCGCGGGGCGGGGAGGCGGGCACGGAGACAAGCCGGACCCCGTGAGCTTGTGTCTCCGCGGCCGTGTCAGCAATGTGCTGGATGCAGCGAGCGACCAGGAAAGCGCAGGCTGCTAATGTGCGACTGTGTGGTGCAGGGGTTCGAGACCCACGAGCTCACTCAGTGGGGAACCAAAGTTGTCCCGGCTGTCCAGCTCCATACGCAAAGCTCAGATATCTGGGGGGGCTGAATTTGAGGGGTACTGCAGCTGGGCAAGGACAAGGCAACACCCAGGATGCCCCAGGGGGCTTCTCAACCTCACTGCTACCCCCCGCATCTTGATGCCTAGGGGCATCGCCCCCAGCCTGAGCTGGTGGGAGGGGAGAGAGCAGCACCTATGGAGTTAAAAGCCACTGCTCCAGGGTCCTGCAATGGGGACCCTGGACTGGTGCCGGGATGACCAGACACGGGCCAGGAGGGAACGCTGGTCCCACAAGGGTCCCACCAAAGAGCCCCGCCAAAGCAGGAGGCCGGCTGCTGGTCACTCGCTGATCCGCTGCAATGGCCCACGCCGGCACGGCCCGGAGCGCGGCGGCTGGAGCCCACCGCCAAGGCACCTAGGGAGCAAGCGGGGTGGAAGAGGGCAGAGACCAGAGCGCAGGACAGCGTCACACGGGCTGGCGAGCATCTAAGCAGGCCTGTGCGGCCAGACGTGGCCGCTGGCCCAGGACGGAGAGAGCAGGGAGACGGACAGAAACAAGTCAGCCTTTCAAAGGAGTCAGCTCCTGCCCTCGGGGGACACGTGCCGGGCCAGCACCGAGCACTGGGGGTATATTATAGGGCCGGGCATAGCATCGACTTGCCCCGGAGGAAGCCACGTTCAGGATCCTAGGAAAGTTGCATTTTCCCAGTCCTCCCCACCCCATCTTTGGGGTCCTGGAGAGCCGCTGGAGAAATGAAAGGAGCTGGAAGTGGAGGAGACAGAGCAGGTTGGGCGGAAAGCGCTGAAATGGCGGTGGGCCCCTGGCACGTGGGTCGCCGCGCCGCGCCGCCCCATCCCCGGCTCCCGAGCCGTGGCACTTACTCAGGTTAACGTATAGGGTTTGTGGCGAGACGGGGAAGGCAGGGGTTGGGGGGGAAATCTCACCGCCGCTGGAGGGTGGGCTGCTTGGGGACATCCCCTCCATCTCTTCGAAGGCTTCCTTGTAGCTGTGGAGGTGAGGCTGCGGAGCGGCGTGGGAGAGACGGTCAGCCCCAAATCTCATCCCCCTCCCCACCCAGCCCCAATCCCCCCAGGCCCACAGCTCCGGGAATTGGGGAGGGGGTCCCAAAGTACCTCTCTGGGCCTTCCTCCTGGGTTGGCAGCGATGGTGCTGACCACCTCCGGCGAGACGCAGTGGACGGGAGACCGGGCCGTGGGGCTCCGCGCCGGGCTGGCGTCCTGGCCCCCGCTCTCGTATTGGCCCTCGCTGGTCGTTCGCCTCCGGGCCGGGGCTGCAGCATCGTCGGGGGGCTTGTCCCGGGCTTGGACCCCTGGACGGACAAGCACAGGGAGGGAAGCGCTCGTTAGAAACTAGGAAAAGCTCGCTGGGTAGAGCAGCCGTGGGGCTGGGGGCACCGGCAAGGAAACAGGTCATTCATCTGCCCGTCTCCTCCCAGGAGGGGATGAGGAGACAGGCCGGGACCCGGGCATCGGCTCCATGGCCCCATAGCCACCTCCTTGCTCCCTCTTGTCACGCACCTCCAGCCCCTCCGGAGAATCCAGCGCTCGCCTCGAAGGCGACCAAGGCACCCATGGGCAGACAGCCTTGCCCTGCCCCCTGCTACGTCCCAAATAAATGGCCATGCCCATCAGAAATGCAGCCAGGCTCCCTGCAGAGATGAAGTGATGTGCCCAAGGCCACCTCACACACCAGTGGCAGAGCCGAGAGCAAAGCCCTTGCATCCTCTCCTCGCCGCGGGGCCCAGGCACTGCGGGAAGCACGAGTTCGCGGCGTGCTGGGCCAGGCATCAGAGCCGTGACACAGGGTCCTGGGGACGGGATGGAGCCCGGAGCGGAAAGCAAGCACGGGCAACGCGGACGCAGCAAAGCCCAAGTGCAGCCCGCGGGCGCCCAAGCCCCAAGCAGATGCTGGTGGGGGGCGACAGAGCCCCCCGGGCGCACGACCCCCTGAGGTGACTTCAGGAAGGAGCCCGAGCCTCAAAGCTGGGGGCGTCCCGGCTGCCCGAGCCCTGCCCACGTGTGCTAGAGCCGGCTGCTCCGGGCATCCGCACAAGCATCCTAGCGCGTGTCCACCCGCACGGCCAGGATCGGGCCTTCGAGCCCCACCCAGCTCCATCCCCGCCCTGCAGACTCTCCCTCGGGCTTGGCCAGGGTCCCTGCGTCCGCTGCGGACAGGAGACGTTCGTCACGCCAAGCCCTGGCGGCCTGAATCAAGAACACCGAGCCGGAGAGACCGTCTCCCTCCTCTTAAACCGAGCAGAGCAGAGGGGGTGGGCTCCCAGGCCCTGGTTTGGGAGCTGGGGAAACTGAGGCACCTTCAGGGGAGGAGCCAGATCCAGTCAAAGGTCACGCAGGGTATCGGAGACTGACTGTACAGGCCTGGACACTCGTGCAGATGCATGCCATAAGCCCTTCCCCCCAAGTAGCTTTGCACCACTGGGGATGGTTTTACCCCCCTGGAAGTCTCCGGGGTAATTCTGCATGCCCAAGCCAGCACGGGTGGCCCTGGTGCGGCTGCACATATCCTGAGGGAGCTGCTTGCTGGAAGGCAACAGGCGATTACTGACTCCCCGATGAGAACGGGCCACTACGGGGGGATTAACTACCCCTCTCCTGGCAGCTGATGGGCTTTGCCCTCTTGTGTGGCCCCGTCTTCCCCTCCGTTGTGTGCTGGGCAGCTCCTCACCATGCATGCACGCACGCACACGCACACACAGACCATAGTTGCTTGCATACAACATGCATCTTTGCACACACACACCCCCCTGTTGACTGTCCCCCTCCCCTACCCCTTCCCCACTGGCCACGTGCAGCCAACCAGGAGCGGATCACACGTGTGCCAGCACACGCAGGGGGGCAAACTGAACGGCTTATTGCCATCATCGCCCTGCTTCCTGCTAATCTCTCTGCTCCGCAGGTGTTAACGACCCTCTCTCCTTTCTAATGCTCTTGATGTCCCGCTATTCAAACCATCCTTCCCTCCGGGCAGCCCGGCCTGGTCACACCCCTCTTCCATCTCCCAGCCCTGCAGCTCTAGCTAAACTCTCCAGCCAGCCTCAGACATATGAATTCAGGTGTAGAAATAACCAACGGCGAAGCACTAGAGGTGCTGTCAAGACCCTCAAGAGAGATAAGATTGTGTATGATCAATTTGAGCAAGGCTCCTGCTGCACGTTACCTATATTACGCAATTCACTGGTGAACCGTGCAATAAATTTACACCAGCCACACATGCAAGGTAAGACTGGCCATGAGTGCAAAGTAAGTATCTCACAATACGCTGGTGAACCACGCGATACATTTAAACCAGCCACACGTGCAAAGTAATTATCACAATTCATTGGTGAAATGCGCAATAAATTTAGACAGGCCACACATGCAAAGTAATTATCATGGGATAAAAATGACCATCCGGCTATAAAAAAAGAGACAGCCAGCTATTAAGTTAGCTCTTGAAAATGTGTAACAACTCTAGAGTTGGTTTCTATCTGGCTGTAATTGGACTAGATGACCTCCTGAGGCCCCTTCCACCCTTAATTTTCCCCGAGGTCCCTTTCCTTGACCTCGAGGTCCCTTCCAACCCTACGAACCATGGGACATACATTACCCTCTAATGACCACAGCACTAATGAAACCATCTCGTTTGCCTAACGCGCTACAGTTTCTTTCACCTTTGCATCTATTTGAGCCGATCAGCGCACGTCCCAGTAGTTCGCTTCATGTAGCACCAGCCCCGCTGGCCTACTCGTTAAGCATCCGGCTCCTCGTTAACCGGAGGACAGGGTGCATGGTGTTATACGAGACGACCTGACACAGCTCCAGGAAGATGCCCAGCCTAGAGCCTAAAATCAGGCCCTTGGGAAGCTGGCCCATGGCCCCCGGCCCAGACAAGGGCTTCTAACCGCTCCATGAATGCGCCTAATGCACCGCAACCAAGCCCAGCGCCGGACACATCCAACACCCCCCCTG
>NW_017729031.1:41933107-41936438 GCF_001723915.1 Gavialis gangeticus
TAAAATCAGGCCCTTGGGAAGCTGGCCCATGGCCCCCGGCCCAGACAAGGGCTTCTAACCGCTCCATGAATGCGCCTAATGCACCGCAACCAAGCCCGGCGCCGGACACATCCAACACCCCCCCTGCCTGCCCCCGGGGAAAGCCCTGCCGATGTCCTGCCAGGCGCGCGGTAAATCCTCTCGGAAGAAGAGACGGTCAACCACGGATGCTAAGGGGACCCCCGTGTGACCTGGGGCTGGATGGGGTCCGGGGAGAGAGGCAGCGCCTTCCCCTTGGATGGGGACGATGGCGCACGGGAGAGGAAAGGAAGAGCTGTCCCGCCCTGGTGCAGCCAGTGGGGCTCAGGACCACAGCAGGCAAGGGGCAGGGAGGATCCGGGGCAGGGAAGAGCTGGCCCAGGGCAGGTTTCCAAGCGGAGGCAGGATACGGACCGGGCTGGGACGGGCACTGCTGCATTCCCACCCCAAGGTCCTCCTGGCTGACCCTCCATCCTCCACCCCGAGGGTGTAATCGGCCCCCTGCTCACCTCCTTCGCTTCCAGCCAGGCCTGTGGCCTGCCTGACCCATGCCGCTCCCCAGCCCTGGCTCCCGGCCTCAGCAGCCGGCACACCTCGGATCAAACCCCCCAGGGAACATCAACCCCAGAAACCGGGGTCCTGGCCCCAAGTGTGGCATCGGCCTGACCCTGGGCGCAGGGGAAAGACCCTCCAGCCAGGACCCTGCAGCTGGGCTGCAGCTGCCAGAGGAAACAGCCTTCTCCACTGTCTCCTTTGGGGTCCCCAGACCCGCTTCGGTTCAAGCCCTGGCGCGGGCAGAGCTGGCGGCAACCGCGTGGCCGCGACACCCGTGGTGGCAAGCGGCTCCTCGCACACGCGCAGCAAAGGAAGGAGAGAAGGAAACCAAAGAGGGTGGGAGGAAAAAGCCAAGGAAAGCTGGGGGGGAGACATCCCACCGGGCATCAAGGGGCTCCCCCAGGGCCAGCACATGGGGGTCTCCCATGCCAGAGCCACCGCCACGGGGCCACGACCCCCTTCCCCGGCATGCATGCAACAGCGGGGAAGCGCGCGGCATGCGTGGAGAGGCACAAACCGGAGAAGGAGAAAGACCGCTGCCGGCGGAGAGCGGGCCGGGGGGCCGCCGCGCCCTGCCGCAGGCCCTGCAGCTTGGCGTTGTACTCTGGCAGGACGCCCGGGGCCGGGCGGACGGGGCGCGGGGGGAGGCGGGGGGCGGAAGAGCAGGAAGAGGTCAGCCAGGGAGGAGACACCGTCCGTCCGGCAGAGAGAGAGGGGGACAGACAGACGCACGGACACAACACGCAACGGAGAGAGAGGGAGAAAACACAAGAGACACCGTTAGTCCGGACCCTGCGGCACCGGTGGGGGCAGCTGCGGGCACGGGGAGGGTCCGGGCAATCGGTCGCACCAGCTATTTACCCCGAGGTAAAATGGAGGGGGCGTTGGTGCTGTGCCCACGCCCAGCCTGGGGCTTCTGCTTGCCCCAGGGTAAGAGTGGGCACGTAAAAGTGTGCACATGGGCACCCCCAGCTTACATCAGGCACGTGGGCACGCCAGTGGAGCAGCCTCTTCTTGCCCCGGGGTAAAAAGGGGCACATGGGCATTTCAATGGGGCAGCCTCTTCTTGCCCCAGAGTAAGAGCAGGCACACTGGCACCCCCCACGGAGCAGCCTCTGCTTCCCCCGGGGTAAAAGGCTGGCGTGTCCATGCCCACCACGCCCAGATGCCCGCCCTGGACATTTATTCTCCTTCGCTGGCCAGAAGGAGAATAAAGACACCCCCATCCTCCTTGCACCAGCCGGGGGAGCAGGATGCCCAAGTAAGCCTGTGCCAGCCCAGGGCCCTGCTGCCCTGCACCGGTCCTGGCCCAAAGGGCTTCCCGCCAGGCTGCCCCTGCCCCGAACAGAGCGAGCCCCGGGGCGTCCCCAAGCTGCCGGCACAGGTGCAAGGGCACAGCGGAGCCGAGAGCCAGGCACCGGCCCCCGCCCCCCCTTGCAGCCGGAGCAGAGGAAATCAGAGGTGTCACGTTCCCAGCGGGAGGAGGCGTGAAATTCCACCCGCCTTCCCCGGGAGACACAAACAGGCCATTTATAGCCACCCGGGTTGTAAATAACACCCCCCCCCAGCCCATCTGTGCCCTCCTGGCCGCACGTTCGGCTCACCCGGCGTCCGGGACTCCGTGTTCTCCCGTGACGCAGCCGTGCCCGGACCCCGGCGCCACAGAGACGGGCCCTTTGCAAGACACTGGCCCCAAAACCTCTGCGCCGGAGCGACCTGTCCCCGGCCTGTTCTCCAAGGCGGGTGGCAAAGGCCGCGTCCTTGCACCCGAGGCCCTGGCCGAAGCTTGCCATATAGCACGCCAGGGACCAGCATCTTCCCCCTCCCTGCTCTATGCCACCGCATAGTATAGAAATACTTCCTGACCCCACTTCTGCCTTGCAGCCCCGAGCCGAGTCAAGAACAGGTCTGCCCTCATGCTGCTCGAGGCATCTCAAGCTGGCAGCCCTGGAGAATGGGCCTCGTCTCGGAAACCAGGTTTGTAGTCTCAGCCCTGACACAGCCTCCCCGAGTGGCCCCGGGCATGTCCCTTATCCCCGTCTGCCCACGGGCACCTCTCACCTGCCACCCTGTGCGCGACCAGCCCTTCCAAGTTCAAGGGCTCATCCTCCGCGGGTCTCGTCGGCTCCTTGTAGCTCTCAGCTTGCGAGGCCGAGGTGGCCACAGGCGGCGGGGACCCCTCAGAGCCAGAAGAGACCGGGGGGCTTCCGGGCGCGTGGCTGTGGCTCCGTTCGTCCGGTGCCGGCTGGTAGACGTACGGCAAGTAGGCATCACGGTAATCCAGCCAGCCGGGCTCAGGCTCCCCGGCACCACGGCCTGGCACGTAGATGTGGCTGGGCCGCGGCTGCGTCACCTGAGGGCCACGGAGAGCGGCCACGGGCTGAGCCGACAGCGAGGAGGCCACGGGGCTGGGCCGCTCCTCCCGAGGGGCGCCAGGGGCACTGTGGGACTTGCGCAGGCCGGCGCTGGCCGGGTCCAGGTCCAGCATGAGCATGTTGAGGGCCTCGATGGACTGCTCGATCTCCCGCTGCGAGGCCGCGCGCGGGAACTCGGGGAGGCCGTGGCCCGGGGACGGCGCGGCCCGCGAGGGGCTGGGCTGCGGGCTGGCACTGGACGCGCTGGGGCTGTGGCTCTCCGGGAAGCCGTCTTGCTGGCGAGAGGGCGGCCGGCTGCCGCCTTGCTGCTGCCAGGAGCTGAGCCCTCGCTGCACGGCCTCGCGGCTGCTGGTGCTGCGGGCCGGCGCCGGGGGCAGCCGGAC
>NW_017729031.1:41936668-41945190 GCF_001723915.1 Gavialis gangeticus
ATGGCGTCGGCGCCGGCGGCCAGCGCCTGGGGCTGCAGCCAGGCGGGCAGGGGCGAGCCCGCCTGCAGCTGGTAGTCGGCCAGGCTGTCCTGCGCCGACACGGACGGGCGCAGGGGGCCCGCCGCATGCTTCAAGCCGCCCCTGCCCGCATTGTAGTTGTTGTAGGGGTACCCGCCGTTGAGCATCGGCTCAGCCTCGTACGCGGCCCTGTCCACGCCGTTGCAGCCGCTGGGGCCGTTGGCCAAGCTCTCCATCCGCGGGCCTTCGGCGTAGCCGGTCTCGCTGGCGTTGGTGGCCCCGTCCAGCGAGGACAGCGTGCCCAGGCTGCCCACGCTGTGCCCGTCCTGGTTGGGCAGGTCGTCGTCCAGGATATCGGTCTCCCGCTCAGCCACCAGCGGCACGGCCCTGCCGTTGACGTGCACCTGGGCAGGCACCACATGGCGCCCAGCAGGGCCGCGGTTGTGCATGGCGCCGTGGCCGTCCACGCCGAAGCCGCTCAGCAAGCGCTCCAGCTCCTGCTTCTCCTCGGGTGTCAGCACCGGGTTGCCCGCGGGCGCCGGCTCATCCGTGCGGTCGGTCTTGGCGGAGGCCGTGGAGTTGCCCGAGTCGCTGCTGACGGACAGCGTGTGCTCCACGTGGTTGGGCCCGGCCAGCAGCGGGGCCCGCGCGGCGTTCACCGCCCCGGTGCTGCCGTGCAGCGAGTCCTTCTTCTTCACCTTGGCGTACAGGCTCCCGTCCAGCGGCCCCTGCGTGTGCCCCACCTCTGCGGGAGAAAGAGGAAGAAATCAATGCCGAGCTTTTAGCAACCCCCCCTTATCGATCGATCCCTTCCCAGTGATGCCCGCTCAGCATCCCGGCACTCGGAGCCCTCCGCGCCGCTAATGCCCCCTCCGACGCCAAGACACCGCCGTCTCCCGGCACAAGGCTTTTACTGGAAACCTGCTTTGAAGCTCCCCGAAGAGCCGGATGGTTTGTAGCCAAGATGCTTTAAAAAAAAAAAAATTCCCCCCTCCCGGTCGATAGTGAGGGGAGGTGAGCTCATCTGGATGGGAAGGGAGGCCGGGGAAGAGAAAGGGCAAGGGAGGGATGGACGCATCCTGCACCTCCACCTAGTTTCTGTCCCATGCTTCAAGCGCATCCCAGGGGCAGGGAGCAATGCTGATGCCACTCGGCCCCTGACATGGGGGGCAAAGGCGGTGCATACCGGGGTGCCCCCCCCGGGCAGGGCAGCGGGCAGGCCAGGGTGGCTGTGAGCCTCGAGCATCTCCCATCCCCCTGGCCAGGCCTCTCTGCTCCAGCCTCCTGGCTTGTTTTTCCTGGAAGGGCTGGAGGCCGCGCAAAACCCTCGCCGGCTCCGGGAGGAAAAAGTGACTCGTCACTGGCCAGGGGCCAGCGCCTGACGCCACCGGCGTGAAAACGGCTCCGAGCAGTAGCGGGGAATCGTGGCACGGCCCCGCCGTGAGCGCAGGATGCAGCCGAGGCGCGTGGAAAGGCCCCATGCGTGGGCGCAGTGCCATGTGCTAACACGCATGCACGCAGAGGCACAACTATGTGTGCATATGCACACGTGCATGCATACACAACACACACAGGCATATGCACGCATGCATGTGTATATACACACATGCACACACATAGGTATATACATGTGCACATGCATATGCATATTCACACATGCATATACACACGCGCACACATGTGCACAGAGCAATACCCGCACATCATGCACACTGAGAAGCTGGCAGTGGGCACACTCCAACACAGCCACAGCCACACTATCACATCCGGATGCCGTGGCAACATGCATGCACACAAACACATGCAGCCACATCCCTGCCAGCCGCAGACATGCAGCTAGCACACAAACCATATGTGTGCACACATGGGTATCCACACACACAGCAGCACTTGTGCATTGGGATTTAATGCACACATACTTACATGGAGATACACATATGCGTGCACACACACACAGCAGCAAGCACCCACATGCAGTGACACTCATGCCCTGCTATATCATACACAAACACACCCATGTGCATATACACAGGCAGACATAGCAGGGCATGAGTGCCTGTGCATCACACACACCTTACACATACAGTCACATGCAGTGACACATACACTGGGATTTTGACACTCATGCCCTGCTATATCATAGACACACACACACACCTATACACACCGGGACATGCAGTGACACTCATGCCCTGCTATATCACACCCCCCCGTACACACAGCCACATGCAGTGACACTAATGCACTTAGATTTTTGCACACACGGCAGGCACCCACACGCAGTGACACTCATACCCTACTATATCATACACATACACACACCCTCATACACAACCACACAATGACACTCATGCACTGGGATTTTTGCACACGCAGCAGGCACCCACACACAGTGACACTCATGCCCTGCTATATCACACACACACCCCTATACACAACCAGACAATGACACTCATGCACACGCAGCAGGCACCCACACACAGTGACACCGATGCCCTGCTATATCATACACAAACACACCCATGTGCATATACACAGGCACACGCACAGACACTCATGCCTTGCTATATCACACATACACCCTATACATACAGTCACATGCAGTGACACATACACTGGGATTTTGACACTCATGCCCTGCTATATCATAGACACACACTCACACCTATACACACCGGGACATGCAGTGACACTCATGCCCTGCTATATCACAAACACACACACACAGCCACATGCAGCAACACTCATGCCCTGGGATTTTGCACACGCAAATGCAAATGCATACACACACAGCTCCCAGGACGCAAGCATGACACGAACCCCCAGACGGTCGCAGACCGACACGGTTCCCCCGATGCGGCATGAACCCCACAGCCCGACTCGGAGCCGCTCCTCCTTCAGCCCCGACTGCACCCCAGCAGGGCTCTGCCCCCCGGGCTGGGCCCGGGTTGCACCGCCCCGGTTCTTACGCCCCTGCTCGCACGCGCCCACTGCCCGTCCTTCCCTGGACAATGCCTCTCGCTGTCTCTCCGCATCCCCTCCGAGGCCATCTGGGGCCCTGCCAGGCCGTGCGGGCAGCTGCCAGGCCTCGCCCCGCCAGCCCAAGATTCCTCCCCGGGGCAGGGCAGGCGCAGGCCTCTGGTCCGCACTGAGTCATGGGCATAGCCACGGGCACCGACCCCGACCCCTGATGTGCATTGGTGGTGCCCGGCTCCCCCCACCCCTCTGTGCACAGCTAGGGATGGAGCTGGCACTGCTGAGCCCCCGCCCTATGCCCAAGCAAAATGTAGAGGACCCCGCAGGACCCCACTTTGTCCCCTCCATGCCCAGCTCACCCCTTGCAAAAACCGGCAGGTAGCAGGTGGCGAAAGGGAAGCCCGACGCCCATCCAGAATAGGCACCGTCCCCAGTAGTCACCTCCCAATGCAAGCCCCGGACCCCCCCCAAACCGCCCAGGACAGGCAGGCATGGACGGGGGAGCATCCCTGGACCAGCCGGAGGCCCCCCAAGCCCCGCACTTACCACCCAGCGGAGAAGGGCCGGTCCCGGCCTCGAGCTGTCGAGGAGCCGCGGGGCTGGGGCGCCCCGCTCTGCCGCCGCGAGCCGGACGCCGGACGGAGGAAGCGAGCGGGTCCGGCGGCTGTCTGTAATCTCAGCCAGCTGGATCCCGGCGGGGGTCACTTATCATGGTGCAGCTATGCGCACGGCATGACATCACGGGGGCTGGGAGCCGGCCGCAGCCGCTCCGGCCCGGGAGGGACGGGGGGAGGAGACGGGGCTGGGCCAGGCGCACACTCAGGCTATTTTTCCATCCTCCTGCTCCTTTCCATCCTCTCCCTCCCAGCTCCTTTCCCGCAGGTTCGGACGAAGCCCGCGGCCGCTTTGGGGGAGGATTTCGGAGACACGGGTGCAGGCAGACCGGGCGTCTGTGCCCGCTGGCTCTCGCACTCGCGCCCTGTGACGGGGCGTTACGGCGATGCCCGGCGGGATGATCTGGGCCCATCTCTGCCCCCTGCCCCGGCGGGTCACCTTCACCACCCACGGTCTCTGCTCCTGTCGAGAGCAGCTCCCAGCCCAAACCCGGACAGGCGCCAGCTGTGTCCCCACACGCTTGACAGCGGGGATGGGGGTCATCAAACCCTCCCCCATCTGATCTACCCCAAGCCTGAAGCCTCCCGGGGAAAGGCACGGATCAAACCAGGGGCTCGTTTCAGACCGGCCCCGGGAAACCGCCCCGGTTCAGGCTCCCCAGGCTGGAAGATCGCAGGCTGCAGCTGGCCAGATGTTCCCCCCGCCCCCCTTCCCCGGGCTGCGGTTTCAAGGAAACTCTGAGAACGAAAAGCAAGAGGGCTGGGAAGGGGCCGGGTCTTTCCCACCTTCGCTGCCAGCCGCAGAGACGGGGCCCCACGCGAGGGGAGACCCGGGGTGCTCTCGGGCTCGAAGCCCAGCCCCCCCCCCGCAAACACAGTGGCACGTAACCGTGCAGCAGCTGGCACAGACAGCTCGGAAAGGGCAGCGTCTTGCCCAAATCCACCCCTCCAGCGCCCTCCTCCTAGACCACTGTAGCTGGTGGGGGGCTGGCAAACCCCAAGCCCCTTCCCGGGAGCCCCCATCCCCACCAGCCTGGATTCCTTTGGCTTTAGGCAACCCCCCCACCACAACGGGGGGAGCAGGCAGGAGCTGGCGGTGCTGACGCCCCGAGCGCCAGGCTGATGGGAGTTGCAGATGGGGCCGGCGATGGCTTTAGCAGCCCCTGCCAATGTTTCCAGACACGGGGAGAGATGCCTGCAATCCTCCCCCGCACGCTGGGCACGAGCCCCCAACAGCTCTGGCGCGGCCCCCCAGGCCCCGGCTGTAGCTGCTGCTGCCATTGAGGCCGTCGCGCCACACAAGACAGCCCCGGCATGGCCTTGGGGCAGGCAGACCCCCCCCACAGCTCCGGCGCATGGAGCTCAGCATGCAGCGCATCCCTGCGGGCGGCTGATTCTGGGGTGGAACAAGATGGGTCGATGAGTCCCAGCCCGAGGCCGGATCCACCCCACCCAAACCCAACCAGACAAACCCCGTGTGCGACCTCGGAGCTGCACGACACCGCCGCCCCTAACACAGCCCCGGGCATCGCCCCTGCCCCTGGGAAAGCAGGGGCGCTATGGCCGTCAAAATGCACACCCCACCACACGCGCTCAAACACACACATTTGCCTACCTGCACGCATCCACATGCGTGCACACACATGCGCACACGTATGCATGCACTCACACAGAGGAACGGGGCTCCGTGTGACGCCAGGCGCTGCACGGGCAGGAGCGAGCTCTGTCCCAAAGAGCTTCCAAGCTGGGCAGGGGGGAGAAGGGTTATTAGCCCAGGGAAGGACATGTGGGGGGTTAAGGGATAGGCCCAGGGTCATGCAGGGAAGACAGTGGCAGAGCCAGGACCCACTCGCAGCTCTCCCAGTCCCAGCCAGTGCCTCAGGCTCTGGAGAGGAGGGGAGCCACCCCCCAAGAGGTGCCGCGTGCTGGAGGCCCCTTCCCACGTAAAGCTATTTCCAAAGCAGCCCCGGGATAAATACAGGGTCTTACAAAGAGCCCAGAAATACCCGCCCGATGCCAGGGCTATTTCCACCCGCCACCGTAATGCATCCTGGGTTTATTTTCAGGGAAGCTCAAGCACCGTGAGCTCTCAGAGGGGACCGGGGGAAGCCAGGGTGAGAGTACAGGGGGCACAGGGTGTGGGGGGGTGATGGGGAAGTGGATGAGGTGCCTGTGGGTGGGCGGAGGCATATGAGGACAGACGGCCAAAATCCTCAAGCTGCGGGGCTGGAAGGGTCACATCCAGTCCAAGCC
Source organism: Gavialis gangeticus (assembly GCF_001723915.1). Classification (NCBI taxonomy): domain Eukaryota; kingdom Metazoa; phylum Chordata; order Crocodylia; family Gavialidae; genus Gavialis; species Gavialis gangeticus. Next base: position 41,942,530 of record NW_017729031.1, read on the forward strand.
CTGCCTGAGGCAGGATCGGCCCTGTCCAAACCCGCCCAGACAAACCCTGCGTGTCAACTCTCACCAAAACAACCGTCAGCCCTGGCACAGCCCAGACGTCGCCCCAGCCCTGCATCCGGCTGCTGTGAAAGGTTCGTACACACTTGAGAGGTCCCAGGTACGGCCATGCCCTGCTACAGAGGCAGGCAACCCCCCCCACCCCCAAAGTCTGTACCAATCTAGCCCCAAATATGCCAGCCAGTCTGACCCCGAGCGGGGGGGCAAGGCGCTGCAGCCAGGACCCTCTGGCATGAGATCCAGCAGGAGCATTGGCACAGCCCCAGCGCCTCTGGGGGGGCTCAACCCCCAACACACAGGGGGGTCCAGCACAGTCCCAGCCTGGGACACCCCCCAGCAGAGCACGGGCATCGCTGCACCGCGGCCCTTCCACCCAGCCTCTCCCTGGACCCCCCCGTGCTGCAGCGTTCCCCGGTCTGGGGTGGGTGGATATCGAGCTAGAAGAGGTATATGGGGATGGATGGATGGAAAAGACAGGCAGACAGAGATAGGACATATGACCCTGGATGGACGGGCAGACGGACACGAGGGGGCTGGAGGGATGACTAGACAGACAGACGAAGGAGGTACACGGGGATGGACGGATGGAAATAAACAGACCACACACATAAACATGGGTGGATGGATGGAGGGGCTGGAGGGACAGACAGACAAAGGGAGAGGGAGGGAGGGAGGGTGGGAGGAGGTGTACGGGGATGGAAGGATTTGTCCCCCCCCCTCACCTGCAGCCCGGATGCCCCCGAGCCAGTCACATCTCGCTCGTGACCCCCTCCCCGCGCAAACAGCCTTTTCCTTCCCTGCAGATTCCCGGCTCTGCCGCAGCATCGCAGCCCGTCCAGCACCGAACCCGCCCGGCTCCGCTCCGCACCGCGACTCCCCCAGCTCCAGCCCGCGAGGGGATGACGTGCGGCCCCACAGCAGCGCCTGGGGGGGCTCCCGGCTCCCCCGACCGAGTCCTGCCGGCACCGACAAGCCCACCAGGCTGCGGTCCCAGCCCTGCTCCAGCCAGACAGCACCGGGGCAGCCGGGCCGCGCGCACGGAGCTGTCTGCAGCTTCCCGGGAGGGTTATTTCACATCAGGCTCTTGCAGAGACGCAGCCTGGAAAACCGGAAAGGACCGGGACGGGGGGCGTTTCTCTGCCGCCATAGGAGCAATGGCCTCAAGCTGAAGCAGGGGAAACTGAGGCAGGAGAGGAGGAGAGGCTTCCTAACTCTGAGAGTGGGTCAAGCCTCGGACCAGACTGCCCAGAGAGGTTGTGGACTCTCCATCCCTGGAGATTATCAAGAACAGGTGGGGCCAACGCTTGACCAAGGTGGTTTAGGTGCCTGAGCTAGATGTGGCCTCGTAGGTCCCTTCCACCTCGGCTTCCCTCCAGTTCTGCGATTTCACCATAAAGCATCTGTCAGCAAAGCCTGGTCCCAAAATACCTTCAATCGGAGACTTGAGATTGAAGCCACGATTCGGGCAGCACAATTCAGCCGCGGGGGCAGCCTGACCTGCAGCCCCCCCACCCCCCAAGGCGCTTCCAAAATTGCCCCTCACCCGATACGTCCTCAGCTCCTGCCCACACCATCCCCCCCGGTGGGCACCCGATACGCCGGTCACACGCCCGCGCCCGCCGGTCACGGGGCCGTGTTGATCCCGGCTGCCGGCACGTGGGACGGCTCTGGGCCAGCTGCCCGCGCCCACGCGCCCCGGCTGCTGGACAGGGCTGGGGCTGGGCACCCAGACAGGCTGCTCCTGCCCCACGGGGGACGTAGGGCACACCGAAGGGATGCATCTCTGCCACGAAGCCCCCGGGATGTCTGCATGCCAGCCCCCCAGCTGCAGAGAGCACCCCGAGACCCCCTCCCCGTGCGGCACGCGCGACCCCCGGCGCAGCACCCACCCTCCGTGCTGTCCTCACGCCGGACGTTGAAGTTGTCGTAGGAGTCCCAGCGGATGAGGGGGTCCGAGGTGTTGTAGTCCACCGAGACGCTGGGGCCGTTCTCCAGGTGCTCCATGCCTGCGGCAGCGAGAAGGGGAAGTCAGCGGACACGCCGGCTGGACCCCTACCCCGGGGTCACCCTGCGCAGGCGTCCCAGCCAGGTCACCGGCCCCACTGCGCCTGGCAGGACCCATGCCCCACACGCCCCGGGAACGGCGCCCACCTTGGATCTTCTCCGGGCCGTAGGAGAAAACGAACTCCACCTTCCCGTACTCTGGGAACCGGTTGTCTGCAACAAGAACATGGCATCGGCACGAGACTCGTGGCCCCCAGACGTGGCGGCGGCCGAGAGCTCGGCCAGGTCTACCGGGGACACGGCACAGCCGCGGTGGAGGCGCCGGACCTTCCCTCCCACGAAGAGACCCCAGCCGCCACGGTAAAGCCAGGGACACGGAAACGGAGACAAGCCCATGCCCCGTGCTACCTCGAAAGGCCTCGTCCAGGTCGTCCTTGCCGAAGACGACGGCCAGGTCGTGGATGGCGCAGGTGTGGAACTGCACGCGGAAGATGACGTCCCGCGTCGGGCTGCGAAACTTCTTGTGGTAGCATTTCAGCTGGGCCGGGGAAAGCAGAGGGCAGGGATCAACCCCCACTCCCCTCCCCAAGCTCCTTGCCC
>NW_017729031.1:41945201-41949469 GCF_001723915.1 Gavialis gangeticus
GAAAGCAGAGCAGCAGATTGGGCAGGGAGCACAGGGCAGAAAGGAGAGTACAGGCAAGGAGCAGAGAAGCATATTAAGCATGGGAAGGGAATTAGAGTAGCACTTGGGGAGGATGAGAGCTAATTTGTGGCAGGCCTGTCAAAAAGGTTGGCCTCTACTGCTCTACAAGAACTTCTTTTAATCAGAAACAGATTTCTGAGAGTAGAGGACTCCTTAATTTAGCAAACAAAATTATAATGAGGTCCAGTGGCTGAAACATGAGACCTCCAATGGTGATTTTTTTTTTAAAGTCAGAGTAACTAACCTTTGGAATAATGTATATAAGGATATGCTGAATTCTGCATTTCTTGAAGTTCTTGGTTCAAGACCAGATACTTTTCTAAAAGAGATGATGTACCTCAATGAAATTATAGTTATAGGCTCAATGAGAACACTGCTTGAAGAACTGGTGGATAAATGTCTATGTATTATATAGGAGATCAGATTAGATGATCATAATGATCCCCTTCAACCTTAACATCTATAATCCTGTCAGACTTAGTGGTTTAAGAACTGATGGAAAACTGGTATATCTTAGTCATGCTGGCCAAAGTGTTCTTCGGTTTGTGCAGCACATGAATTTAATATCTTTTATTGCAGTTACATAATGTAATGCCATGTATGTGATTGATCTAATAGTTCTGGAAATAGTGTTCCCTGTCATTGCAATGATTGCTGATACACAAAACAAAAGTGAACACGTGCTATCATTTCTGCAGAGTGTGAAGACAGATCCTCCACTGTGTAGCAGGGCTTTGGTTAGAAGCTTTAAAGCTTTCTTCATGCTTTTTCAAGTAGTTTTTTACCTCATATAAAACACATCAATTCCAGTATGGATATTAGAATGTAAGTTGAAACTTGCTTTGTAGGTGAAAGTATCCCCTGATCAAAGGCCCCCCACAAGATTTATATATAAAGCCCCTAAGCCCTGAAAACATAGGATTTTGCTTGGTGTAAGGACAGGCTCTGAGAGCAAAACTTGCTTTCTTAAATATTTGTGGAAAGCAAGCTCAAAAGGACATTGCTTTGGTAATAGCATATTCTTTCAGGATCTTTGATCCTGAAAGTCTCCAGCAGAGACTCCCTATGCATGAAGAAGGGTGACTACGCCCCAAAGCTTGCCAAGAACTTTTTTTTCAACTACTCAGTTGGTCTAGTAAAAGTTATCACATCTACTCAAATAACTTTTCCTACTAAAAATGCAGAGCTTTTAGTTTGCAGGCATTGGTATAAGAAGTAAACAAGAATAGTGCAGAAAATTAAATAAACAAATATTTCCACATTTACACAGGTCATAGTCAGTTGATGATGTAAATATGGAGATAATCTTAGAGTATGCTTCTGAAGTCCTTTTATATCAAATTATTCCTACTGAAGTCATGAAGAAACTTGTATGGGAATAGAGAGATTAATCCCTTTGTATTGTAATTTACCTTGGACTCTTACATTATACTGTACTAGTCTTAGTAGTCCTAGTTCTTTTTAAGGTGCATGTACCAACCTTCATTCTCCCTTGAAAGTATCTACCATGATTAGTGATGGAAAATGTGAATATTTCAGAAGATACACAGTTTAGGTGTAGTTTGCATAGACATGGCTACATTTTGATGGTCATGAAACTTCCCCATTCCATCTTCCTTTAGCTCCATGTACAATATCTCAAGGATTCACCAGGGTTTTTTGCTCAAGATCTAATCCTTTTAACAGTCTAACCAAAGTACTTCCTGGAAGCGTCTGCTGTACTTCTCCATGCAAGTGAGACCTCTACTGTTATATAGCTCTTTCTACTCTCAGACTAGGATTATGAGCTACAGAAAACCTGTTTGTATTGGACTGAACCAGTGAATTCATATAGTTTGATTCCTGGAGGGCACTTACCCCTCAGTTGAAGTAATGCAAATAAGTAATGTGCAGTGATGCAGACAACTTTTCCCAAGCCAGCATTTGGTGGTCAACTGGAATATGTACTTAGATGTACATTGCCCTACTAGAGAAATCCAGGTAATCAAAAACAACTGGATAATATTCCAGGTTTTCCTTCTTAAGGGAGTTCCACACTTCATATTAAGTGAAAGATAGAGAGCATCAGGAGCTCCATTACCTACAAGAACACAGTGCCAATGGAGGGGAGCCCACTGTGTATTTCTATATTTTAAAAGTATGAATTCCTTTATTCCATATTGTAAATTGACCAAGCTGTTTAGATGGTGCATGTATAATTGCTGAATAAAAACAAGATACTCAAAACCTGAACGTCTGAATTACAGTCACTCCCCTCCCCAAGCTCCTTGCCCCCCCCAGCCCCCAGGTGTGTGCACGGGGGGCTCCGGCTTACCAGGATGTCGCCCTTCAGGAGCAGGCCGGGCTCGATGGTGATGCAGATGCTGGTCTGGCTGTCCCCCTGCACGTTGCTGGGGGCAGAGAGGGGAGCGCGGGGCTCGAACCCATGCCACCATACAGAACAGGCAAGACCCCATCCACCCTGGAGCCGGGGGGCCCTTAGCCCCATGTCGGGGGCTACTTACTAGATGCCGGAGGTGTAGACGGGCTGCATGGCCTGGTAGATCTTGAGGAAGGGGCGGCAACCTGCAAGGGCCAAGGCAGGGCTGAGTCTTGGGAAGGGAGCCGCAGCGGTGCCAGAGTCCTGTCTACACTAGGTCCCGACACGGGGTGGGGAGCATTTCTCATGCTGGGGAAAGGATGTTACCACCCCCGGCCTGAACGCCTGTGCCGGGAGGGGAGCAGGCGGGTTGGGGGGCCTCACCGCCTTTGGACTCGAAGTTGGGGATGCCGTGCATGATGACGTGGTGCAGGAAGAGAGGCTTGTTGTTCATCTTGATGGCACCGGTCAGCAGCCCACTGAAGTAATCGATGTACCTGGGGAGGGCACCAGTGGGGCATGAGCCACAGACACCTGGCCGAGCCCCCCCAGACCCCACCACAGCCCCCAACCCCGATCCCCCCAGGCACCGACCGCTTCTGGGAGGGCTGGGCCGCCGGCTCCACCTTGTCCTCGTAAAACCTCTTCATGGCAAACCTGTCCAGGGCCTGGTCCGCACTGCAAGGCAGAGGCAGGGGGTGAGACCGCGAGGGGCCGGAGCGAGGGGCCCCGGCAGGGCTAGTGGGGGGCCGGGGCTACAGGTCGGGACCCTTGCCGGGTGGTCACCAGAGACACCCCCCCACACACCAAAGGGACCGATAACAAGTTACTCCGACCCTTCATCTCCAGCAGGGGGCACCACGGACATACCCAAAAAAATCCCTGGGAGACCTGCCCCCCCCACCCTTGCACACAAACACATGCACGCACACGCGTGTGCTCACCTGGCCGAGATGTTGCTGTAGTGCATGTAGGCGGCCACCACCACGCCGAGCCGGCCCCGGTTGCCCTGCAAGGACCGGAGCAGAGGGTGGGGGTCACGGCGGGCTCAGCCTGGGGGGCTGGGGGTCCGCACCCGGGCAGGTCTCACACTCACCCGGTTGTGCAGCACGACGACGTGGCGCGGGTCGGCGCTCAGCCACGTGTCCATGGCCTTGCAGATGCTGCAGATCTTCTCCAGCGCCGGCGTGTGCAGGTCAGGCCAGCCGAAGTCCAGCACCTTGGCATGCAGCTGGCTGATGTCGTGGCGCCGCTCCGACAGGTTGAACAGCTGGGGGGTACGGGGGGGGGTGTGAGCCGCCGCCTCGGCCCCCCTGCTATGGCCAATGGGGGCACCCTGGGATGCAGGGATTGGGGCCCTGGGAACCGGGGGCCTGAAGCCAGGGGGTGGGCCCGGGGGACTCACCAGGTAGCTATGGCCGTGCTTGGAGCGCAGCATGTGGGCGACGCGGGCCAGGTTGGCGCGGAAGGTGCCCTCGTCGTCGGCGCGAGGGTAGCACACGGCCAGGACGCGCTCTGTCACGTACAGCAGGTCCAGCTCGCAGCTCTCCGCCATGGCGTCCGGCGTGCTCAGGCTCCTGGGCGGGGGGGAGCAGCACAGCATGCCTGTGACCCCCCTCCCCAGGCACAGCACCCCTCCGTGGCACCTGTAGCCTGCCCCCTACACGGCGCCGTGGGGAAACTGAGGCACGGGGGAGGTGAAGTGACAAGCCCGGGGACACGCAGTTGATCAGTGGCAGAGCCAAGCACCTACCCCAGGTCTCCTGAATCCCAGCCTGGTGCATTACCCGCACCCCGTGCAGGCCTCTCCCACCCCACAGAGCACCCCAAGGGAGGTGCCTATGCCCAT
>NW_017729031.1:41949498-41958937 GCF_001723915.1 Gavialis gangeticus
GGGGACACGCAGTTGATCAGTGGCAGAGCCAAGCACCTACCCCAGGTCTCCTGAATCCCAGCCTGGTGCATTACCCGCACCCCGTGCAGGCCTCTCCCACCCCACAGAGCACCCCAAGGGAGGTGCCTATGCCCATGGTGTGGAGGCAATACTGGGGCGGGGCGGGGCGGGGCGGGGAGTGCCCTACCTGGAAGCCCTGCGGCGTGGCTGGGTGCTCCGGGGGGACTTTGTCGAGTCCTGAAAGGAGGCAAAGAAGTTACCCCCTGGGCACCCACCTGCCCCCACCAGCTCAGCCCTCGGCCATCACCACACCCCAGGGTCCCAACCCGACCCCTCCAGACATGGCCTGGTCTGACCTGGTCCTGACACCACCCCCCACACACTGAGCGCCCCCGGCCCTGCTGCTGCCGGGGGGGTGGGCTCTGGAGAGAGCCCAGGCCCAAGCTGTGCCCCGCTGCAGAGGGAAGGGAAACCCCCCCGGCTGGGCCAGGCTGTGCAGAGGCAAATCCCTGCCTGCCCCCCAAGGCAGCATGAGCAGGGGGGTCAAGAGCCTGTAGCCAGGACCCTGAGGGCCTGAGTCCCAGCAGGAGCACCTAGTGCCTCTGGAGGGGGCTTGAAAACCCCCTGACGCACAGAGCTGAACTAAAGCTGAAACCCTAGCTGCTGCTGGTGATGGGTCCTGAGAAAGCTAAGGGGTCCCCAAAGCTGCGGATTGAGAGAGAGACCAGGAGCAGGCAGCACAGAGCAGCAGGGCCCTGAGAGGCCGCTGAAAAGGAGAGAGGTGGGTTCACTCCTCTGGAGTGAAGAACAATTGGTCCTTCAATCCACTGGGGTGACAGGGAACTGCGTGGTATATACAAGAAATTATGGTAGCAGCCTGCAATGCGGTCCAGGCCCCCCCACTGCCCCACCAAGGCTGCAGCCGTGTCCGTTCCCCCACCCCACCACCAGCTCCCAGCCGCTCTGGGCGTGTGCCAGCCCTGACCAGGCGTGTGCTGCAAGCTGCACATGTCAGGAAGGGGAAGCAGCTGCCCCTCCTGATGCTTCCCCAGGAAACATGCAGGGGTCACCTGCATCTCGAGCTCGCCAGGGACCCCCGCCCCCAACCTCAGGCAAGGCTGCCCCGGGCCAGGTCTCTGGCAGGGGGTGCTGCCAGGCTAGGGAAGCCCCCACCCCAGATCTGGGGGACCCCCCCCCCCCGTCAGCCATGGATCCAAGCCAGATCACAAGGCTCAAATGGGACCCAGGCATCCGGCCGCCTGCGTGCACCCCATGCTGAGGGGGCGAAGGGCCATGCCCAAGGCTGCTCCGGCAGTCAGTGGCGGAGGGGAGACCCCCACCAGCACACACTCACCTTGGAGAAGCTGAAGCTCCTGCTAAACCACCTCCAAGCCATAGCTGCTCTGTTCCCTCAGCCCCCCAATACCCCTGGGGCAGGACCCCGCCAGCACCCAAGCTCCCGCACCCGCCTCAGCTGGCGCGTGGCAGGCGGCGGGCGGACGTTTCTCCCTTCCCCGAGCCCGCCCGCAGGGAAGTCAGGCAGGCATCAGCTGACGGGACCTTGTCACGGAGCCGCTCACGGGGCAGGAAGGGGCACAAAAGGACTTTCACGGACCCAGCCCTGCCCCCCGGGTCTAGGGAAACTGAGGCAGGCCCCAAGCAACCTCCCTGCAGGGCCTCAGAGCATCCTCCACATGCTGGAGAGGGCAGGACTGGACCCAGGCTGCCAGGCTGGGGAGGTCACACAGGCAGAGAATCAGGGCCAACCCCCCCCAACCAGTCTGGCCGTCCACCATGCCCATGCCAATGCCGGGACTCATCCCCACAGGGCCCTGGCGGGAGGCTCTTGCCCCTCACCCATGATGTCTTGTGGGGGGGCGGGGAACAGGCAGGGACCCCACCCCCGACACAACCCCCATACTCACCAGGGCATCTACATGCTTGGGGGTGCTGTCCCCGTTCGCCGACTGCAGGGAGACGGAGAGGAGAGGGGTAAAGCTCTGGGCTGGATGTGACCCTTCCCCTGCACCCCCCAGCACCCCGAGACCCCCCAGCTCTGCAGGGACTGGCTCCAGGGAGCAGAGATTACCCCACTCCCCCGCCATCCCAGTCCAGCTCCAGCTGTAGAGACTAACAACCCACTGGTGCTCATCTGCATATATGCAAATGAGCAGGACTATTTTCCTCCAGTACAAACAGGGGCTGTAATGACCCCATTAATGACCCCGTAGCGCAGAGGTTTTGGCTGCGCAGGGAGTTGACAGGCAGCTAATGAGGACAATAATGAGGTTGTTAATATGCAAGGAGGGGTCTTGATTACGGGGGTGCACACACATGCACACACGTGTGCACATGCACACACACACGTGTGCACATGTACACACACACACACACACACACAGAGGGAGGGCTCTCGGCAGGCGGGATCGTGGGAACCCTCCCAGCGCGGTGCTGGCCGTGTGCCACGGTGCTCAGTGCCAGGCCGGGGCCGCGCCCAGGGCTGTTTGCTGGGAACACAAACACACACAGCACCGCAACACACACAGGGGGACGCAGGGTGCCCTGCCACACACACACAGCACCGTGGCATGGGTGCATGGTTTGCACAACATGCACACACCCAGCACCAAGAGCACCACAACACACACCCTGCCACACACACATACAGCACCGCAACATGTATACACAGCTCACCACAATGTACACAAACCCAGCACCACAGAGACACAGAGCACCACAACACACACATAGGGTCTGAGAGGCACCACAACGCACCCTGCCACACACGCACAGCACCGCAGCGTATATACACAGCCCACCACAACATGAACACACCCAACACCGCGGATACAGAGCACCACAACGCATGCCCCACCACACACACAGCACTGCAACATGTATACACAGCCTCCCACAACACACACACCCAGCACGGCAGACACCCAGCACCACAGCGCACACATACAGCACCGCAACATGAGTGTGGCAGAACATGTGTCGTGGTGCTCTGAGTCTGTGCGGTGCTGGGTGTGCGTATGTTGTGATGGGCTGTGTGTACATGTTACGGTGTTGCGTGTAGGGGTGGGGGGGCATGTGTTGTGTTGTGTGTATACACAGCCCACCACAACATACACAAACTCAGCACTGTGGAGACTCAGCACCACAACACACACCGCACCACGCGCACACACAGCATCACAACATGTATACACAGCCTACAACATACGTACACTCGGCACCACAAATACACAGAGCACCACATCACTCGCCCCGCCACACACACACACAACCCCAAACCATATACACCCAGCACCACGCATACACAGTGCCGCAACACACACCCCACCACACAGAGACATACACCCCCCACCACCCCAGGTACACAGAGCACCACATCACTCGCCCCGCCACACACACACACACAACCCCAAACCATATACACCCAGCACCACGCATACACAGTGCCGCAACACACACCCCACCACACAGAGACATACACCCCCCACCACCCCAGATACACAGAGCACCACAACATCCCCCACACCACACATACACCCCATCACACACACCCCCGCCACATATACACACACAGCCATAACACAGGCACCGCACATGCCCCCCGCTGCACACACGCACGCCACTGCAACCTGCACCCTGGCACGGTGCCCGCAGCCCCCAGACCCCTCGGTGGGACCCGGTGGCCCCCCACACCCAGCTGAGGACCACCCCGCCAACGGAGGGGCTCAGAGCCCATGTGGGCACGTGGTGGGTCCACGGCTCCTAGCTGCAGTGCCCATCACCCTGGCGTCTGGGCTCCAGAGCTTGAGATGCTGGGGGTGCAATACCCCCACGGGGCCCAATACCCCCCATGGCCCAGCCAGGCTGCACCCATGGCCCAGCCAGACTCACCACCCCCCCGGCGGCGCCCGTGCCAGCTGCAGTAACGGTCCCGTGGGGCGGCGGCAGCCTTTCAGGGGAGATAAGTGCCCATGGCGTGCCTGGCACCAACCCCGGGTCTGGGAGATTAGCAACCACTGGCTGTGGGTGGCTGGACAACTGATAGCAAACAGCCCCTCCGCTAGCGCCCTCCCCCAGCAGCCTTGGTCATGTCCCTTAGCCTCTCTAAAGGACATGACCGAGTGGAGGGAAGTGACACGCTCGTGCATACATGGAAGGGCACAGGCACTCAGAGCAGGGCAGAGGGGAGGCCTCCAACCTCATTGCCCAGGTGGGGAAACTGAGGTACAGGCAGCAAAGTGACCTGCCTGAGGCCTCACTAGCCATCAGAAGCGGAGCAGGAACCTGGACCCAGGACCCCCCTCCCTGCCTGGGCCATAGATAGGGGGACAACACCACCATGGGGGCAAGTGGGGGAGAAAGGAGAGATGCAAACAGACCCCCCCAGCCCTGTACCGTGGCCCTCATGCCGGGCCCAGGCTCACTTACCGGCTCATGGGTGACAGGCGGCGAGCAAGGCGTGGCAGCCTAGGAGCAAACACAGAGAGGGCTGGCGTTAGCAGTGCCAAGTCTGCCCTCGTCGGAGGCCCACCCCTCCCGTCGCCGCCCTGAGGGTCTCACCAGGGCGAAGGGGGGAAGAGGAGGAGTCTTCCTGACCCCCGGCTGCGAGGGGCCCAGGAGCACGCGGGTGCAGTTCGCGTCCCCGCCAGGCCCCAGGGGCAGGCAAGGACAGGCCCACAGACAGACAGCCCCAGGCCAGCGGGCACGCGAGCGTGGTCTGCCCCCAGCCACAGCTGGCCAAGGCCAAACAGCACTCGGAGACGCCCCACAAGGATGTCTCGGGCCCCCGGAGCCAGGGCCACGGCCAGGCCCCCAGGGCCGGGGGGGCCAAGACCTACCCCAGCTTCATTAGCTGCAGCTCGTTAGCTGACAGCTCCCCCCACCCCAGAGCCGGGACTTTCTCCCTGGGTTTTTTTAATGCACTTTTAATGGAGAAACGCGACCATATAAGGCGGCTCAGCCTCCCCGCAGGGCTGGCGCGGGGCCACGGCGCGCCTGGAATGTGCCTCTCGCCGGCCGGAGGGGCTGGGACGCGGGTCCACGCGCCCGCCCCAGCCCCAGGGAGGGAGGCCCCAGCCGGGGGGCTGGGAGTCACGCTGCAGGGGGCTGAGACCGGACACAGCTCGGGACAGGAGGGGGCAGCTACTGTCTCAAGGTGTGGGGGGAAGGCATGACCCGTAGCGCCCCCTAGTGGGGGCTGGCAAGGGGCACTCCGTGAGGTCACCGCAGTGATGTCATCAGGGCTGGGTCATGACATCACAGCTTCCCCACGGAAGGAAACAGCCCGCAGTGGCCCCGGCCAGGATTTGAACCCAGGGCCTAAGGCAGGAGGGGACCCTGTGGGCTCTGCACCCCCCCCCACCCCAGACTGCCCCCACAGGTGGGTAGGAGCGGGGAGACCTGGGCATCCACCCCTTCCTCTGCCACAGGCTCACCAAGCGGCCTTAGGTGTGCCTCTTTGCCTCTGTTTGCCCCTTCTGTGAAATGGGCTGACAGCACTTCCCAGGGGCCAGGATGGCAACTGCATGGGAGCACAGAGTGAGAGGAGCCCTGGAGAGGCAGAGATGCCTCAGCTGGGGGGACAAGGGGGATCATCAATCCCACAGCCTTCCTCCCCAAGGGAGAACCAGTTGGGTGCAGCAGCTCCCTCGGGCCGGCTAAGAGACAGGACCAGAGATGCAAGGCAGGGCAGTAGCAGAGCCCCAAGCTGCTCTATCTCCGTCTGAACCCACCCAGCCAAACCCTGTCTGTGACCTCGGACCCACACGACACCGTCGCCCCTGACACAGCCGCAGGCATCGCCCCCGCCCCGCCCCCGGGACACAGGGGGACGTGGCCCAACGTCCTGCTGCTGCCAGGGGGGTTTGTGGGTGCTTGGGAGAGCCCAGGCCCAGGCCGTGCCCCCGCTGCAGAGGGTGGAAAACCTCCCCTGGCCAGACCAGGCTGAGCAGGGGGCAAATCCCTGCCTGCCCCCCCAAGGCACCGTGAGCGGGGGGCAAAAGTCTGCAGGCAGGAACCTGCAGGGTTTGGCTCGCACTGCCCAGCTCAACTCGTGACTTGGGGCTCAGTCATGTGCCCAGGCTGGGCTGGGCTCGGCCCTCTCAGGCAGGGACGACGTGCTCTCTCCCCATGCCTCAGTTTCCCTCCCCGGCCGCACCCATTGCACAAGTGCCATGCAACCCCCACCCTGCACCTTCAGGGACCCCAGCTGCGCCTGCAGGAGCCCGAATCCCTTTGCAAGGCAGCCGCCAGCCTGAAGCGGGCCCCGTGAGGCAGGGGGCACCGGGGCATGGGAGCTGGCACCGGACCCGGCTCCGGGGCAGCATGCAGAGGTCGCGGGCACACCGAGCGGACCGCCAGGGACCCCAGCTCGCAGCTCACGCGGCCAGCGCACGCGGAGCGCAGGAAGGAAGGAAGGAAGCTGACGGGCTGTGGCGTGAGTCGGAGGGGCCGGGAAAGGCCTGGGCGGCACCGGGACCCCCCCTCCCACCTTGGCCCAGAGCCCCCCTGCAGGGGCAGGAGAAGCCCCCCAGCCCAGGAGTCCGGGGCCTGCATTGCCTTCAGCGCCTGGAGGGGCGAGACCCTGCAGCCAGGGCCAAGGCCACCCTGGGCATCCGGACCCTAGAGCCAACTTGGAGGTCCCGCAACAGCCCCCACCCTGAGCCCGCAAGGGGCTGGCAGCAGGGGAGTCTGGGTCCGGATTAGGGGCCGCGATCGAGCCCTGGACGCCGAGAGGGGAGCGCGGAGACCTGCGTGGACTAGCCCATGCACAGGTACACACATGTGCACACACTACACACGGTGCACACATACGTACATGCATGTACATACATGCGCCGGCTAAGAGACAGGACTATGCGCATGCTGGTATATATATGCATACATGTGCATGCATGCGCACGTGCACACGCACACTAGTGTGTACTTGCATACACAAATTTGCATGCACATGTGCACACCAGCAGGTACGTGCACACCAGCAGGTACGTGCATGCACACACACAAACGCACACGTCTGCACACATTCACACACGTACATGCAGTTCCCTGGCAGATGGAAAGCGCATGCACGCATGTGTGCCCACACGTGCACTGGAGGTGACAGGACAGGAGCAGCTCCCTCGGCCCCACTCCATGCCAGCCCCCCGCCAGTCAGACGCCCCCAAGGACACGGGAGAGACCTTGCCCTGCCTGTGCTCCTTGCCAGCCCAGAGCCGGGTCCAGCACCGGTCACGCCAGCCTGGCCCCGGCCCCGCACCCACGGGAGGGCACCGTGCCCAGCGATGCCAGCCCAAGGCTGCCTGCTCTACACCAGAGGGAAGCAGGGAGGGAGGCGCTGCCGGGGCTGGGCCAAGCTGCCTGCAGGGCCTAAAAAGGCAGCGTTTCCCCGGCCCTGGCTCCGGCCCCAGCCCTCGCCCGGCCACTGGTTCGAGGCCAGGCCCCACGCCATTGTGCCAGGGCGCCCTCCTCCACACCCACAAGGGAGCAAGGGTTCGGGCAGAGCACGGCCTTCAAGGGGAGCCCTCAGCACCGCCTTGACATCGGCCTTGACGGAGCAGATGCTGCGGCCAAAGCAGGAAGTTCCACCTCCAGGAGGCGGGACTTCCTGAAGCGCCCCTTGGCCTGGGCCCCGGGACAGTCGAAGACGCCCCAGCCTGGAGCACCCTGGGCTGGGGACGTGCCAGCAACACCCAAACCTGACACAGGACAAGAGCATCGTCCCTGCCCAGCCGCCATCCCAGTTCTCCCAGTCCCGATGCGAAACCAGAGCCTTCGCCGGCCACCCGGTACCCCGGGAGGATGCTGCAGCCACATCCTGACCAGGCCGTGGGGTCCTGTCCCAAACCCGGGACCCCCACAACCACCACGTCCGCCAGCAGAGACCCTGGGGCGGGCACCCAGACCAGCCCAGGGACTCCCCATGGGCCCCGGGCAGCTCCCGCACGCGGGGCTGGGCCTGGAGCTGCCCCCGAGCCATGACTCAGTGCTGCCGCGTGGGGGTGACAACACCGTCCCCGGGGGTCCCCGCCCAACAGCGAGCAGCTGAGTCACGGGGGCCCCGATCCTTGACCAATGCCAGGGACAACGCCCGGTGCTGACGGGGGGAGCAGCTACGAGCGGGGTGGGGGACGTGGCTCTGGCTGCCTTTGCCTTTATTAGGAGACGCCGCCGGGGCCTCGAGTCTGGAGCCGCCCCCAGCCGGGGGCGGGGGGACGTCAACACCCGGGGCTGCAGCGCTGGAGCTGCCCAAGCCCCCTTCAGCCTCCCCACCCCAGCCACAGCTGCATGCACCCCCTTCGCCCCCCCCAGGAAATGGGGACAGAGCTGGGTGCCCTGCAGGTCCAGGCTGAGACCCTCCCAACTCATTGCATGCCCGGAGGCCGCTCCCTTGCCCTGGGGGGGCCACAGCTCCAGCTCCCCGTGCCTCCGGGGCTGCTTTCCTGCCTCTTCCTCCAGGAACAGGGCAGAAAACAGCTACACGGAGCTGGCCCTGGACCCCGGCCGGGCCTGGCCCTGCCCTTCCCTGCTCCTGGGGGGGCCCAGCAAGCAGCTCCTGGCACCAGGCACTCATTAACCCGGGTGAGCTATTGCTGCCCCCACCAAGCTGGGAGAGGCAGGCACCCCCCAGGTGGGGGGCATGGGCCCACGGCTTAACCCTTAGCTGGCCCTGGGCTTGGGGGGGACCAGACCCACCAATTGGATGATGTCAGGGAGGGGGTGGGAGCTGGAGGGGGGCAAAGGTCTGGGAAAAACACTGTGCTTCCGAGGGATTTCCGCTCCCCCAGCTCAGAGCAGCCCCTAGGGGCCGTGCACACGCGTGTGCGTGCGTGCATGCGTGCACATATGCGGCGCCTACTCCCCGGGGTGCACCGAGGCACCGGCAGGTGCAGAGATGCAGCCCCACTGCCTCCCCCCCACTCTCCCAGTGCCAGCTGCACCCGCTTGTGCCCCCCTCCCGGCCACTGGCAACGGGCTGCCCACCCTCCCCAGCCCAGACCCCAGGGTGAGGGGCACCCCGGAGGGACGCCCGCCTCACCAATGCCACGGACGATGCTGGCAGCAGGGCGGCCCCGAGCCCAGCCAGCCCACATCCAGGTACCGCCCAAGGGGTTTGGGCACCCTCCTGGCCAAACAGGCCTCTCCCTGCTGCTGACGCAGCCCCCCTGCCCCAGGACACTGCGCCCCGCCACCGCAGCCTCCAACCTGCTTCATGACACTGGCGAAGTCCATGGGGCTCTAGCGCCCGCAGCCGGGCAGCTCCATGCGACGAGGCCGGGGCGTGGGAGCGGCGGTGGCGGGAGCGTGAGGCGTGCGGTGGCCCGAGCCAGGCAGGACTGAGCCGGACGCGGGGGCTGGTCCTGTCTCCACCTCACTCCAGAGCCGCTCGGCTGCGCCGGGCTTTTTTTTTTTTTTTTTTTTT
>NW_017729031.1:41959008-41960094 GCF_001723915.1 Gavialis gangeticus
TTTTTTTTTAACTTCTTCCCTCCTCTCAGCCAAGCACAACAGGCCTCGCCCAGCCCTGCGCGGCCGCACTCCCGCTCTGCCGTGGCAAGGGCATCGGCTCCCAGCCGCCAGCGGAGAGGGAGAGGGCCAGCTCTGGAGCCTGAGGCTGCCACCGCCTAGGTCACTCTGGGCCCAGAGGCTGGGGCTTGGCAGGCCGCAGGGACCGGGGCGGTCGGCGTATCCCCAGCATGCGTGCCCGGGGCTGGTGCACCCCTGCCCGGGGCTAGTGGACCCATGCCGGGGGCCGGCGCATGCATGCCCATGGCTGGTGCACCCATGCCAGTGCCCTTGCACGGAGCTGCACCCCCGGGTCCACCCGTACAAGGCCACAAGACCCTCCATCACCAGGTAGCAGAGCTCGGCGCCCCGCCAACAGCACAGAGCTGGGGCTCGGGGACGCGTGCCCTGCTCCCTGCGCGAGGTGGCTCGGTCCTGGCGATCGATGCCACAGCTGGCGCTGTCCCAACGCAGGTGCCCACGCCCACCTGTCCCATCTCTCTGGGGGCAGAAGCCAGCTCCCCGGAGCCCCCTGCATGGGCAGAGGCAAGCGGGTCTGGAGACAACAGGGTACAGGGCACAGGGGAGGGACGCAGTCACCCAGCCTGGCCCTGCCTGGGGGCCCCCTGCATGCTGCCCCCCGCCCAGCCAGAGAGAGGGGATGACTCAAGCTTTCCGGTGCCGGCCCCCGCCCC
Source organism: Gavialis gangeticus (assembly GCF_001723915.1). Taxonomy (NCBI): domain Eukaryota; kingdom Metazoa; phylum Chordata; order Crocodylia; family Gavialidae; genus Gavialis; species Gavialis gangeticus. Next base: position 41,959,740 of record NW_017729031.1, read on the forward strand.
GGCAATCCCGCACATCTGGTTCCAGTTGTGGCTCTCAGGCGAGGGGCAGAGGCAGGCGTGGAGCCCTGGGGGGACACACGCGTGCGACCCGTGTCCCGGAGCCCGGGGCCCAGCCATGGGGGGACAGCTCCCGGCACCGCCTGGGCCCACACTGGGCGCCACGTTGCACCCCAGAAGCAGCCGCATGCGGCAGCGCCCTGCTGTCGCATCCCCCCTCCGCCAGCCGCGGGGCCGGAGATGCCGGAGATTCCAGCCACGGCCCCGGGGCCCTGGGAACCAGCAGCCCCCGGGGACCCCGGGGTCTGGAGGGGGGGCAGAGGTTGCAGGGAAAAGCCAAGCCCTGGGTGTGGGGGGC
>NW_017729031.1:41960175-41960542 GCF_001723915.1 Gavialis gangeticus
CACCGCTGGCGGGGGGGGGGGTGAGGGAAGGGGGCAGGGAGGTGCACACGCCTGCGTGGGCCGGCCAGGGCCCTGCAGCCCCCCGGGGCACCCCCCTGCCCTTGTCACTCCTGGGAATCTCTTCCTGCGCGGCACAACTTCTGTGCCTCAGTTTTCCTTTCTGCGAAATGGGCGCAGCGGAGGCAGCCACATCAGCTCTGAGTCCCCCCATAGCCAAGACGTTGCTAACGGGGTGCCCAAACTGCATCCCCGCCAGCATGCGCTGTGTGTCTCCCCCTCGCACATGCACACGTGCCACCGCTGCGAACCATGTGTCCCCCGCCTCCTTCCCAGTGCCCAAGTCCCTTAGAGTATGGTTGCACCCACG
>NW_017729031.1:41960628-41961277 GCF_001723915.1 Gavialis gangeticus
GAAAAGCCAAGCCCTGGGTGTGGGGGGCAGGGGAAGCTCCTGAGCTCTGCCAATGCCCCCCCAGGCTCAAGGCCACCCCAGACCCGGGCGTGTGGGGTGGCATGAGCTTTGCGCCCACCTCCAGGCACAGCTGGGGAAACTGAGGCATGGGGGCAGGGGGCAGGTGCTGCCAGGATGACGCATGCCCGAAGCATCCGGGCCCCGCGGGACGCGTCTCCGGGGCAGGGAGATGGCCCTGCTTCCTGTTCCCAGGCCCTGCACGGCCCCGGTCCTGGCCCACGGGGCAGGGGGCACACGGGGTCCAGCCCAGCCCAACTCCTTGGGCACATTGCCATGCCCCCAGCACATCTGCACACCGACACACATACATGCACACACACGTGAACACAAGCACACCCGATGCATGGTGCTCCAGGCCCGGGCTCAGCCCACCCCGGTGCGGGCCCCAGGACCAGGCCTAGGCCAGGCCAGGCCAGGCCAGGGCCGGCGCCGCCTGCCCGGTACCTGCTGCCCGCTCCCGCCCGCCCATTGTGCAGCTGGAACACAGTGTTCGCGCCGGCCGCCTTGGCCAGGCTCCGGGCCTGGCCCCAAGCCAGCGTACCAGCAGCCTCGGCCTCCACACAAACAAGCAGCACCTGGCGCAAGGCCA
>NW_017729031.1:41966277-41971185 GCF_001723915.1 Gavialis gangeticus
AGGTGGGGTCAGGGCCGCAGCAGGAGACCCCAGGGACAGTGGGGGAAACTGAGGCACAGCCAGGGAGCAGGGGCCTCTGGGTGCTGGGCAGGCTCTGCACGCACCGAGCTGCCCCTGTCCCAGCTACACCCCCCCCAGGTTCCCGTAACACTGACCAGATGTCGCCAGCCTGGCCCCCCCCCAAGACAACAGCCATGGGGGGGGGGGCAGCGCCTCCGGGACTGGGAGATGCCTGAGGGCTGAGGTAAGGCCCGAGATAGGCCCCCCCCCCCCCCGCCCTGTAGACACCAGTTCCTGGGGCAATCCAGCCCCACAGCTGCCCCCATCGCCTGCACCCAGCCTGGGGCAGGGACCGACCCCCACCAGCCCCCTCTGCCACCGCCTGCCCACACAGCCCCAGTCACATCCCTCGACCTCCTGAGTTCCTGGCCCAGATGCTGCGCGAGCTGGGTCCGACCTTTCCTACCCTGCCCGGGGGCACCAGCCCCCTCCCCCAAAATACTCCCGGACACCTGGGTCCCTCCCACATAGCCCAGCCAGCACAGCCCACCCGTTCACTCTGAAGCCTAATGACTACTGTATGCACATGGGGACGTTGCAGCCCCACACAGGGCAGAGGAGAGTTGGGGGGTTGGGGAGACCCCCAGCCTCGGCTGCCTCATGCATGCTGCCCAAGGAAGGGGACATGAGCACTGTTTGCACACGCCTGCCACGCGTGTGTACCACAACCCACAGAAGCCAGGCCAGGCAGTGCCTGCCTCCTCCAGCCCCAATGTCCTTCCAGAGACCCAGACAGCAGGGAATGACATCGGCTCCCCCCCGGGCCGCATCCTTACCTTGTGCTCGCATTTCCTGTGGCAGCAGAGCTTGCAGCCTGTGGGGAGACGGGCGTCAGGACGGGGGGGGGCAGGCTTCTGGCACCACCCCCCTGGCTCCGCAACCCACCAAGGGGATACCAGGGGGCTGTGGGTCGGGAGTGAGGGGCACTGGGGGGACAGGGGCTATGGGTCAGGAGTGAGGGGCATGTGGGGGGGTCAGGAAGGCGGCATTGTTGCGGCATCCCCACCCCCTTCCTGCCACGCACCTGACGGCCCTGATAAGTCCAGGGCTAAGGCCAAGCCCAACAGCCCCCAGCCCACATGTGTGTCACAGTCACGGCCCACGTGCCGCAGGGCTAATGCGCACGGGTGACCAGCAGCCCCCAGCCCAGCTCAGTGCAGGGATGCAAATACTGCTGGGGGTCGCGGGCAGCAGTGACAGCCCTAAGGCCACACTGGGGAGGCAGTGGCAGGGTCACCGGGCCAGCCCTCCAGTGCCCCTCACTCCCCACCTGCAGCCCCTGCCCCACCAAGCAGGAATCCAACAGCCTGCAGCTCCCCCCCAGACTCAGCCGCACCCAGGGCCAGAACTTGGGGCGCCCCCCTGTGGCCACTGAGGGAACTGCACCCGACCCTGGAGGGGGTCCCTGGGGTGCCCCCCACCCCCACACACTCACCCCGGCAGGTGCTGCCCTCCCGCGTGATGGCCTGGCGGCAGATCCCGCACGGTTGCACCTTCTTGAAGCTCCGGACCTTGAAGGTGTGAGCGGCTCCCGGCGCCTCCAGGTCCTCAGGCTGGGGGGGGCGGGGGGCACAGGTCAGTCCTGCCCCAGCTTCTGCCCCACAGCACAGACAGTGCCCCTCACTCCCGACCCACAGCCCTCGCCCCCCAGCCCTGCCAGTGCCCCACACTCCTGACCTGCAACCCTCAAGCCAGGGCTAATACCCATGCACACACAGAGACACATGCCCATGCAGAGACATGTACCCATGTGCGAGCACACACACACACGTGCACACACAGAGATACATCTGCCTTCATACATGCATGCACACACATGCCAACATAAGCACACGCGCACACACAACCCCAGGGCCTTGCCCAGCTGCAGCTCTGTGTAATCGAGTCCACACAGCATGAACCCCACCAGCTCCGGGACATGGCCCCAGATGACCCACAGCCACTGCATGCACACACACACACACGCACACGCACACACACACACTCTCTCTCTCCTCCCCGCCCTCCCCATGCCTCCTTCTCTGAGGGGAGACCTGGACGTGCCCAGCTTGGCAGGAGCCACACCAGAGTCAGGCAACCTTCAGCAGCCTCCCTGCTGTGTGTGTATGCACATGTGCGCTGTGCACGCACATGTGCACCTGTGTGTCACAGGGCCATCCCTGCCAACCCCCAGGCCCATACATGGCCTCCCCATGCTGTGCTGGGGCAGGGACTGGGCACGTCTCTGCACACACACAACACACAAATGTATGCACACATGCAAGCAAGAACACAGATGCACGCACGCACACAGGCACACTACGCACATACATGCGCACACGCACGTCTCCACGGCAGAGCCCAGGCCTCTGGGAGCCCCAGCACTGGGTTGGATCTGCCCAGGGCTACTGTAATGTACAGAATAAAGTGCAAGGAGAAACCACTCCGCCCCCACCCCCATACACTCCCCCACTGAGCATTACCGTAATACAGGTCATAAAGCACACCACTCCCCATGGCACCCACTGGGTGCTACCATAATACACTTAATAAAGCACATACCCTCCCCCTCCCCACCACCACACACAAGAATGCACACATGAAACCCGCAAGCGTGTGCACACGCTCTCTCCTGCTGGGTGCTACCCAAAGAGGCCCAGTAAGTGACTGGCCCCACCCCCATCCCCTAGGGATGCTACCATAATACAGGTAATAAAGCGCAGCAACTGACTGGCTGCAACCCACCCCGCCCCCGCCCCGGCTGCTACCGTAATTCATGCCATAAAGGCAAAGGAAACTACTGGCTGCACTTCCCAACACTCACTGAGTGCTACCGTAATGAACATAATAGAAGCACCACAACACCCCAAGCAAAGAGCTGGAGGAAAGAGCAGAAGGGGGCCACGAAGACCCTGGCCCAGGGCAAAACTGACCCTTGGGAGCACCAGGCTCAGCCAAGGCCCTGGGGCAGCAGCTGGGGAAGGGGAAAGCAGGGTCCTGCCACGTGCTCCCAGCCTGGCCTGCGGGCTCCTGCCAGCACCAATCTGCACACGCCACCAGCAGCCCCCCTTACACACACACATGCACACACCCCCAGAACTATCCCTTAAATGCACACCTATGTGAGCACACACACTGCACAGCCACCAGCAGCCCCCCCTTAGACACACATATATGTACACACACGTGCACACATCACCAGCAGCCCTCCCTTAGATGCACATGCTTGCACACGTTGCACAGGCACCAGTAGCCCCACTTCTGAACACACTCACACATGCACACACTACCAGAGCCCCTCCTTAGACAAACATGCATGCATATGCCACCAGCATGTCCCCCCTTGTACACATGCATGTGCATACACATGCTGCACAGCCACAGCAGCCCCCCCCTTAGACCCACACACATGAATACACACGTTCACACACCAGCAGCAACCCTCCCTTAGATGCATACGCTTGCATACGCACACACTGCACAGCCACCAGCTCCCCCCTTTGACGTGTGCACACGCAGGTTGCGCAGCACCAGCAGCCCTCCCTTAGGCATACACATATATACACACATGTGCACATGCCACCAGCAGCCCTCCCTTAGATGCACATACTTGCACACACATGGGCAAACACACACATTGGACAGGCACCAGCAGCCCCCTTAGACATGCACATATACACACGCATGTGTCCTCACCACCAGCAGCCCTCCCTTAGATGCACATGCTTGCACACCCATACACACACAGAGCCACCAGAAGCCTCCCCTTAGACATGCACATATGCACATGCATGTGCACACACCACCACCAGCCCTCCCACACACTAGCACGCTCGTGGACACACACACTACAAAGCCACCAGCAGCCACAAACATACACATGCATACGCCACCAGCAGGCCTCCTCACAACACATGCAGACACGCACAGAGCCCCTGGGAGCATCCAACCCTGAGCCTGGCGGCAGGTTTAATTGCTTCCTAATTAGCCGTGATTATCCTCCTCCTGCTGCTGCTGTCCGGGAGGTTTGGGAACCAGGGAGCTGGCGCCAGGGTCCCAAGCAGGACACAGCAATGCGGGGGGCTCCTGACATCCCACCCCCCTCCAGCCTAGCCGGGCCCCCCAGGCTCCCTGGGCCCTGGGTCCTTCCAGCTGGGAACAGCTACAAGCCACATCCCCCCCACACATGTTTACGGGTGTGTGCACTTGTCTGCGCAACTAAGGCCCCTTTCTGGAGGGACTGAGACCCACTTCACACATGTGCGTCTGTGTGTGCGCACACGCATGTGTGAGAGAGAGAGAGGGAGAGAGAGAGACCACTTAGAGGGGTGTTGCGAGGGCTCAGTTCTGCACATGTGCGTGCCCATCACTGCTGGAGAGGCGTGTGTGTGTGTGTGTGTGTGTGTGTGTGTGTGTGTGTCTTTTGCTGGGTAGGGAGGGTTGAGTTTTGCTCTGTGCATGCATGCACACACGTGTGCCCATGTGCTAGGAGCCTCTGGCAGTAGCAGGGAAGCCCACAGGGATCAAAGGGGGCCAGGCTCCCAGGACCGGTTGCCATGGAAATCCATCCCCCCCACACAGACACACACATACAAACACCCCCACACATGTACAAACATGTGCACATGCACACACACATGCACACACAATGCATAGATGTGTGTATATGCGAACACCTACAAACACATATGCACGGACTTTTGCACGCAGACACGCGTGCAAACATATGCAGACACACGCACCCACGTGTGCACACAAACGCCAACATGCTAAAATGTGTACGCACAAATGCACACACACATCTATGCATGGGGGCACCGATGCATCCCCCGACCCACCAAGCCCCCGAATCTCAAGTGAGCCCGTGAC
>NW_017729031.1:41971650-41971907 GCF_001723915.1 Gavialis gangeticus
GACAGCAAACCTCCCCCCCCCGGACCCCCCACCCCAGGGAGCAGAGCAGAGAAGAGAACCCAGGCACCCGGGCCCAGAGCCCCCCCAGGAGAGAAGGGGGGGACGCAGCCCCCATGATCAGGGAAGCTAACGGCTGGGGGGGGCAGAAAACCCCCCCCGAGCACAGGGTGGGGGCTGTAATTTATTGTCCCTAAAGTCCAGGCCCCCCCGCAACCCTCCAGGCTGGTCTTGCTCCTGAGGAGGATGGTGCCTGGGGG
>NW_017729031.1:41971942-41972452 GCF_001723915.1 Gavialis gangeticus
GTGTGGGTGTGTGTGTGTCTTTTGCTGGGTAGGGAGGGTTGAGTTTTGCTCTGTGCATGCATGCACACACGTGTGCCCATGTGCTAGGAGCCTCTGGCAGTAGCAGGGAAGCCCACAGGGATCAAAGGGGGCCAGGCTCCCAGGACCGGTTGCCATGGAAATCCATCCCCCCCACACAGACACACACATACAAACACCCCCACACATGTACAAACATGTGCACATGCACACACACATGCACACACAATGCATAGATGTGTGTATATGCGAACACCTACAAACACATATGCACGGACTTTTGCACGCAGACACGCGTGCAAACATATGCAGACACACGCACCCACGTGTGCACACAAACGCCAACATGCTAAAATGTGTACGCACAAATGCACACACACATCTATGCATGGGGGCACCGATGCATCCCCCGACCCACCAAGCCCCCGAATCTCAAGTGAGCCCGTGACAGCACCTCCTGTAGCCACGATGACTCCCCCCCACCCACCCCCC
>NW_017729031.1:41972856-41973216 GCF_001723915.1 Gavialis gangeticus
CACACACGTGTCCCGGCAAAGGGGTGACTCTGCACATCCTCAGCGTCCCTCTCCAGCACACCCAGGAACCCAGGAGCCCCCCTCTGCCAGGACCTCACAGACAGACAGCAAACCTCCCCCCCCCGGACCCCCCACCCCAGGGAGCAGAGCAGAGAAGAGAACCCAGGCACCCGGGCCCAGAGCCCCCCCAGGAGAGAAGGGGGGGACGCAGCCCCCATGATCAGGGAAGCTAACGGCTGGGGGGGGCAGAAAACCCCCCCCGAGCACAGGGTGGGGGCTGTAATTTATTGTCCCTAAAGTCCAGGCCCCCCCGCAACCCTCCAGGCTGGTCTTGCTCCTGAGGAGGATGGTGCCTGGGGG
>NW_017729031.1:41978640-41979275 GCF_001723915.1 Gavialis gangeticus
CATGATTTAGGGCTCATTAAGGGGCCCCAGGGTGCCCCACTGGGCCCAGCCCCCACCCCCAGATGGGGGGGGAGCCTGCCCCCCACCCAGGGGCAATAAAGTCCGTGCACTTTTAACCCCTCAGCTTCTCTCACCTCAACTCAGCCCCTGCCCCACCTGCTTCCCAGAATCCTTTGTAGCAAGGCCTAGCACACGTCTAGCACTGCCTGGTGCATGCCTCGCACACGCCTGACGCCGTTTCCACACGCCTAGTGCACATCCAACACCGCCAGGCACATACCTAGCACCACTCTGCTTCGATCGGGGGCACGCGCACGTGCAATGAAATGGATCCAACACCCCCCCCAATAACAGAACATCCCCTGGCTCCAACCCCTGCCTCAGTTTCCCCTGGGCCCCTCACCAGCTGCACGGCGGGGGGATCCCCCGGCGCAACGCAGTACGGGGCCTAGGACACACAGCAGCGCAGCTCTGCTCTGCCGGCCCCCCCGGCTCCGACGCTGCCGCTCGGGACCCCCCCGCGAGCACGGCGCTCCGGCCTCAGAGCCCCCGCGCCAGGGAGGGAAACTGAGGCACGGCCCGGCCCCGCTCCCAGCACCAGGTGCGGGGGAGCACGACAGCTGCCCCCACAGCCC
>NW_017729031.1:41979286-41980013 GCF_001723915.1 Gavialis gangeticus
TTATCCTTGCTCTGAGCAGCCCTTTGCCGGTGCCCCCCCCGCTTGCGGGCAGCTCCTGCTCTCGATTCCTCTCCACCGCCCCCACCCCAACCCACAGCCCCGGGGGGGCCATGGGGCAGGGCCTCGACTGCAGCCGAGCCAGTGCCCCTCGTTCCCAACCCACAGCCCCCCAGGAACAAGAGGACCCCCCCAGGGCCCAGCCTCGCCCCCCCCACCATCCCTGTGGCAACAAGCCCCCCCACCTACACACAGAGGGGGGCAGATCCCAGCCCTGGGGGGAAGCAGGGTGGGGGGGTCTCTGCTACCCTAAGGCTGCTCAGACCCGGACCTGGAAAGAACCACCCCCCCGGCCCCCCACAGAGACGCGGGCCCTTTAAGAACCTGCCGCTGTTTAATCAATTCCATTTAATTCCATTAGAGCTGGACTGGGAATTAATGTCCCCCCCCCCAGCCTGGCAGGGCTGGGGGGGGCTGGCACCCGCAGCCTCTGCACCCCCCCAGACCCGACCTGCACCCCCCTGCCCCCCCAGCTCCATGCCTCTGCTCTGGGCTGAGAGGGGGCTCATGGTGGGGGGCAGGCCTCTTCCTGCCCCCCAGGCCTCCTGACAGAGGGCATCTGAAGGGGGCAGCAGCCGGGCTGGCGGGGGGCTGCCACTGTGGTGGGGGAGGGGCATCTGTGCCTGTTTCCAGTTGTGGGGCAGGGGGCTGCGGGCAGGGAGCGAGGGGC
>NW_017729031.1:41980397-41980893 GCF_001723915.1 Gavialis gangeticus
GCATGGGACCACGAGCGGCTGCCCAGGCCGTGCCCCCCAGAGTCCTCCCCACCCCCCAGGCCTGTCCAGTGCTCCCCAAGCAATCCCAGCCCCCCCCCCAGTACTCCTCACCTGAGTCCCCCGCCAAGAGATTTGGGGGAGGGGATTTGGGTGCCGCTTCCCCCCGGCCCACGGCTCCTGCAGGAAAGGAGAAGTGGGAGCACACGAGCTGCGCAGCCCCCCCAGCAGGCAGCGGGACCAGGCACGGAGAGCTCAGCACGGCCGGCTGGCAGGCGGCGGTGAGCAATGGAGGGGAAACTGAGGCACGGGGCGGGAGGGGGGGAATGCGCTGCACCCCGAGGCCCACAGCCAGGCCCTGAGGGGGCTCAGACCCCGAACAGGCATGAGCCCCAGGCTCGCGTGGGTGACACGCGTCCTGCTCACACCAGTGTGTTCTCGCCCAGGCCGGGGGCCCCCGCGTGTCCGAGCCATGACGGGCACCACGGAGCTGCAGCGC
>NW_017729031.1:41985893-41998164 GCF_001723915.1 Gavialis gangeticus
CGCGTCCTCGCCGACCTGCGGGGTGAGCGCCCGCCTGACCCCAACCCTGACCCCGACCCCAGGGGCTGCTCTAGCTCAACCAGGCCCAGGGAGCAGGCGGCAGCCCAGGCTGGGAAGGGTTAATTCCCCTACAGCCATCTCTGGGGAGACTGAGTCAGGGGGGGCTGAGTCACAGGCACCGTGATCTGCCCCCCCCATGGGCCCAGCAACCCACAGGCTTCAGGGGCAGCGCTGAGCAGGGGTCAAGCACTCCAGCACCAGCACCCCCCCCCAGTGCTCACCAACATCCCCCCCCACCACGGCTTCAGCTTCCCTTATCCTCATCCTTTGACAGCCCCGCACGGGGATCCCCGCCCCCCCCAACCACCTCCCCTCCGGGCATGTGGGTGGCTGCGGTTCTCACTTCCCCTCTACCCTCCCTGCCCGAATCCCAAGCCCAGGTGAGGGGGGGCAGCGACGGGGCAGGGCCCAGACTGTGTCCGGCCGGTGCCCCTCGCTCCTGACCCGCAGCCCCCCCAGCCCGGCCCGTGCCCCTCACTCCCAACCTGCTGGTCCCCTCCAGCCACGGTGACGGTGCTGACCCACAGGTACCGGGGCCAACCCGTCACGGACGGGAGCCCGGAGCTGCTGGCACTCTGCGCCCGCCTCGAGTTCCTGCTCCAGGTATGAGCCGAGACCCCCCCCCCGGATCTGGGCAGGGGACCCAGGCGGCTGGGCGGTCCCCCCCAGCTGAGGGCAGGGCCAAGGAGCCGGAGGGCCGCCCCCCAGCTCATCCAGAGCCAGCCCCTGCCCCCCACCCCAGGTGGCGTGGGGGGGCTCCAGGGCTGACAGTGCCACCTTTGCCCCCCCCAGTTTGACCTGAAGGAGAAGCGCAGCCTGTGGGGACAGCGCCAGGACTACTGGGACTTCTTGTGCCAGGGCCTGCGCGGGCACCACGAGCACCAGGGCGTCACCCACGTGCAACACCTGCCACAGGTGCCTGGGGTGGGGGGGCCCAGGCTGGCCGGTGCCCCTCCTGACCCGCGCAGGGCTGGGGGGCAGAGGGCACCTGCCTACCCCAGCCACGTGTGACCCCGTCCCACAGCTCCGGACCCCGCTGGGCCGTGGCCGTGCGCTGCTGCGCTACTGCCTGGCGCGCGGGCAGCTGGCGGAGACCCTGCAGCTCTGCCTGCTGGACCCCCAGGCCACCAGGTGAGCGGGGTCCGGGGGTGGGGGGGCGGCTGGCCCCACTCGGGCGAAGCCCAAACGCCCGGGTGGGGCCAGCTTCAGGGCCTCAGTTTCCCCCACCCCGTCGCAGGGCCTGGTACCACGCGCGCAGCCCCTTCCTGGACCCACGGCTCTGCGCCGACCTCCTGGCCTGCCTCTACGACCTGAACGGCGTCGCCTTCTGCCTCGACCCGCAGCCCCCTGGCCTGGACGCCGGCTGGCCCCCCAGCACCGCACGGTGATTCGCCCTGCCCCTGCCCCCCCGGTGCCCTCACTCCCAACCCACAGCCCCTGCCCTGCTGGCACTGGAGCCGAGCTCTGGCACATGCTGGGGGGGGGCCGGGGAGCCCGACAATGCCCAAGCCCTGCTATGATCACTCCCTACAGGAGCCCCTCCCCCGGTTCCAGGCGGAGCCCCTCCGGCTGCCAGGACCAGCCCAGCCAGGTGGGTGCCCCCCAACCCCTGTGGGCCCAGGTGCTACTCCATCCCCTCCTTATATAGCCCCAGATTTATGCCCCTCCCACAAAGGGCGGAGCTAGAAGTGAGCGAGGCCAACACCTTAAAGGGCCATACACCGGGTACTATGCACCCCACCCCCAGAAGTGATTGGGGGCGAGGTGGGGGGCAGAGACTCTGTGGCACCTGCCGTGGGTGTGGGGGGGCCCGGCCACAGTGCCAGGGCCAAATCCATCTACCCCGGCCCCAGGGGCGCCTTGGCTCAGCTGCCCAGCTCCCCCAGGGACTGGAGGGGCTGGTGGTGCCCAGGGCTCAGAGCCATCCCCAAGGCAAGGGGGCATGAGGGGGTGGGGGGCTCAGCTGCACTGGAGGCAGGGGTGATCAGGCTGGGGAGTGGGGGATAGGAGGAAGCGCTGGCCATAGGCATGCACATGGGTAGGCATGTACACATGCACATACACACATGCACTCACATTTACTCACATGCAGGCACAAGCGCACACATGCATGTGCACATTCACATGCGCACACATGCACATACATACCTGCACGTCCTCACTCACGTGCCCTCACATGCATGCACATATGCCCATGCATGTGCTTACTCACACAGAAGCATACATGCTTGCTACTCCACGTGCATGCACTTACACATGCACATATGTGCACATGCATATACAAGCCCACACACTTGCATGCACCCATTCACACAGACACACGCCTGTGCTGCCTCCCACACAAATGCATGTACCCGTACACACACTTGCGCACAAATGCATGCACGTGCACACCAAAGCACACATACATACATGCACACACCCAGGCATGTGCTGTCTCTCACACACATGCATGTACAGGGGCACATGCACACGTGGTCCCCCCGGCCCCTGCAACCCCCATCACACGCTCTGCTCCGTGCACCAGGCCGTGGACGCCCAACAGCCCCCAGACAGCGGGAGCCAGACACATGAGGAGCCCGAGAGCCCTGAACCAGATCCCGGTGCCCCCTTGGCCTGCCCAGCCCCGCAGGGACCCGCCCTGCAGCCCAGCACATGCCCAGGCCCTGACACCTCTGCCACCGGCCCCGGGGACCATGCGGCTGCCCCAGTGCTCGGGGCTCAGGCGGGGGCCCAAGATCCTGGGGGGGCCGAGGCAGAGGCTGCGGGGCTGCGGCAGGCCCTGGCAGGGGTCCAAGCCGAGCTGGGGCGGGTGCGGGAGCAGCTGGTGACGCTGAGCAGCCAGCATGGAGCCCTCCTGGAGGGGCTGGCCCAGGCCCTGGCCCAGCTGGAGCTGCCGCGGACCCCCGGGGAGGGCACAGAGATGCTGGAGGTAAGGACGGGCATCAGGGTCAGGAGTGAGGGGCACCAGCAGGACTGGGGGCGGGGGGCTGCGGTGTGGGAGTGAGGGGCACCGGCAGGGTTCGAGGGCAGGGGGCTGCAGGTCGGGAGTGAGGGGCACCAGGGGGGAAGGGGCTGTGGGTCGGGAGTGAGGGGCATGCTGTGGTCCCCCTCACTCCTGCCCCGCCCCTGCCTCCAGCACCTGTGTGCCTACCTGGTTGAAGCCCGCGCCAGCGCCCAGCGCCACGAGCAGGAGCTCCGGGCCCGGGAGGATGAGCTGAGCAGGTAGAAGCCCCCCCGGCCCTGGCCACACGTGGGGTGCCCAGCTGGAGGGGCCCGATCCTGGCCCCGGGCTGCCACCGCACACGCCGTCTGAGACCTGCCCTGTGCCCAGGTGCCAGCAGGACGTGCAGCGCCTGGCGCAGGCCGAGCACGAAGCCCTGGCGCGGGAGCAGGCGGCGCGGGAGGAGCTGGGGCAGCAGCGCGAGGTTGAGCGGGAGGTGAAGGGGCGGCTGCTGGAACTGCTGCGGTGAGTGCCCCCTCCATGCCCCTCAGTCCCGACACACAACCCCGTGGTGCCCCTCACTCCCAACCCGCAGCCCCTGCCCCGCAGCCTGCGGGAGTTTGGCCCCACAATGCAATGGGGAAAGGGAAGAGGAGCCCAGACGTGTCCCCGCCTGGGCCAGGAGGTGGCGCTGGGGCCCTTGACACCACCCCCCATAACCTTCTGTGTCTGGTGGGGGGGAGGGAGGGGGACAACCCTGTGCAGGGCCCAGGGTTTGCACACGCAAGATGTGGCACATACAGGTGCAAGCCCCAGAGCTGGCTTGGCGGGGGGGCTGAATGATGTGTGCAGGGGGCCAGGACGCAATGTGAGCAGAGGACATGCGTGAGTGCACATGCACACACCTATGTGTGCACATCAATGCACATGCATGCACATTCAGATATGCATGCACCTGCACACACGTGCACACATGGGCCCAGGTGCCTACATGCACACACACATGCACATGCGAGTGCACAAACATATACACCTATGTGCACATAGGATCTAGTCAGGGAACGTCCAGCGGGACTGGATGTATTCAAATCAGCTGGTCCGGGCGATCTCCACCCCCGAGAGCTGAGGGAATTGGCTGCGGTCATTGCGGGACCCCTGGCACGGCTGCACGAGCACGACCAGGAGTGACCAGGAGTAACGGTCACAAGCTGGCAGAGGGTAGGTTTAGGTTAGATATCAGGAGGCGCAACTTCACGGTCAGGGCGGCTAGGGTCTGGAACCAACTTCCAAGAGAAGTGGTGCTGGCTCCTACCCTGGGGGGCCTTAAAAGGAGGTTAGATGAACACCTTGCTGGGGTCGTTTGACCCCAGTACTCTTTCCTGCCATGGCAGGGGGTCGGACTAGATGATCTGCTCAGGTCCCTTCTGACCCTAGAAACTATGAAACTATGAAACAGGCAGGCACCCACACATGTGAACACACACGCACGTGCACACATGCTTCCTGTGCAATAACATACCCCCGCCCCTGCAGGGAGAAGGACTCGCTGTGGCAGCAGAGCGAGGGCATCAGCGCCCCCCTGGTCCCGGGCTCCTGCGCCCGCTGCCATGGCAGCTCCGGCCTCTTCGCCCGCCGCCACCAGTGCCGGTGAGTGTGGGGTTCCCCTGCCCCGGGGCATTGTGGGAGCTCCCCCCACCTGCCCCTACCCCAGCCCTGCCACAGAGCATCATAGGAACTGCTCCCAGCTCTGCCCCAGGGCACTATGCGAGCCTGACACCCTCGCATGCCCCCAGGGTGTGCGGCAGGGCCGTGTGCCAGGCCTGCTCCGTGGACAGCGCACGGGGGGAGCGGCGCTGCCTGTCCTGCTCCCGAGCCCGGTCCCCCCAGGGCCCCTGAGATGCAGCCCCCAGGAACGGGCAGACAGACGGGGATAACAACCCACTACTGCAGCTGCAGCAAGATGCTCCCGGGTGCAGCTCCTGACACACCAATACATGCTGATGCACGCCAGGGACATCCGTGTCTCTCCTCTTTGCGCCGACCTGAGGTCCAGCCAGCTGGGGGGCCCCAGACTGCCCTGGCGGGGTGGAAGGGGCAGATCTCCCCACCCCTTCCCCCCGCCACCCCCCAGCCAGCTCCTCCGACACTTCCTGGCCCCATTGTTGCAATAGGGCCAGTTGGGCAAGACGCTTCCCAGCTGCCGCTCACGGGAACCTGCCTCCATTTCCCCTCACACCGTTGCACAAGGGGCTGCTTGTGTCACCCCTGCCCAGGGCAGAGGATGCAGCTGGAGGTCCCTGCCCAACTCCCCCAACCCTGGGGCCGGAGAGAGCCAGGCCTTCTGTCCACAGGGGCATGTGCCCCAGCCCTGTGGGACCTGGCAGTCACCCCCCACCCCTTCCTGGGCATTGCCCCCCGCCCCCATGCCCAGCAGGAGTGACGCACCTCCGTGCCCAGCAGGGGTGACGCAGGTGGCATTGCCCCCTGTGCCCGGCAGAGGTGACGCGAGTGGTTTCCAGGATGTGGTGGCCGAGCTGGGGGGACACACAGGGTGTGGCAGCACTTGCAGGGTATCTTGGGAAACATCCTGGAAACACCAGCCCCAGGGTGTCAGGGAAATGCAGCTGGCTCTGGGGTGGAGCTGGAGGAGGTGACTGAGGACCTCCTGGGTGTCAGGGCTGAGGGGGAAAGCCTGCGTGGGAAGGAGCAGGGGAAACTGAGGCACCCCCTGCATGCACGGTAAGGAGGGAACAGGGCATCACACAGAGCCCAGGGTGCTCACGCCTGTAATGAGAGAGTGCGTCATTAGGGGAACTGGCCACGCTCCGGGCAAAGGCTTGTTTATTCGTGTGTACACACACACCCACCATCCCCCCACGTATAGGCACACGCAGCAAGTGCAGACACACAGCCCCACAGCGATGTACAGCCCCCACAGCTATGCACACACATGGACACAATGCAGGCATGTGCCCCACACCGCCACGGACCACCACCTGCATACAAGCACACACATGGATGTACACAAGCAGCCTAGCATCTATATGCTATATACAGCCCCCCACATACAAGCACATGCATGGACACAACACATGCACACACATCCGCCCCCACGTCCATGTACAGCCCCCCATAGATATACACACAATATATGCGCACATACACAGCCCTGCATCCATGTACAGTCTCAACATATATGCACATGCACTCACACAATACTTGTGTACACACACACCCCCAACATCCATGTATAGGCCCCTGCATACAAGCATACACCTGCACACAAAGAATACACACACTCACAGCACCACATCCATGTACAGCCCCCACATATATGCACACGCATGCACACAACACATGCATGCACCCTCACATCCACATACAGCCCCCACACACCAGCACACACACACGCACACATGCAGCCCCACATCCATGTACACAGCCCCATATACACACTGTACACGATCACACGTGCACCATCACATCCACGTAAAGTCCCCCACGTAGACACAGACACATGCGCACAATACATGCGCGTGCACTCACATTTGTGTGCAGCCCCCCCACAAACAAGCGCGCACACATACACACATACACGCACCCCACATCCATCCACACACATACATGTGCACACACGCTCATCCCATACATGTGCACCCTGCTACACCCATGCACATGCATGTTTCAAGCTGTGGGTGCAGTCGCTGTGAATCCACCCTGTGCTGCACTCCTGTCCCGGTCACCGTGGGCATCCCCCATGCCACCTGGGACTTCTCCCTGGAGCCCCAGTGGGGTGGGGAGGGAGGGTTGCAGCGGCATACATCCAAGTCCAGGGCCATGGGGAACTGCACAGCAGGTGGCAGGGACACGAGGGACCCCGGCCACAGCAGGCAGGAGGGCATCGGGAACCAGGGGCGGCCAAAGCCAGTCCCTGGAGTCCAGGAGCCGGAGGCAGGGGGTGCTGCCCGGCTGAGAAGGCCACAGCCAGCGGCCCAGGGGCTCACAGCGTGGTGGAGGTGTTGGCAGACGAGGAGGCCAAGGAGCCGCCACGGCCGTACTGGGCTATGGCCTCTTTGCTGAGCAGGCCGCGCTGTGCCAGGATCTTGAAGAAGTTGGCACGGAACTTGTGGCCAATGAAGGCGTAGATGACGGGGTTGAGGCAGCTGTGCGAGAAGCCCAGGATCTGCGTGGCCGAGAGGGCCGTGTCGATCTGGCCCCGGCGCTGGCACGTCTCACTCAGGGATCCCAGGCGCATGAGCGTGTCGGCCAGCAGCGTGAGGTGGTAGGGCAGCCAGCACACGAGGAAGACCAGCACCACGGCCAGGATGACCCGCATGGCCCGCTGCCGCTGCGCATTGCGCGTCTGGCACAGCGTGTGCACGGTGACACCATAGCAGAAGAGCATGATCAGCAAGGGCAGCATGAAGCCAAAGGTCTGGGGCAAGATGCGCAGCACCACACGTATGCGTGCCGTGTTCTGGCCGATCTGCTCGTAGCACACAGTGGTGCCGTTGTGCACCCGGAAAGCCTCGCGGAAGAGGAACATGGGCAACGAGAGCAGCAGTGACAGGATCCAGACGGAGATGCACATGGGCACCACCCAGTGCCGCTTGTTCGTGGCTGCCCGCGTGGCGTGCACAATGGCCAGGTACCGGTCCACGCTGATGCAGGCCAGCAGCAGGATGCCACTGTAGAAGTTGACCTCCTGGAGTGCCGACACAGCTTTGCACATGAAGGTCCCGAAGATCCACTCGTGAGCCCGATACACGGCCCAGAGCGGCAGCGACAGGGCGAAAAGCAGGTCAGCCACGGCCAGGTGCAGCAGGTAGACGTCAGTGACCGAGCGCCCGGTCCGGTTGGAGGACACCACCAGCACCACCAGCGCATTGCCCACCACGCTCAGCAGGAAGACCAGGCAGTAGGTGACGGCCACCACGTACTTGTTGGCCTCCGATACCTCCGGCCGGCAGGGGCTGGAGAACACCGAATTCAGGTCAGGTAAGCCAGTGCCATAGCCATAGTCATCATAGGTGTAGTTGCCCATCAGGTCCCGGAGCTCCTCATTCGACAGCTCACCCATCTCCAATGTCCGGTTCATCCCCTGCATGGGGGGAGAGAACAGGAGGAACATAAGGCATGGGCCACGGGGGGCAGCCCGTGCTCCTCCAAGCAGCCAGACTCGCTGCCCAAAGGCACCTGGAAATTTTCAGCCTGCCCCATATGCAGCAACCCACCCCCCGGCCCTCTACACCTTCAAATTAAGGCTGGATAGGCACCAAAGTTGTCACCCATACTCAAGCACTGACTTTGTGGCTCTTTTTGTGGCTAGACAGCCATTTTTGTGACTTTGCACGGTCTACATTTATCACGCGATGAACCAGTGCCACGTGCGATAATCATTTTGCAGGTGTGGCCCGGCTACATGGATCAAACAATTCACCAGTCAGTGGCATCATATATGTCATGTGTGGCCGGGGCCTTAAAGGGCCCTGCAATGTATTCACATTAAGGCTGGATAGAAACCAGCTCTGGGGTTGTTATGCATTGACAAGCACCGACTTTGTAGCTGGTCAGCTATTTTTGTAGCTAGATGGCCATTCTTATTAAGTGAGAATTACTCTGCAGGTTCGTCCGGTTTACATCTGTTATGCGATTTGCCAGACAGTTGTGTAATATATGTCATGTATAGCAGGGGCCTTAGAGTCCCAGCGCTGTGGCACTGGTGGGGAGCTGTGGGGTCACATCCAGACCTTGGCAGGATCAGCCCCCCAACAAACCCCATGTGCAACCTCAAAGCCGCACAACACCATCGCCTCAGGCATTGCCCCCGCCCCTGCCCCAGGAAAGCAGGGGGGCCACGGCCACCAACATCCTGCTGCTGCCAGGGGGGTGGTGGGTGCTGGGGAGAGCCCAGGCCCAGGCCGTGCCCCTGCTGCAGAGGGAGGGGAAACCACCCCGGCCGGACCAGGCTAAGTCACGGGGCAAATCCCTGCCTACTCCCCCAAGGCAGCATGGGTAGGGGGGCAAGAGCCTGTAGCCAGGACCCCGCAGGTCTGAGTCCCAGCAGGAGCGTTGGCACAGCCCCAGCTTGGGCTTTATCCAGCACCCAGCACCTCGGGGGGACAGGGGGAAAACCCAAAACCTGCAGCAACAGGTGGGGAAACACCTACGCGGCAGGCAGCCAAGACAGGGTGGGTGCAGCTTTGCCCCAGAGAGTCCTTGAGGGGCACAAGCTGGGTGGGAGGTGGGGGGAGGAAAGCCAGGCCCTCGGCTCTGTCCCAAGCCCCCCACCCACAGCAGGGCCCCTCTTACCAGCCAGGGCTGAGGGGTCCTGTCCCGGGGACTGGGAGTCCTGGGGGCACCCGGTGCCGGAGCGCGACCCCGTCCCCCCCGGAGCACAGCGATGCCTCTGCTCACTCGCCGGCCGCACCTCCGCTTCCCCAGCACTGAGTCACCGGCCTGGAGGAGCCGCCCGGGCGTGGGGGTGTCACACAGGTGGGGCTGGCGTTCACGCCCCGGTGCTAGGCCACGTGCACCGAACCTCAGCACCCTGCAGCCCCTCCCGGCACCCTCTTCTCCAACCAGGCACAAAGCAGGGGACAATCAAGCCCCTGTTGTTGGTGCCTGGCACCTGGAGAGATGTGAAGGGCTGGGGCTGCGTCCCCAGCTGGATCTGGCCGTGACGGGCCAAGGAGGGAAGCAGGGTCAAATTGTCCAAGCTCAGCTCCTGCCCACTCCAGCCAGGACCCTCCCTCCGTGTTCCTGGTGCCGGGGGTCAGGCTGGGCCTGGCACCTACCCCGGGCAGGTCCGTGACCTCTGGCCTGGGCAAAGCCTAGGTAGGGGGGCCCCGTGCCACGATGACTCACGTCCTCCCTGGGCCCCAAGATTGCGGCAGGGTGAGGACATCAGAGCCAGCAGCCGGAGAGCAGCAACAGGAAGAGGCGCAGGTTTCCCAACCTGCTCCTGGCCCCGCCAACACCCTCCCCTGGCACCCGGGGCCACCTCCACCTGAACTGCAAGGAGGCCAGGGGGGTCGAAGGCACGTGTCCCGGCTGCTCAGCGCCCCGCCGGTGCCTGGCATGGAGCATGGTCTTCCCCTTTCTCCTCTAAGCGCCTGCCTCAGTTTACCTTGTTGTGAGGAGGCCGCTTATGGGGGTGGCACAAGGAGGATGGAGCCCACAGCCCCAAGGATGAGGATGGAGCAAGGGGAGGGGGCCGGGGCCATGCTGGGCGGAGGGCTGGGGAGGCTGCGAGAGCATCGCGGCTGCCTGCCGCTGGGGGTAGCCGCAGCCCGAGTCCCCCACAGCTCCCCATCCCCTCCCGTCAGCCCCAAAATGAACTCCCAGACTTGCACGGCCTTTCTGCACTGCAGCTGCCCCAGACTCCTCCAGCCCCTGCACCAGCCAGGTGGATAGGGGTCCAGGGGGGTCCCAGCTGCAGCATCCTCCTGACCCCACGTATTACCTATGCTGCCCCAGCCCCAGCCCCAGCTTCAGCCCCAGGGTCCGGGCTGCCCACCCCATATCCCGGTGCAATGCCAGGGCTCCTTGGTGCCCCCCACATGCTCACCTATGCCCCTGGGTAGCACCCAGCGATCCCAGCCCCACGCCAGGCTCCGACAGCAGCTGAAGAGGAACTGCGTTTGCAAAACCTCAAGCGTGAGAGAAATGCAAAGCCTCCCATTTATACCCCCGACCCTCTCCGCCCCATGGAGGCAGGGACTGGGACCTGGCGCCCCGCCCTGCCCCACCCTGTCCCATTGCCGTGTGACAGAGAGAGGCTACGGGGTCCCCAGTGCGCAGAGCCCCGGAAGCTGGCAGGGAATCGTGGCACAGTGCCCTCCCGGAGCAACCGGCCCAGTCGCTCCCTGACTCAGTTTCCTGTCTCTGCAGAAGGAGCTGCCTCGCCACGAGGATGAGAGGCAAACAGCACCCACGGGGGCAGGGGGAAAGGAGAGGCTAAGTCGGGGCTGGGCTGGCCATGCCAGCCCCCAGCACCCGCTTGGAGCCAGGCCTGGGCCTGTCTTCCTCAACGGGGGGCAGATAGAGGCAGGGGAGGCATTGGGAGTGGGGCTAATCCCAAAGCTGCTTTCATTCACAGTCTGGGGCAGGGGGAAGAATAGGTCAGTCCAGGGGGGGCCCCCCGACGACACCGGCACAAGCTGGGAGCTCAGTCCCACGCTCGGAGTTGCACAGCACCTTCACTGGGACCGACAAGCAGGGCATGGGCGGGGGCCTCCCCTCCCCTCTCTCCCTGCCAAGGTAGGGTTCATGCTGGGAGCAGAGGGTTTGGGGGGCAAAGCCCCAGCCCCGGGCAGGAGGGTGCTGGGGGGAGTCATGGAGAGGGGGCAGAGCTGCAGAGCAGGCCCCGGAGCTCAGCCCAGCAGCGGAGCAGCCTTGTGCACGCATGTGCAGCAACAGCACTGGCACGGTGCAGGAGGAGCGGGTGTGACAGCCACACGGAGAAGCAGGTCCCTGCCAGCCTACGAGTGTGTCCAGCAGGGGGCAGTGATGTACACACACAGGCACGTGAACACATATGACTGTAGGGACACGCACAGGCATACATGCAGACAGCCACAGGGACATACCTGCAGACATGTGCACATCTATACATGCATGCACACACATGTAGATGCATACACATGCATGTGCGTGCACACAGTTAGACCCTGGCTACATGCGGCGCCTAACAACTAGGGAGACGGCGGTCTAATTGCTTATGGACCCTGTTACTCATTAGCCAAAGCAAGCAGGGAGCGAACACTACTTGCACACATTGCTCGCGACAGTAAGCCTATGAACTAAGGTATTCTCGGTCAATCACTGATTCTTTCTGGTTCTTTGCTGATTTCAGCACTGTCTCCAAGGTCTTGCTTCTGCTTTATCTCCTGGAGACAATAGCTGGTGGGCTGCATCTTGTTCTTCCTCCACACGGAATCATGTACTCTGCACACTATTACACTGTTAAAGAAACTACTTGCCTAAGCATTTGCAAGGTTATTTTAATACATCATTCTGCAATGTGACCAGCAGCTGTGCTGAGACAGGAAAAAAGCCTTCACTCAGCTGCACACTCAGAGCTCCCTAAAATCCGTATCATTACCCTAACACACATGCATATATGTGGATGCACAGAGGTGGACACACACATGCCTGCATGTATACAGACACAGGGGCATTCTCCCCTTGGACTCGGCCTTGGTGAGGCCGCAGCTGGAGTACTGTGTCCAGTTTTTGGGCTCCACAATTCAAAAAGGATGCGGG
>NW_017729031.1:41998367-42000928 GCF_001723915.1 Gavialis gangeticus
GCGAGACCATTTCAGGCTGGACATAAGGAAGAATTTCTTTACTGTCTGAGCCCCCAAGGTCTGGAACAGCCTGCCATCGGAGGTGGTTCAAGCACCTACATTGAACACCTTCAAGAGCAAATTGGATGCTTATGTTGCTGGGATCTTATGACCCCAGCTGACTTCCTGACCTTTGGGTGGGGGGCTGAACTCGATGATCTTCTGAGGTTCCTTCCAGCCCTCATGTCTATGAAATCTATGAAATCCATATATGCATGCAGACACCCATGTGCACACACATGCGGATGTGCAGACACATGCATGCATACAGATGCAGACATGCGTGCACATGCACACACATGCACCAACACACCCACCCACACAAACACACACATGCCTAGGCATGTGGATGTCTATGCATGCAGAGGCACGTGCACAGATGACCCTGCACACAGACTTGTGGATGTCCATAGATGCATGCACAGACACAGCCCCCTCCTGCTCTCCCAGGACAGGTCCTGGGTCCCCCCATGCTGGCCCTGAACCTAACGGCAGCTCACTGGAGGCAGCTGCAGCCTCTCACAGGCCAGGCTGACCCCAAAGACCTTGGTAGAAGAAGGGGAAACCCCCCAGGTCAGGCCGAGCAGGGGACAAATCCCTGCCTGCCCCCCACCAAGGCAGTGAGAGCCAGGGAGGCAAGAGCCTGTAGCCATGATCCTGCATGGCTGAGTCCCAGCAGGAGCATTAGCACAGCCAGGCACAGCCCCAGCCTGGGCTGCAGCCAGCACTCAGTGCCTCTGGGGGGCCCTCAATTATCACCACCCCAGTTACAAAAGAGCCAAGAGACAGGTCTGTAGCTTGAGCTTTTATTGGTCCTGGTACAAGAATCAACAAGGGCCCTGAGACCCAGGAGGAAGCTGGCACAGATTGTAAGCCGGCCTTCCTGCATTTGCAGAGCTCTCCAGTTTTCCCTTCAGTCTATCCCCTGCATTCACAGCTGGCTAACAGTCTAAGAAGTGTTTTCGGATGGGTTTAAGTCACATTTCTTGGTTTCACTTATGTTTGTGAATGGGCCCGAACCAGGTTTCCTCTGGACTGGGAAGGTGCCAGTTAGCTGGGATTGATGTCCCGGGGCAAGATACACTTCTGGAAGGGAGGATTTCTTACCATCATGGCCTTTCAGATACTGCCCATGTCTGAGGCCTGCAGGATGGGCACTGTCTACATGTTCTTGCTAGTCATACGCACAGTGTCGGGTGAGGTCCCGAGTCCCTTTAACGCAAGCTGCACCTGTTGGAGATGGATGCTCAGGCCCATTATTATTCCTCAGGGTTTGGTTCTGGTCTCTCTCCATAGGTGATGCATGGGGGGGGGCACATGCCCCCCAGTTTTCTGTGCTGATGGTGGGGCACAAAGTGCAGGGCTGCAACCTCGCCGGTGCTGGCACCCAGCAGCAGTGTTGCATCATCTGAGTTTCTTTCTAATCAGTGCCTCATACGTGTGGTCGGCTTGGTAAATCACTTGCTCCAGTTCAGCAACTGTCTCTCAGATCTCAGACCTCTTTTGGTGTCTTTGAAGTTCTTGACTACACAGAAGATGGATCAGGTTTTCAGGGCTATCAGGACACACGTTAGCTCCTGCGAATCTCGTGACGTAGCCGGCATTACTCAGCCACTTTCCACCTTTGAACATCTTCATGGTGTTGAGAGCGGTCCACCTTGCTCCTGCCCCAATTTGCGGGATCATAAGCAGCAGATCACGCTCAAAATTGCTTTCTGAATCCTGTTCTTTGTTAGAGAGCTGTTTTATGCACTTCTGGATTTGCTTCAGCACAGCCTGACCATTGTCTTGGAGCCTGCTTCTCTCCCTCTTCTTGGCTTGACTCTCCAGTGTTATGTCGGAGGCAGTCACTGCTGTACCCATCACACTGCCTACTACACAGATGACAAGCTGTCTGCTGGAGAGCATCAGACATGCAACAAAGGTCTCAGGGATGACAGCGTGCCACAATGTGGGTGATCTTGCCCATGATGCCCACTCTCCCTCCAGCAACATTTGCTATTGTAACTTCTCTGTGAACCTTGTCCACAGCATCGGCTATTACCCCAAGTGCCACTACGTGCTGCTGCAGCCTGTCCCGGGCCAGCAGCAACTTCTTCCTCAGCATTTTATCAGTGTTCCTCTTTAATAATTCACTAAAGGAGAAAAAAGAAAAGGGGGAAATTATTTCATACGTGTTAATTCTCCTGTTGCTTTCCATGGCAATCCCACTACGCACCCACCCTTCTGCAGGCCCCTCTGATGCTGTGACTGTCACCTCAACCTTTTTTTGGCTCAGGTGCAGCGGCTGAGCTCCCTTTACCTGCCCTGGTCCAGCTTGCAGGGAGGTCCCTGGCACCCTCCACATGGTTTCACAGTTTCTAGGGTCGGAAGGGACCTGAGCAGATCATCTAGTCCGACCCCCTGCCATGGCAGGAAGAGCACTGGGGTCAAACGACCCCAGTAAGGTGGTCATCCAACCTCCTCTTAAAAACCCCCAGGGTGGGAGCCTGCACCACCTCACTTGGAAGCTGGTTCCAGAC
>NW_017729031.1:42002002-42003247 GCF_001723915.1 Gavialis gangeticus
GCCACTCCTCCCCCTCTCTTTCCTATCCTGTCCCTCCTGTACAGCCTATAGCCCTCAACATTCACCGCCCAATCATGCTTGGAGTCCCACCAAGTCTCCGTAATCCCCACAATGTCCGGGCTGGTGTCCGGGCTGCTGCCTCCCAGGGAGCACTCAGCCAGGACCCTGTCTGTGCCACTTACACTTGCTGTTGCAGACCATTGATACCAAAGTCTGAAGTGCATCAGAAGAGATAGCAGTGGGGAAGGGGCGGCCATGGGCTAGGGCTGCTGGCTGATGTTTTAGCTGGGCACGTCTCCCCTTCGACCAGTCTGCAGGCATGGAAAGAAGAGGCCATGTCCTGCAATGGCACTGGGCTCTGCAGGCACCAGGTCTCCCAGGGAAACCCCCACTCAAGGCCGTCTGCTAGAGACAGATGTTACTCACCTCCGGTTGTTCAGACAAGCAAAGAACTCATCGGGCACCGCACTCTTGCAGGCGGAGCTCTTCACCGTCTCCTCGCAGCTTTTCACCATCTCCTCGCAGCAGGAGCATCTCCCCTGCTCGTAGTCTCCCTGGTGCCGTAGGGTCAGCTCAAACTCATACTCAGTGTTGTTGGCATTTAGCATTGTGTTTACCAGACAACGACATTTTGATTTCATAGTTTCATGGTTTGTTTCATAGTTGGTCGGGTTAGAAGGGACTCGAGCAGATCATCAAGTCCGACCCCCTGCCATGGCAGGAAAGAGTACTGGTGTCAAACGACCCCAGAAAGGTGATTGTCAAGCCTCGTCTTAAAGACCCCCAGGGTAGGAGCCAGCACCACTTCACTTGGAAGTTGGTTCCAGATCCTAGCTGTCCTGACCGTGAAGTTGCGCCTCCTACGTCTAGTCTGAATCTCCCCTCTGCCAGCTTGTGACCGTTATTCCTGGTCACTCCTGGCGGTGCTCGGGGGAACAGGGACTCCCCCAGTGCCTGCTGGTCCCCTCTGACTAGTTTGTAACAGGCCACTAGATCCCCCCAGCCTTCTCTTGTGGAGGCTGAACAGGGTCAGGTCCCGTCGCCTCTCCTCATAAGGCCTTCCCTGCTGCCCCCTGACCATGCGAGTGGCCTCCTCTGGACCCTCTCCATGCTGTCCACATCCCTCCTGAAGTGCAGCACCCAGAACTGGACGCAGTACTCCAGCTGCAGCCTGACCAGTGCCGCATAGAGGGGGAGGATCACCTCTCTGGACCTGCTCGAGATGCATCTGTGGATGCACGACAA
>NW_017729031.1:42003553-42005245 GCF_001723915.1 Gavialis gangeticus
CCCCCCACATCTTAGTGTCATCAACAGATTTGAACAGGGTGCTTTTTACCCCCTTGTCCAAGTCACTGATGAAGATGTTGAACAATGCGGGCCCGAGGACCGAGCCCTGGGGGACCCCACTGCCCACATACCTCCAGGTCGAACATGACCCATCCACCACCACCCTCTGGGTGCGGCCCTCCAGCCAGTTGGCGACACATCTGACTGTGTGGGTGTCAACACCACAGCCCCCCAGATTTGTTTCGGTTTCTTGCATTGTTTTTCACCATCACGCCCCTGCAGGCAACATAGAAGCCAACTGGCTTGTAGGTGATGTCACACGTGCCCAGGAAGTGAGAGGCCACGTGGATTAAAGTCCCTGGCTTGGAATCTTTGTCAAGGTGACTTGGAGCCTCCCAGAATCGCGGGCACAAATAAATGGTTTCGTCTCCAGATTCTAAATAAACCCACACATAAAGCTCCTTACTGGAAGGATCCTCCAGGAACTTGGCTTCCTCCAGCACCGAGATGAGGTCTCTCACCCGCTGCTCCATCAGGACTGTGTACCACTCCATCCAGAATTTGGGCTCGTTGATACCCCAGCAAATCAGGTCCTGCGGCAGCTCCATCAGCACACGGCCCTTCTTCTTCAAGGCATCTCTCAGGATCTCCAGCGCGCTCTGCCTTGCTGCTTCTGCAATTCTCGCCTTTTGTTTTGGTCGGGGGGGTGTAACTTTTGCCACCTCTGTTAGAAATGTGGCATTGCCTTTGGGTTTTTTTCTCTATGGCTTCCCAGGGACTCATTCTTGCACAGGTGTCACGCGCTCACACTTAAGTCCCAGGCAGCTTTCGAGCAAGACCCCTGGAAAAACAGACACATCTGACTTTCATTAATGACTTCCTCACCAGAGCAGCCTGCACCCTCCAGCCAGGCGGTAGGATAGAGCAGCATGCCTGAAGAGCTTATTATGGGCTTCCCCCTCAGCCGGGAGAAGGGAGCCTAGGAGAAGAGGCCAGGAAGACAGAGATGGGGTCCTTGGGTTGTGCTGCATCTGGCCAGCACACCGAGCCCCGGAAACTGCACAGGGGTGCAGGCGGCACCGGGGTGTCCCTGACCACAGCCAGGAGCCAGAGCGGCTCTTGCAGGCGGTAGGCGGGGGAGCCTGCCATGCAACTCCCAGGCACACGGATAGAACCTGTGCACACGTGTGGATCCCGGGCGCACGGGTCGATCCCAGGCACACGCAGGGATCCTGGTCACACACAGATTCCAGGCACACGGATAGAACCTGTGCACCCGTGCGGATCCCAGGTAACAGTATTGATCCTGGGTACACGTCGGGATCCCATGGCCGCTTACGGATCTCATGCACGCCTACAGATGCCTTGCACGCGTGCAAACCCCATGCCTGCGCACAGACCCCAGGCGCACACGTGCATCCCGCACACACCCGTGTGGAACCCGTGCAGATCCCTTGCACACGTGGATTCCTTGCACACAGGCGTCAGCCACACACCCCATGCGCATGCGCACAACCTCTCAGCGGGCCGCACCCGCTTTCCTCCTCCTACGCACCTCCGCTTCCTCGCCGCCTCCCGGAAGTGACGCGTGGCGGGGGCGGGGTGCCGGGCGGGGGCGAGGAAACGGAAGTAGAAGCGGCGCAGAGCTCCGCTGGCTCCGCAGCGCGTGCGGTGGGCTCCGGCGCGTGACAG
>NW_017729031.1:42005359-42006818 GCF_001723915.1 Gavialis gangeticus
GCGGGGGGGGGGGGGGGGGGGGCAGGAGTGAGGCGGGGGGAGGGGTTGGGGTCGCACCACTAGTGGGGGAGGGGTGTGGGGGTTGGGATTAGCGCCCGACGCCGTTCTCCATCCGATGAGACATGCTGCAAAAGCGGATCTGTCCGAGGCTGGTCCGCGTCCTCGAGGCTCGTCCGCGCCGGTTCATGGCAAGGCCGGTTCGAGGCGCCGGTTTGTGGCAAGGCCATCCCCGTTGCGGCGGGCACGCAGTGCCGTTCGTCTCCAAGGCTGCGATCGCAGCAGAGGTGGCAGCCAGAGATGGGCAGGAACGTCCATAAAAATTAAAGTTCACGCTGCCGAAATCACAGCGAGGCCGTTTGACTCCCGGCCGCGCTGATTCTGAATTAATTCTGCTCTGACTCGTTGCTGCTGGAGGGCTGACTTCACTCAGCCTTTTATCTACAAATAGACATCTAGCTAGTGAAACAAAAAAAACCCAACGTCGTTTCTGTGCGGTCTTGGTGGAGCTGCTGCTGTTGGGGAGGAAGTTGGTATCAGCTAGAGAAAAGAGAAATGCAGAAGTAAGATGCTTCTGTCTAGGCAGGCCTCGGGAGCAGGCGAGCGTCGAAAGTGTGTAGAGAAACGCCTGTCTGACCATGTAGGCCTTGTACAGCAAAGGCAGGAGGTTTCTTGTATTCCCCGAGACTGAAAGTATTGGAAACCAAGCAGCAGCTTCTGGGCAGGGCGACAGCAGAGATAGCAGAGGTGTTTTTTCTGTCATAGTTTCATAGTTGTTGGGCCGGAAGGGACCTGAGCAGATCATCAAGTCCGACCCCCTGCCATGGGCAGGAAAGGATGCTGGGGTCAAACAACCCCAACATGGTGTCTATCTAGCCTCCTCTTAAAGACCCCCAGGGTAGGAGCAAGCACCACTTCTCTTGGAAGTTGGTTCCAGATCCTAGCCGCCCTGACCATGAAGTTGCGCCTGCTGATGTCTAGCCTGAATCTACTCTCCATCAGCTTATGTCTGTTTATTTCTTGTTACTCCCGGTAGTGCTCGGGGGAACAGGGACTCTCCCATTGCATGCTTGTCCCCCCCTGGCCGGTTTATAAACAGCCACCAGATCCCCTCTCAGCCTTCTCTTGTGAAGGCTGAACAGGTTCAGGTCCTGTAGCCTCTCCTCGTAGGGCCTGCCCCGCTGCCCCCTGATCATGCAAGTGGCCTCCTCTGGACCCTCTCCATGCTGTCCATATCCCTCCTGAAGTGCGGCGCCCAGAACTGGACACAATACTCCAGCTGCGGCCTGACCAGTGTCACACACGGGGGGAGGATCACCTCCTTGGACCTGCTTGAGATGCAGCTGTGGATACATGACAAGGTGCAGTTGGCCTTCCTGACCATGCCCCCGGACACTGCCGGCCCATGTTCATTTTGGCATCAGTAATGACTCCAAGATCCTTTTCTGCCTGTGCACTGATG
>NW_017729031.1:42011818-42018130 GCF_001723915.1 Gavialis gangeticus
GATTTAGTTGCAGCCTGTCCCTCTCCTCCAGTGTGCCCACTTCTCCCCACATCTTAGTGTCATCTGTGAATTTGAACTAGGTGCTTTTCACCCCCTTGTCCAAGTCACTGGTGAAGATGTTAAACAGTGCAAGCCCGAGGACTGAGCCCTGGGGGACCCCACTGCTCACATCCCTCCAGGTCAAATATGACCCATCCACCACCACTCTCTGGGTGCGGCCCCTCAGCCAATTTTTTATTCTGTTATTTCAGCTGTTTGCTCAAGGAATTTCTAGGGGACAGTTGCATAGTAGTCTAGATAGGGGCAAAATGAGAGGGCCGTGATGATCAAGGAAAAGAGCTCAGGCATCCTGAATCCTCTCGCTATGCAGCAAACCACATGTATTCCTTATTTGATGCGTTAGCAGTGGACAGATGTGAATTTGCCATCAGCCTGTGAATTTGCCATCAGCCTCTGCAACAGTTGGGTCTTGGGGTCGAAGCGCAGGCTGCGAGGCGAGGAGCTGCATTCCAGATCCGTTGTCACTGATTCACTTGTGACATTGGTGCGTCATTTAACCCATGTGTTGCCAGCCATAAACTGAAGAGGGTATCTGGGCTGTCAAGTGCTTGGGGAGCCCTAGGTGAAAGGTATCTTTGCCCTTTGTGATTCAGTAGTGGAGCTGACAGCAGAAATCCCACCCAGCATGAGCTTGCTCTATGTGATTAGCATCTGTGTGAGATGTCATGGAAGAGCCGGCAAGCAGAGTCATTCACCTGCGAGATCTCCTGTACACCACCTAGGTGCCGTTATTACACTGGGAGTGTCTCTGGGAGCACCTGTGTGATCTTAGATGAGCAACATCCTACTGGCATAAATGGCCTGAAATGTCTCCCCTAAAAGGATCCTCCCTTCCTCTGGGAGAGCAAAGCCTTTACTTATGACTGCCCTTCATCCATCTTTGGTGGTCTTCCACATGTTGCCTGCAGGCCAGAGCTGAACTCTTCCTGTCTCTTACTCAGGTCACAAGAGCTGCTGGTTGAAAACAGCTCTTGATAGTCTACCCTGAGCATGCCCTGAGTCCCAGCCATCCAGGGAAAGGCATATTAGCCTGCTGATGGATTGACTGGCTAGATCCTTTTTAACTTTAGAGATGAAAATGAAGGACTCATCATTTCATTGGCAGCCCTAACAAACGTGCAGCCAGAGCTATCGTCAGCATTGGGTTCAAGAAAGAAGACCAAAATCAATGGCTTTTTATTTAAAACCTATATTTAAAATAGGCTTTGACAGCCTAGGGTAAAAGGCCTCAACTCGACATAATTTAAGATCATGTAAACTAAGGGGAAACCTCAAGCTGTACTTTTCCTGCCAAAGCTTCAGAGAGTCAAACTGCTGAACAGGAAGAAGACGCTGGCTAAGCAGCTGGGTTCAGACAGGCTGTCAGCATCTGCTAGCAGGCACCACATCCCCAGCTACAGACAG
This sequence comes from Gavialis gangeticus, assembly GCF_001723915.1. Lineage (NCBI taxonomy): Eukaryota > Metazoa > Chordata > Crocodylia > Gavialidae > Gavialis > Gavialis gangeticus. Next base: position 42,013,283 of record NW_017729031.1, read on the forward strand.
ACTCATTTTTATGTAGATTAATTTGACCGGACCAGTTCAATGGCCAATCAACGGCTGAGAAACTGATTGGGAGACAACACGCTTGTTTTCCTTCCCATGAGCAAAAGCAAGATGAGGGGATGAGTGAGATCTGCTGCTCCTAAAATCTTGAAGGAGGCAGTGATGAGAAGCAGTGCAGTGTGCTACCCCTGTGGATGAACAAAGGAAATATGAATGAGTCTTTTAATTGCAAAACCACTTTTTGTCTTTAAAAATCTGGTAAATTTAAGGTAGATATTATTGAACTAACCCCCCAAATAGGCTGCTGGTTGAGCTTAATTCTATTTTCTGTCCATATGCAGCTTGATGGAAATCACAGGCAACCTAACCATCTAGGAAATCCCTTTTTCTGTCATAATTAAAGGAGTCTAAAAAAGGAGCAGGGGATTTGGACAAATGTCAAGTTACCTATTACCATAAATCTATCGAGGAGTGTTCTGGTTGTGTCGGGTATCACATGTAGTGCGAAGGTGAATTGCAAATCAACATGTTTTAGTGGTTGCTGTCCAGCGAGAGTCTGTCTTTGTTCAGGAGATTGACTTCGCCAGGCTCTGTGACTAATTTGGCATGTGTACCCTATGCGGGGGAGCAGCTCACCAGGGAAAAATGTGCTTGATTTTACCTGTGTAGTCATGATACAGTTCACATTGAAAGATGGGCTTCTTAGCAGTGGCAGGATGTGGTTTTTGGGAATTTGTCCTTCAGCGTGTGGCTGCAAATGCAGTTTAGCTCAAATCGTCTTAGCTGTGTTTGTCCTAAATCGTCTTAGCGGGAAATGCCATGGAATCAGGCTGCGCTTTGTGCTTCATCTTTATTACCCATCGACTTAGAGCGTAAGCTGCTTAGGGCACACTTCGTGCCTTGTAGAGCTCTGGGTGTTGATGCTTAACCCGGGGAGGACGTGGCTATGAGCCAGAGGATGCCACAGTGGATCTAAAATGGCCAGGTTAGGCCTCTGTGCTCTTCAGAGAAGCAAATGTGTTTGTGAAGCGTGGGAGTTGCTGGCTGCCGGCTTTGTACCCTATCCTGAAAGGCAGCTGTGTGCAGGGGGCCTGCCCTGAACCCGGAAGGGAGCCGACAAGCTTGTGGTGAGCTTTTTGACTCTGGATACATGCGGTCACGTTTGTTTGTTCACATCATAAACTGCGCTGCCATCAGCCCTGCGGCCGAGGGGCCACAAGTGTCTGGACAGGCATCACAATGGGTCTCTGTTCCCCCCACAGCTGGACATGGAAGTGCAGAACCACCCTGCCAAAATTAGTGCAGGTCCAAGCAGAGCAAGGGCTGTGATTCAGAGCCTCTGGTCCCCGCTCTCTCCACCTGCTGCCTGGTTCCTTCCTGCGGTTCTTGGGGCTGTGGGTGCCACCGTGCCCTTTGTCAGAGCTGCTTCACACCGTACATCAGTTCCCGGGGGCATGAGCAGAGACTTCCTAACACCATTACAGAGTCCCACAAGACTGGAGCCTGAACCAAAAGGCACCGTGTTAGTGTGAACAGGGCCTGGCACAATCCAAGCCTTTCTCCTTTAATGTGATACCTCTTTTGTAACTTTTTATTTTATCACGGTGTTATTTTTCCAACAAGTCTGCAGCAACCTGCCAATCCACTCTTGTGCAGCCGTTAGATAGCCGCACTTGGAGCTGTACAAGCTTCTAGAGACTGTTTTATTATTTTGCCCTTCAGAACCAGAGATGTTGTCCTTTGCAACCATCTCTGTCCTTTGGTATTTGATTAGAGGCCTTTATTTATGAATTATATGATGCGTTAGTCTGATTACCAGCCAAGTCTGCATCGGCGCCCAGTTCTGTTTTACAGAGAAGGCAAGAGGACAGTTTGTAATGATCTCTTCCTCCTCTTAGGCAACAATTCTGATTTTTTTTTTCTTTTTAAATATGGCTGAGAAGATTTGTCACCTCGAAAGCAAAACTGGAGGACTTGGAAATTACCCGAGTCCAAGCTGAGGGAGGGCTGGCTCTTGATTTTGAAGTGCTTGTTGGCCTTGCTTCATGAATGATCTTCTTGGAAATTCTGCTGGGGGAGAAAGCTGTGATGTGCATTAAATGAACTTCATATGTTTTGCCTTCCTCTGTAGCAGGGGGCAAGGCCTCTGTCTGGGATCTCTTGAGTGTATATTAACAAACATTTCCGGCAGCAGGACAATGGCTGCTGTGGTCCCCCTGCTTTACCTGTGGAAGAGCCAGGCATAATGTCTTGTGTTATGTTGAGTGACTGTAGTATTAGTAAGAGATGAGATTATGGATTTGTCTGGGATGGTTTAAATGGGGATATGAGAGCCTCGGGCAGGGGTTTGCTCTTGATGTGACCTCTGGAAGTACTTTCCAGCCCCACTTCTCTAAGATTTCTATGATTGTAACAGTCTTCTGAAATGTATTTGTGGAGGGAGGGATTTCCTTGGAGAGAAATGAAATCTGCCAGAGCCCTTGATGGCTCTCCTAAGCCCAGGGCAGATGATGCTGTCAGTGTGCAGAGCAGTGTAGGTTTGACTCCAGGTGGGTGGCTTATGCTTGCTAACGTGAACATTATTGGAAATGACACAGTGCTTTTGGCTGGAAAAGCTGCCCTGCTCATGTCCGAGGTCAGGCGGGTTTCTCAGGAGTAGGTCTTGTGTGTTTTGGTTAGAGAGAGGCAGCAAGCTGAGTCTCTTCCTTCATGTGAGCATTTTCTGTGCACTGTTTAAGGCAGATCGGAGCAAAGAGAAAAGGCTCCTGAGATTTGTCAACTGCTAGGACCTTGTGATGACAGGCTGGCAACAGAGAAACACTGAGGTACTGCCCAGGAACATGGGGCACGGCTTGAAACCTCACCCCATGAAAGAGCTTTTAGACAAGAGGTGCTAAAACTGTGCCAGGTCAGATCCCACACACCGGGATCGGGCTCAGCACTGGGCTCCAGGGCCCAATCCTAGCCAGCTAAGGCAGCGCAATCTGGCCCGCAGCGGGGGGGGGGCCACAGCTCCGGGAGTTTGGTAGAAGGGGAACAGTGCCCTGGCTCCTGCACCACCAAATTTTCGGCCTCCTGAGGAGCACTGCAGGCTGGATGACACAGTGGCAGGGTCCGGATCTGGCCCACAGGCCAGGGGTTGATCATCCCTGGTCCTAGAGAGCTGCGGTTATGAGTGCAAAATACTAAATGGTGGAGAGAAAGTTGCTAGGGATTTATTACAGACTGTCTCTCAATACAACAACAAGGGGTCACAGCATGAAATGAGTAGGTTGTCAGTTGAAAAAGAACACAAGGAAGCTCTGTTTCACCCAGGGGATCATTAAAGGGTGAAGCTCATTGCCACCAGACATGCGGGAAGCTGAGAGTTTAGCCAGATTCACAAAGGACTGGACACGTGGGGATGCAGAGGAAAGGGGCATCGGGAGCTATTGAGCAGGGAGTAGGGGACACGGCCTCTGCACCAGACCTGCCTGGACCTCGGTGGAAGAACATACCTGGGCACTCGCCCTCCAGCTCCACTCCGTGCCACCCTGGGATGCAGGAACAGGGACGGGGCAGGATGGACCTGTGGTCTGACCCAGTATATGCCAGTTCCAAGGACCCCCACCCCAGTGCAGGGCCCAGCTGTGTGTAACCTCATCTTGAGGAGCACAGATCTTGAGGAGCACAGTTACGTGGTCCAGGTCACTCAGAGTTGGGGCCTGGTCTGTACAAGCTTTGGTTGCAAAGCTAGCGTGGGAGCTCAGTGATGGCCCTTGGAGCTGTGACTTAGAGGGAGTCGGCAAGCAGTGCAACAAGCCTGACAGGCAGGTGGAGCAGCAGAGCCTGGCAAAGCAGCTTGGGGCATTGCAGCTTGTATGTGCTGTGCGCAGCAGTCCTACCCCACAGAGGGTCCCTGCCCTAGGGCTAGCCCAGTCCACATACCAGATGGGTGGGGCAGGGAGTGGGGGAGAAAGCTACAGTGGCAGTACTGGCTAGCAAGGTGGGTGGTGGACATAAAATCCTAGAGCCGTGGGGCTGGAAGGGGCCTCCAGGGGTCTCATCCAGTCCAACCCCTGCTTAAGGCAGGATCAGGCCTGTGCAAACCACCTCAGACAAACCCGCTGTCCAACCTCTGAGCAACACAACCTAAGGCATCACACCTGAACCTGCCCCAAGGAAAGCAGGGGGACCACCAAGACCAACATCCTGCTGCTGCAAAGGTTATTAATAAACACATGAGAGATCACAGGCAGAGGCCATGCCCCCACCACAGAAGAAGGCAACTACCCCGGTCCGTACCAATCTAACCAGCAGGTAAAATCCTTTCCTGCCCTTAACACAGCGTCTGTCTGACCCTGAGTGGAGGGGCAGGACCCTATAGCCAGGAGCCCCCGGCTTGACGTCCCAGCAGAAACATTGACACAGCCTAGTCGCCATCCCCGGCCTGGGCTGCAACCCCCTGTCCTCTTGTCAAACTTAGCTCAAGCTAAATGTCCTATGCTGCTCCTCACCCTCGTCATTGGGACCAGCAATCCCATCTCCTCCCCTCATCTTGGGGCCTGTTTCACGGCTGTAGATAACCTCAGAGAGCTGGGCCATTATACGCCCTTCCCTGATTCCCTAGCCCTGGCTTTCGTTCATCCTCCACGTCTGAATGGTGCCCTGTAGGGCTGGGTCCCTGCTTTGCCCCTCCCTGCCCCAGGACATGCTGCTTCGCGCCGGAGCACTCTGGGGGAAGGCAGCGTTCACCCCTGGCCTTGGGATCTGTCCAAGTTAAGCTTTAGCATGCTCCTAGGCTAGTTGGCTGGAAGGGCCCTTGACTGTGGACCTCGTATGACTTCTCAAAGCCTGTAAGACAGGGTG
>NW_017729031.1:42023130-42024655 GCF_001723915.1 Gavialis gangeticus
TGTAGGGCTGGGTCCCTGCTTTGCCCCTCCCTGCCCCAGGACATGCTGCTTCGCGCCGGAGCACTCTGGGGGAAGGCAGCGTTCACCCCTGGCCTTGGGATCTGTCCAAGTTAAGCTTTAGCATGCTCCTAGGCTAGTTGGCTGGAAGGGCCCTTGACTGTGGACCTCGTATGACTTCTCAAAGCCTGTAAGACAGGGTGGTCATACCCCCTTGCCCCCGGGAGGGATCTGGACTCACTTCTGGCAGTAGGACAAACAGCCCCACCATTAACCATTGTGGGTTCCCGGGTGCAGTAACCCCCCACAGCCAAATGCTTGCCCTGTCTCTGCCAACGTGGGGCTCCACGCACGGGCTCTATCCCTGTTTCCCGCTTGGCCCCTCCAGGAGCCCTGGGCACTCCAAGGGCCAAATCTGTGAAGAGGGAAGGAGGCTCTTTGTGCTCCCTGCGCAAAGTCTGGCTCTGCGGCTGAGTCATATGGGAGCACGGCTGGCTGTGCCTTCCCCAAGCAAAGAGTACGCCCCGCATGTTAGCTTTGTGACTCAGGAGCCGCTCCCTGCTCCAGAGCAGTACTGGCAAAGCAGGTTTAGATTGGATATCGGGGAAAACTTCACTGGTAGCAGAGGGAGGCCGTGGAATAGAGGCCCAGGGCAAGGGGGACTCTGCAGCACAGGAGGGTCCAGGGGGGGTCGAGGCACTGCAATGCCTGTGTTCTGCTGTGCGGTGGCCCATTGGGCTGTGCTGGTTGCCCCATTCACCCCTTCCTGCTCCGTGGTGTCTGGTCTTGGGCCCGGGCTGTGCCAGTGCTCCTGCTGGGACTCAGCCCCTCATGGTCCTGGCTGGAGGTTCTTGCCCCCCAGTCATGCTGCCTGGGGGGCGCGGTAAGCAAGGATTTGCCCCCTACTCAGCCTGGTCCAGCCTGGGGGGTTTCTCCTCCCTCTGCAGCGGGGGCACAGCCTGGACCTGGGCTCTCCCCAGTGCCCGTGCTTTCCCAGGAGTGAAGGCAATGCCGCGGGTTGTCGAGGCGACTGTCATGCAGCTCCAAGGTCGCACGCAGGCGTTTGTCTGAGCTAGTTTGGACTCGGCTGATCCTGCCTTGGGCAGGAGGTTGGACTGGATGTGACCTCCAGAGCTCCCTGCCAGCCTCATAGTTCTAGGAGTTTGTGATAAGATGTGTAACGGTGGTGTGAAATTGGGAGGGGGCACAGACAGAGAGCAGAGACAGCATGTTTTAGGTAAGAGGTCTGCACCAAGCACTGGTAGCATCCTTTTAAGTGCTTCATCTCCACTGCTGCAGCACAAAACCTTAAAACTTGCCAGTCCCAGAACAAACCAGGTTGTTGCTTTTCACAGTCCATAACTCATAAACAGCAGCAACATCCCCTCGGGACCACAGGCCAGGTATGCACCTACCTGCCCTGCAAAGAACCAATAGATTCATAGATGTAGGGTCGGAAGAGACCTTGTAGGTCTTCTAGTCTGACCCGTGGCTGTGAGCAGGAGAGAAAACTGGGCTCAAATGACCC
>NW_017729031.1:42025098-42049864 GCF_001723915.1 Gavialis gangeticus
TGGATGCAGTACTCCAGCTGCGGCCTGACCAGTGCTGCACGGGGCGGGGAGGATCACTTCCTTGAACCTGCTTGAGATGCATCTGTGGATGCGCGACAAGGTGTGGTTGGCCTTCCTGACCGCATCCTCACATTGATAGCCTGTGTTCATCTTGGAGTCAGTAATTACTCCAAGATCTCTTTCTGCCACCGTGCTTTCGAGAAGGGAGTTCCCTGGCCTGTAGGTATGCTGCTGGTTTCTACTGCCCAGGTGCAGCACCCTGCACTTGTCACTATTGAATCCCATCCTGTTTTCATTTACCTACCCCTGTAACCTGTCCAGGTCCTGCTGTAATCTGTCCTTTCCTTCTAGCGTGTGCCCACCTCACCCCAAATCTTGGTGTCGTCTGTGAATTTAAACAAGCTGCTCTTCACCCTGTCATCCAAGTCGCTAATAAAGAAATTGAACAGTGCAGGCCCAAGCACCAAGCCCTGGGGGACCCCACTGCCCACATCCCTCCAGGTCAAAAATGACCCGTCCACCACCGCTCTTTGGGTACGGCTCTCCAGCCAGTTGGCGACCCATCTGACTGTGTAGGCGTCGGTGCCGCAGTCACCGAGCTTTTTAATGAGAATGGGGTGAGAGACAGTGTCAAAGGCCTTCCTGCAGTCCAGAAAGACTACATCCACCATGACACCTGTGTCCAAGAATTTTGTGACCTGATCGTAGAAGGCAATCAGGTTGGTCTAACAGGACCTGCCCCTAATGAAACCGTGCTAGTTGCCCTTGAGCGTCATCCCCACTGCTGGCCCATCATAGTGAGTCTCTTTAGGGGACCTAGGACAGATGTCTCGGACATCAGTCTCCCTGCATGCCTGTGCTGGTCTCCAGCACACCCTGCTCTGTCCCCAACCCCCCTGGGCAGGACAGAGATAGTTGCCCCCAATTAAAACAGGTGGCAGGGGACAGCGGGGGTTTTGCTTAGCAGAAAATCATTAAAATCACCAGTGACAGGAGCGTCAAGTCCCTGCTCTCCCTCCAGCTTTCGCTTATCTTCCTTGCTATGCTGAGGTGCCCCTGGCATCTGCCGGCAGCTTTCACCTGGGGCAGCTCTATGGCATAAAAAGATTTCCAGCATTGAGAGCCTGGTGGCTTGTTTGGAGCCACAGGCACTGTCTCAGATCTGCCTGTATTGACATCAGCTTGGGGCTGTGACCTAGAGCTGGTATTGAGCACCAGGGCCCATCCTTGGGTAGGTGGCACTGGCTGAACTCCAGGACCTGGGGTGGGGAGGGTACAGCTTCTTAGGGTATCACTGCTAGGCCTCCAGGCTTTGAGCAGGAAAGGCAAAGGGAAGTTAAAACACGTGGCTTGGGATCTTGAGCAATGAACAAGACAGCAGCTGGGGGTTGAGATGTGATGGGAGTATCCAAGGTCTTTCTGGTCTATTGGGTACATCTCTGGCACCACAGTGCTGCCTGGGATATGGTGCCCTTCTCGGGTCTTCACGGCTAGAAGAGAAACCAAGGCTGGCCAGGGAGCTTGTGCATCCAGATCCAGCCCCTCACTATCATAGGCCATTGCATTTATATATTCTCTTATAAACTGTGGGTGTCAGAGAGCTGCTGAGCTCCAAATATGCCTCTCAAACAGTTAAAAACAAAGCAGATTGATCACTTCATGCCAGCCATGGGGATGGTGGACTCTGCTGGAGAATTTCAGAGCCAGATAATAATAAACCACAGCGTGCTCCAAGCCAAACGCGTAAGATTCATTTCCAGTGCCAGGGGATCGAGAGCAGCTTGCCGAGAGCCAGGTGGGAGGTGATCGGTCAGGACTGGAATGGCTGTGGGTGGAGAGACCATCAGGGCCTCCGGATATAAAGCCACTTCTCTGTCCAAAACCACAGAGGTGCAGCTTTTACATGTAGTGCCCAGGTGACCCTGGGCAGCTCTAGGGCTGCCACTATGTGCTCCCAACCACTCTTATGTTTTGTGTTGTTTTTTTAGAAACAAGCCTGAGGCCGTGGAAGTAACGTTTGCAGGTAAGAGCCACAGACTGGGCGTCTCCAGCCTTCAAGCCTGGAGCTTGCCTTGGCCCTATCTCAGCAACCGCAGTGCCACAGGGAGAGGTGTTGAATCCAGCCCCCCACCTTCCAGCGTGCTCCTGCGCGCAGCAGCTCCCACAAGGATTGTGTTTGAATTATGGCTCTCCTGCTTTCCCCGTCCCACCTCCCAGCCCAGCACTTGAAGGGGCACATGCATGTGCTGGGGACAAATGGCACAGGTCAAGCTTGCTCACCTCACATGCCTGGGAGACGTCACCTGGTGCAGTGAGCTCCATGGATGCAGCTTATAGCACCATTGCCCTAAATCAGCCCCCAAGGCACTGCAGCAGCTGTGAGAACCTGATAGCTCGGCCCCACACTGTTGCTTATTCCCCAGTGAAGGGAATATCTGGCTGAGGTATTATGATCCCGGTACTCTTTCCTGCCCAGGGCAGGGGTCAGACTTGATGATTTGGTTCAGGTCCCTTCCAACCCTAGAAACCATAAAACCAGGAGCAGGCATTCAGTTTGGCTCTGCTGTCTCCAGGTCCCAGGCAGCTCTGGAGAAGCCCAGCTCAAGCTCTGCTCGGAAGCATGGCTTTTGCCTCCAGCACATTGCCTCTCTGACCCCAGTGGAGTTAGAGCTTCTCTAGTCTGCCTAAGCAGCAGCCTTTGCTCTTGACTCCCCTCCCTTTCCCAACCTTTTGCAGGGTTGTGGGGAGCGCAAGACAATCTGGTATTCAGACCTTGAGCTGGCCTGTGGAAGACAGATCCAGGCCCAGTAGAAACAGCAGTGAGGAGGCCTTTATCCCCATGCCCTGCACCCACAGGGGTTTGAGTGCGGCAGGCATCTCTGTGAGACCACAAGCTTTCCTGTGCTCTGTGGCTGCCAAAGGGCTTCGTGACTCCAGTGAAACATCTCCCTGTACTGTGGCCACAGGGTCCTTAATGACAGGCTCCATGGAGCATAGAGCAATGCATTGGAAAGCGCTGCGGGCTGTCTGGCATTGCAGCCCTCTGGAAGTAGGCTGTGGATTGGTCTTTGACTGCCCTCTCTTCCCCCAGACTTCGACGGGGTCCTCTACCACATCTCCAATCCCAATGGAGACAAGACCAAAGTGATGGTCAGCATCTCCCTAAAGTTCTACAAGGAACTACAGGAACATGGTGCTGATGAGGTGAGTGTCCAGACTGGCTCTGCCTTCGAGCCCCTGTCCCCTGAGCGGTCAGATGCTTGCATGATGTTAGCATGGGTCAGGGCCCTCTGTCCTCATAGAGTAGCACCATCTTGTCCTGGGTCAGAGTAGCCTTCACGTGCCTTACAGTGCTAGTCTGATTCTGGAAGGAAGCAGCTGCCACCTCCCAGCCCTGTTGCTTTGTTCCAGTTAAACAAGGTTGTGTTGATGCTGATAGCAGAGAACAGCTGATTTTTTTTTTTTTTCAGATCCCTTGGGGGTCTTTGAGGCCCCTGGCAATTCAGCATCTTCTTTTTGACCTGTAAACTGAGCCGGCTTGCAAAGGAACTTGCTGAGAGAATAAATAGAGAGTCCCATGGGGCTGCTGTCCTGCCTCAGTCTGTGCTTTCAGGCTAACAAAAGGCTGCTTCTTGCACCCAGGCATCTGGATGCATTGAGTTCTCCCTGCTGCTGCATGGACTCACAGGTTTAGTTCCTGCCAGCCGGGTTCTTGCCGCAGAGAGCCATTTATGGTAGCAAGAACAGGCCTCTTAGCAGCTGGGGCTTGCGGCCGGAGTTCAGAGCAGGAAGCATGACTCAGTTCCCAAGTCTGCTCTCCTGTGTCAGAAGCTCAGCTCAAGCACTGCTCGGAAGCATGGCTTTTGCCTCCTGTGTCAGAATCGTAGAGGAGCGGGGCTGGCAGGGAGCTCCAGAGGTTGCATCTAGTCCCAGCCCTGCCTGAGGCAGGATCAGCCCTGTCCAAGCCAGTGCAGGCAAAACATCGTCTAAGCTCTTCATAAAATGACCACCAAGCCTGACACAGCACCAGACATCACACCCAATCCTGCTGCAGGGAAAGTAGGGGGACCGTAGCAGCCAATGTCCTGTTTCTGTAAAAGGTGGTTGATATACGCTCCAGAGATCCCAGGTAGAGGCCATGCCCCCACTACAGAGGAAGGCAACCCCCCAGTCTATACCAAGATGACTGTGGGTAAAAGTCCTGCCTGGCTTCAAATATATGGCATCAGTCTGACCCGGACTGGAAGGGCAAAACCCTCTAGACAGCACCCTGTGGCTTTGGTCCCAGCAGCATTGACAAGGCCCAGTCACGGCCCCCAGTGTGGGCTGCAGCAAGCACCCAGAGCCTCTGAGGAAGGCTTAAACCTCCCCCCAACACGTGTGTCCTCAAGTGACCAAATGGGACTCCCCCAGTCCTGCTCAGCACACAGGTGCAGCAGTTTGCTCTGGCATGTCTTTGTGCATGTGTCTGGGTGCATGTGCACATACACATGTGTGCAGATTTCCCCCTCCAGTGGAAGCAAAGGGAACCAGACTGCTCACAACCCTATGAGCTGATTGCAGGCGTAGCTGGAGAGTTTCACCCCTAAGGATAGCTCCAGTGAGGGCATCCAGCACCGGTCAGGGGCCTGGTGCTGACTTTGCTGCAAAGTTTCCCCAGCTCCTCCTGGCTTGCAGGGGACCCCACTGGGCCAGACTGGAGCTGCCTGGTTCTTCCAGACAGGTTGCAGCCTCAGGGAAACCACAGAGCCCAGTTACCTTGTCAGCACTCGGCTTTCCGTGCAGCTCTCCCTATCCCACAGCCCCGTGGGGCAGTTGCACTGATCACTGCAGTGAGGAGGAGCTGTTCCCAGCCACTTAGATGTGCAGTGAGTGCAAGCTGCATGCTAGGGCCCTCACTTCTGTGTCCTCCAGCATAGATCCTTAATGCCGTACTTCCCCCTCTACTGGGAAATAGACACGATCTGTATGAGGTTCTGAAGCAGTAGTGAAGTAGTACTGGCGTGGAAGAAGAAAGGACCCCAGTACTGTAGAATCAGAGCCTTTGAATAATTGATTCCTCTTGGAGGGCACCCAAGGAGAGTCCCCTTCTGCCCTTGGTTGTCTCCCCAGCCCTCTCTGCACTGTGAGGAGGGCATAGCAGCCTGTCCTGGCTCCATGTCATTTCTGTCCTCAGCCACTGCTAGAGAAGTGCCAGTCACCTCATTCTGGAGGCAGAGCCCTTGAGTCTGGGGCTCTCACATTAATCTAGCCTGGTAAGCCAGCTGAGTGGCCTGGGGCCAAATTGACCCATGGGCTCCCACCCCCTTCTTCTGTTCTCTCAGCCTATCGGATCTGGTGCCAGGCTTAGCCCATTTGGGACCCATGCTGTGTGCAGCATGGATCTCCGGGCACCATGTGTGCATGGTCTGGCCAGGGGCCTGTAGCACAGATCTCGGAGCAGGTGAGTGTTCAGTGGCATCTGCCTCAGCTAGACCACACCACAAGTGGTGCCTGCTCCGGGAACTGCTGCACACAACACCTGTTCCAGCTGGCCTGAGACCTGGGCTGCACACAGTGCTCATCTGGCTGGACTGCAACACACATGGCTTGTGCTCAGAACCACCACCCCTCACACAGCGCCCGCTCCAGCCAATCTGAGACCTGCACTGCTCATGGCGCTTGCTTACACCGCGTGTGGCGTGATTCCCAGATCGGCTGGAGCAGGCGCAACATGTGGCATAGTCCTGGACCTTCTGGGGTGGGTGCCATGTGCAGTGCGTGCCCTGGGACAGGCACCATGTGTAGCACTTCTGGGATCCATGCGACACGCCCCTGGATGCACTCTGCTACATGTGCCTGTTCCAGGCACTCCAGGATCCATATGGCACACATCTGCTCACGCAGTGCAGTCCTGGGCACCATGTGTGTCAGAGCCCTGTCTAGTGTGACGTGTGCCTTGCCCCATGGGGGTCTGCTCAGATGCGGGGCTGGACGCTTAATGGGGGGGTCAATGTTTGACACCCCTGCCTTCGCTGATGGGGTCATGTCTGTGCTCTGCAGCTCCCTGCTGAGTCAAGATCCACGTGCCTCATGCCTGGGGTGGGGGAACACCCCTGAACTTTGCCAGGCTAATCAATCCCATTGCCATGAGGTGTTTCCCCTCCCATGACCGCACTCTCGGAGCTGCAACACAGCAGGGGCTCTCCCTAGAGATGAGCTCTCTGCGCTGCTGCAAGCAGCTCAGCTCCCAGGATGTTCTCCAAGCTGCCTGGCACAGAAACTCCTTCCCACTGCGCACCTGCCCTAGTGGAGCTGGCTCGTGAGTGGCTCTAGTCAGTGATCTTGGCTGCTGCAGTGCTCAAATACCTGGACATCTGGACCCTGCATTCCCAGGCTGCACATTGGACACGAGCTCTGGGTCCACAGCTTCTTTGCTAGTTGCCGTATGGGGCCAGGATGGAATTGTTTTGCCTTCCTGCCCTTTGTGTGACCGGGGGCATATTTTTAAGCCTCCCTCAGAAGCATTGGGTGCTGGCTGCAGCGCAGGCTCTGGCTGTGCCCAGGTTGTGCCAGTGCTCCTGCTGGGACTGAGCCCTGCATGGTCCTGGCTACAGGCTCTTGCCCCCTGCTCACACTGCCTTGCGGGGGTAGGGATTTGCCCCCTGCTCAGCCTGGCCCAGCTGGGGGGGGGTTTCCCCTCCCTCTGCAGCAGGGGCACAGCCTGCACCTGGGCGCTCTCCAGCGCCCACCAAGCCCCCTCGCAGCTGAAGGACATTGGTGGCCACGGCCTCCCTGTATCCCGGGGGCAGGGGCAATACTCAGGGCTGTGTCAGGGGCAACAGTGTCGTGCAGCTCCAAGGTCGCACACGGGGTTTGCTTGGACGGAGCTAATCCTGCCTCGGGCAGGGGGTTGGACTTGATGCAGCTTCTCAAGGTCTCTTCCCTCCCTTCTCTAAGATTCTAGGAGTCCTTAAACCAGTGCTTGTAACCCAGTTCTTCCCACAGGGGACCAGGGGGCAAAGGGCAGGCCCTGTTTGCTGAGGAAGGGTTGGGTTTTTATCTGAGAATCGCCAAATCCCCTAGCTGCCCAGGGGGTGGGGCTAGTTGTCATCTCTGAGCTGTTCTCTCAGGCTCTCTATAGGGCTCAACAGGCAATACTGCATCTATTAGGTGAACCAAGTCAATTCGGGCTTCTCCCCACAACAGAGATGGGGTTCACTGTGTTAGTCTGAAATCAGGTAGAAGGCCGGGTAGAGCCGCACCCGATAGGCAAACCAGAGGGGAGCGTGCGTGTGTACGTGTGTATATAGGGTATATAAATAATCATAAAGTTAGCCCGTAAAAGCTTGTGCTGTATAGCCTGGCCTGGCCTGGCCTGGCCCAGTTGGGCCAGGCTATACAGCAGGCTGTGTGTGTGTGTGTGTGTGTGTACATATACACTCATACACTTTGGTTAATTTACACGTGTGTGTATATATACACACGTGCCTGTGTACATATTTATATAGATACATACATATATACATAGACTAACCAAAGTGTGTGCGTGCGTGTGTACATACGTATATAAGATGCAAATCTGCGCTGTCTTCTACTTTCCCCCACAGCCGCAGGGCCTAGAAGTGCCTTCGTTTAAAAACCCAACGGAAGCACCTGTTCCGAGGGAGGGTCCTGTAGCACCCTGCAAGCTGTGGGATCAGGGAAGACATGGGGATTTGCCTTGAACCAGAAGCAGAAACTAGTCCCATAAAAATTGGGGAAGCCGACTGTGTAGTGGTCAGCTGATGGAACCTTTAGGGCTGGACTGTGCAGAGGCCTGAGATCTGGGGCCTTAGCTCCAGGCCAGAAGCCAAGCCAGAGTCTCGGTCCCTGCTCAGGCCTTGTGAGCAGAGGGGCTGATGGGAGGAGAAGAGTGTGGGGTCTAGCAGGTGCCAACATCTCTTTTCTTCTCTCCTAGTTACTGAAGCGAGTCTATGGCAGCTACCTGGTAACTCCTGAGTCGGGTAAGCCTGAGCCTGTCAAACCCCGGGAAACATGCGTGGGACATGCCCACAACGATTTCCTCCTGATCTTTGGCAGAACCAAGTAGCATTGGGCAGGGTGCCAGGCTCTTGGGCTTGGAGCCAGGGCTCCTAGCACAGCAGAGGAGCTTTCAATGTTCAGAGAGGGCTGGGGGCAATGGTGTTGCCTGTTGTTGCCACGCATCGCGCAGTCCCACCCTGGGGAAAGCCTCACTGTTGGGACATTTGTTCTGCTGGAGACTGAGGCTCCAAGGAAACTGGGGTTACTTGTGACAGCAGCTCTTTCTACACACCCCCTACCACTGTGCTGTTGCCCCCGTCTCTGAGATGGGGAGAACCAGAGGGTTTGTGGGTCCACAGCCCAGCTCAACCCAGTTGCACGGCAGCTCGAACCCATGATGACGTGTCCGGCAGTGATAAAAATTGGGGAAGGGGGCCTTGGCAGGGCTTGGAGCAGGGGGGATATTATCCTGTGCTCATTGAATTCCCTCCCTTGGACGGGACGGCTCTGTCCCTCTGCAGGCTATAATGTGTCGCTACTCTACGACCTGGAGAACCTCCCTGCCGACAAGGATGCTCTGGTGCACCAGGCCGGCATGCTGAAGCGCAACTGCTTTGCCTCCGTCTTTGAGAAGTACTTCAAGTTCCAGGAAGAAGGGAAGGAGGGGGAGAAGAGGGCGGTCATCCACTACCGGGATGACGAGACCATGTAAGCATGTAGAGCATGCACATGCACACGCCTGCCCTGACACTACCAACACATTCATTCATCTGTTACTGGGACTAAGAGATTATGTAAACCCATACGACACGTGCACGTGTGTGCACTCACACACATGCCTGCCCTAACACAGCCAACACATTTGTCCATTACTAGGATGATGAGATGGTGTAAGCATGTAGTCACATGTGCATGTACACATGTGCATGCACATCTACCCATGCACCTGCCCTGAGACTGCCAACACATTTACCACTTACCAGGACAGTGACATGATGTAAGCATGTCGGGCGTATGCACTTGTTCTGATGCTACTGAAATGTTCATTCATTAACAGGACTGAGAACTGATGAAAGCTTGTAGGGAGGGTGCACACACGTGCATGCACATCTGCCCTGTCACTGTCAACATGTTAATCTATTAACAGGACTAAAAGGCAATCGTGTGCGCACACATGCATACATATGCAGTCACACACACACCTGCCCTGATGCTGCCAATGTGTTCATCTGTTACTGAGACAACACGATGTAGGCATGCAGAGCACACACAGGTGCAACCACGCATCCCCCAACAAGTTCATCTGCACAGAATCCCAGGCCTGGCTGCCAGATGTGTACATGCCCTGCACCTCTGTTCAGATGTGTAGGAAGCCATGGTGAGCAGTACACTCCTTGGTGCTGTTTCAGTGAAGGTCCTGGTCTTGTCTCGGTCCATGAGAGGTCCGTCATGAAGGCACCATTTGTCTGTCTGACTAACAAGCTGTACATGAATGTTGCCAAACAGCCTGTTGAGGACCCTCTTATTCCCGGAGTTTCAGACTTGGCTGAAGCGCCCTGTTCCCTGGGGAAGGGGCAGTGCCTGGGACAAGGGGCTGTCATGTTTTCTAGTAGCCATCCCTGCCTCTAGCTGCTCTCTTGTAGTTGCTATCACACGCTCCCTGCCATGCACCCCGTCACTTATCACATGGATGGTCTGATCTGAGCACCTGTGGTGGCTGCATCTTGTCCACCTCTGCTGCACACTGTAGCAACACCTTGTTTTCCATGTCGGGGCTTTTCCAGGGTCCACAGCCTTTGCTCGGAGCAGGCTTGCTTCACACCTGGAAAGCTGTGCCCAGCTTTGGTCCCTGCACCTCCACAAAGAGATAGGAGATCTAGAGAAGGTCTGAAGAAGGGCAACAAGGATGCTAAGAGCTATGGGAGGGGCTTCCCTAGGTGGAGAGACTAAGGAAGCCAAGTCTGGTCGATTTAGGAAAGAGATGCTTGAGGGGAGACATGAGAAGGGTTTCTGAAACACGAAATGATGAAGAAGGTCCCTAGGGATTTATTACTGACTGTCTCTCACCAGACAAGAACAAGGGGTCACAGCATGGAGCAAATAAGCCGTCAGCTGAAATTGACACAGAATTTTTTTACATAGTGTGAAATTAAAGGGTGGAGCTCGTTGTCTTCAGATGTGGTGGAAGTGGAGTTCAGCCAGATTCACCAGGGACTGGACACGTGCTGGGAGGAAAGGGCATCGGTGGCTCCAGAGCAGGGTGTGAGGGGCACGGCCTCTGCATCAAAACTTCCTGGACTTCCAATGCTGGAGGCTGCAGGGAGAGGAACCAGGGAAAACCCTGCTCAGACACAGGCACTCTCCCTCCAGCTCCACTCTCTTCTGCCCTGTGATACAAGAGACGGAGAAGGACGGACCTAGGGTCTGACCCACTAGATGTCAATTGTGTTCCTTCCTCCCTCACCCTGTCCAGGTACGTCGAGGCGAAGAAGGACCGCGTGACAGTTGTCTTCAGCACGGTTTTCAAGGACGATGACGACGTGGTGATCGGGAAAGTGTTCATGCAGGTATGGCAAGCGCGTCTTAGCCGCTTTGTGCTCTGGGGTGCCCTAGAATCAGAGTCCTGGAGCAGCAGGGCTGGAAGGGAGCTCCAGAGGTCACATCCAGTCCAACCCCCTGCCTGAGGTAGGATCAGCCCTGCCCAGACTATCCTAGACAAACCCATAGTCCACCCTGTTAGCAACACAGCAGTCATCCTTGACACGGCTCTGGGTATCACCCCTGCCCCTACACCCAGGAGAGCAGGGAGGCCACGGCCACCAATGTCCTACTTCTATAAAATGTTAATATATGCTTGAGATCCCAGGCAGAGGCCGTGTCCCTGCTACAGAGGAAAACAACCCCCCCAACCCCCCGGAGTCCATCCTACTCTGAGCACAGGGTAAGATTCCTTCTTGACCCCAAATACAGCAGTCAGTCTGAACCTGAGCAGAGGGGCAGGACCACGTAGCCAGGACCCTCCAGATTTAAATCCCAGCAGAAGCATTGGCACAGCCCCCAGCCTGGGCTGCAGCCAACACCTGATGCCTCTGGGAGAGTCTTAAAAACCCCGTGTCAGGGAGCAGCAAGAGCGGGATTGGGGGAAGGGGTATAGTCCCAGTCCATGCTGGGCTGCATCTGGGTGGGTGCTACCCTCTTCGTTCCAAAGACGGTGCCTGTTAAAGCCATAGCACAAAAGGAGCATGAGCCTGAAGCGTGTCTGGCTCCCAACCCACCCTTGTCTGTAGAGCATGTGGTTGAGGTTGCGTTTGAATGCATTGTCCACGTGGCTGGGCTCTGCACAGGCAAGCGCTTTCTTGTGAAACCTGTGCTGCTGCTCAGTCACACTACAGCTCCTGACCGCACACGCCATCCGCGTGTCAGGGCGCCCTCTCCACACGCAGTGCCCTGAGATGGCACCAACATTGAGCACGAGTCCTGCGAAACCCTGGCTGCAGTTGAGTCTCATGTCAGGAGCTTGTATTGGGGCCTGTCGAGCTGGGCACACATCATATTCTGGGGTACAGGGGGGATGAGGTCAGAGAGCTGGTGCTGAGCCGGGTGCTAGCCATGTTGCATCCTCATAGACCAACAGCTGTGGGATCCCTCCCAGCCACCAGACACATCCAGGACGTAGTCATTGGATCCTCTGCGTTGTTTCTGGTGTGAGTCCAGAGCTGGGCGTCTGCTCTGGGTGTGAGTCCTCCTGCCAGCACTCCCAGCCCTGCATGCCTGGTGTTAACTCTGAGCTCCCCCAGTTTCAGCTCTGTAAAACCGTGGGCTTAACCAGTGGGGCTGGGTGATGTCCCCAAGGGTCTGGCTGCTTCCAGCCACTGAATCATCCTAGGTCTCCCCCAACACGATGTTGCATTGTCTGATGGGTGTTGCACCTCAGCTGCCCCACTTATGGGGAAAACCTGACTGGTGCCAGCTGCCTCAGGCAGGAGGAAGCTCTTTGAGCTGCTTCTGCCTTTGGCGTCAAGTTGCAAGTGTGCAGTTCTGAGCTCCACACTGCAAAAAGCCCATGGAGAAGCTGAAGAAGGGCTAGAGGCAGCAACAGGGATGGTCAAGGGCTGGGAAGGCAGGTCCTGCGGGGAGAGGCCAAGGGAGCCAGGCATGTTCTGCTGTGGGGAAAGGGGCTTCAGAGGCCACCTGGGAGCAGCCAGCAGGGGCTTGGGGGCTCCGGAGAGAAGAGGGAGAGAAGCTTCTCTGTCCTGCTGCAGAGCAGACCACACATCCGTGGCTTGAAGTTGCAGCAAAGCAGGTTTAGGTTGGATCTCAGGAAACACTTCTTCACTGCCTGGGCAGGGAGGCCGCAGGGGAGATGCCAGGGCCAGGGGACAATCCAGCACTGGAGGTCCAAGGAGAGGCTGGACGGGTGCTGGGCAGGCAGGATCAAGGTGCAGCGATGCCCATGCTCTGCTGGGGGTGACCCAGGCTGGGCTGTGCTGGCTGCCATGTGTGGCTGTGGGGGGACCCCCCCAACATTTTGCTACACGCATCAGGGTGTTTTTAAGACTCTGAGTCACTGGGTGCTGGCTGCAGCCCAGGCTGGGGTTGTGCTCGGGCAGTGCCAATGCTCCTGCTGGGATGAAAGCCAGAGGCTCTTGGCTGGAAGGTCTCGTCCCTCCGCTCAGGGTCAAACCAGCCCCATATTTGGGGTCCAGAAAGAATTTGAATCCGGGGTCAAATTAATATGGACTGGGAATTGGTTTGCCTTCCTGTCACGGGCATGGCCTCTGCTCTGGGTTTCAAGCATATATTGACAGGCATTTATAGAAACAGGATGGTGTCAACTGCAGCCCCCTGTATCCCAGGGCTGGGGGCGATGCCTGTGGCTGTCGGGGGCAATGGTGTTGTGCAGCTCCAAGGTCACACGCTGGGTTTGGCTGGGAGGTTTGGACGAGGCTGATCCTGCCTCAGGCTGGACGTAACCCTGCAGCTCCCTGCCAGATCCACGGCTCCAGGATATAATTTGGCTGTGGAGAAGGCCCCTGCCTGCGTCTCAGCCCTGTCCTCACTGGCAGGGAGGGGGAAGGCTCCATCCAAATGACCCCGGCCTTTTGGGCAGGTTCCAAGTCTCCGTAGCAGGTCTCGGCCCCTGTGGCCCTGAATGACTTCCTGGGACCCTCCCATCCATTCATCCCCACTCAGATGGAGACGTTCGGGTCTAGCTCAGGACAGGGATGTCTCGGGTCTTGCAGCCAGGCTTTGTGTCCGCAGGCTGGGAACTCTGTGTGCACGACCCCAAACCCACGGACTCACTTTCAGCTTTCTCTCCGTGCCAGGAATTCAAGGAGGGGCGACGTGCCAGCCACACAGCCCCCCAGGTGCTCTTCAGCCACCGGGAGCCCCCCCTGGAACTGAAGGACACCGACGCTGCTGTGGGTGACAACATTGGCTACATCACCTTCGGTAAGTCGCGTCTAGCAGGTTCCCCACTGGAGCACCACCTTGGCTTTACCCGTCTATACTTAGGTGGCTTTGGAAAATGGGAAGTTGGCTCCTAACTCACTCAGGTTTTGTAAGATTTGGCTCTGCGTTTCTGGCAGCAAGGCCACGTGGCTGAGCGGAAATGGACCGTGGGCAAATGTTGTAGGTGTAGAAGGGGGAGCTGGGAACCCTTGCCGCCGTATCCCTGGCTGTCTCTGAAAGCTCTTGAGGCTACAGCTGGATGATGTGGGCTGCGGTGGGACTGCAACCGTCCAGCCCTGCGCAGGGCCTTAGACCTTTCCTTCTAAAGTGCTCCTACTGCTGGCTGCCACTTTGGCTGACCTGGGGGGTCCTGGCACTGCCCCCTTCACATGCTGAGATTGGGCCCTGCCAGCCTGGCAGAACCCCCTCCCGGTTCCCCACATGGGGATTGGGTCTGGGGGTCCAGTGCCACCCCTGCCCAGTCCTGTGTGCTGTGATCGGGAGCCCAGTTTAGCATGAAGGGCTGAGGTCTCCCATCAGTCTGGAAATTTGGCAGCAAGGAGAGTGGTGCCATCTCTCCCCCACTGCCAGATCTTGGGGCCCAGGTCTGACCCATGGGCTGAGCCCCCTGGTGTAGCTTGTCTGGCCACAAAGATGTCTGCAGATACTTTTTCCTTCAGCAAATAGAGGCATGACCTGAGCATGTGGCTGGTGCCATGGCTCCACGGTGCTCTGGGCTGTCGGAGAATCACGGACTCGTAGAAAGTGAGAGTTGAAGGGACCTCAGGAGGTCACGTAGAGTCCAACCTCCTGCTCTAAGCAGGACCAGCCCCAACTCAATCATCCCAGCCAAGGCTTTGTCTAGCTGGGTCTTAACAACTGCTAAGGATGGAGATGCCACCACCTCTCTGGGTAACCTCTTCCAGTGCTTTACTACCCTCTTAATGAGAGTGTTTTCCTAAAATCCGCTCTCAACTTCCCTTGCTGCAACCTGAGCCCATTGCTCCTTGTCCTGTCATCTGCCCCCACTGAGAACAGCCCAGCTCCATCCTCTTCGCAACCCCCTGCAGGGAGGTGAAGGCTGCTATCAAATCCTCCTCGGTCTTCTCTTCTGCAGACTAAATCAGCCCAGTTCCCTCAGCCTCTCCTCACCAGTCCTGTCCTCCAGCCCCAAAAACATTTTCTTTTCTGGACTCTCTCCCATGTGTCCACATCCTTTCTGTAATGGGGGCCCACAGCTGGACACAGCACTCCAGACGTGACCTCCCCAGTGCTGAATAGAGAGAAGAATTGCTGCCCTACATCTGCTGGCAACGCTCCTCCCAATGCAGCCTGGGATGCCGTTGGCTTTCTGGGCACCAAGGGCACACTGCTGGTTCCTGTTCAGCTTCTTGTCCCCTGTCCCCCCAGGTCCTTTTCTGCAGAGCTGCTGCCCAGCCCGTCACCCCCAGCCTGCACTGGTGCAGGGGATCGCTCCCTCCTCAGTGTAGGACTTTGCACTTGTCCTTGTTGAACCTCAAGAGATTCCTTTTGGCCCAATCCTCCAGCTTGTCGAGGTCACTCTGAAGCCTCGCCTGACCTTCCAGACTACTCCCTCCAGCTTGATGTCATGTGCAACATCAGGCCTTCGTGCAGTCAGGGACTTTGGGCTTGACCTCCAGCTGACCGTGGCTTTGACCCCACTGTATTTTTGTACATTCAGAAAAGCACCAAGCCAGAAATGTCTCCAGCGCATGTTTATATTGGTGCACTTAACCCCCTGGGTCCTTCCTTCGTTATGTGATTCTCCTGTAGGATTTTGCAAAGATAGTGACAGTTCAAGGGCATGGTGTAGCATGACAGACTTGTATCCAGGGGAAAAAGCTGGGGGGTTTCCTAAAATGGTGCTTGGGAATTGTAGAATCCAAGCACAGTGGGGCTGGCAGGGAACTGTGGGGTCATATCCAGCCCAAGACAGGATCATTCTTGTCCAGAACCCCCCAGACAAACCCCATGTCTGACCTTGGAGTCACAGGACACAGTCGCCCCTGACATCACCCCTGCCCCTGGGATACGGGGGGGCTGCTGCTGCCAGGGGGGTTGGTGGGTGCTGGAGAGAGCCCAGGGCCAGGCCATGCCCCCGCTGCAGAGGAAGGGGAACCCCCTGGCTGGCCAGGCTAAGCAGGGGGCAAATCCCTGCCTGCCCCCAACCAAGGCAGCATGAGCACACCCACCTTTCTGCAGGCCTCTTTGCCCGCCCTCCCTCCAGCAACGTTTGCTGTCGTGGCTTCTCTCTGAACCTCATCCACAGCATCAGCAATTGCCTCAAGTGCTGTTATGTGCTACTGCAGCCTGTCCCAGGCCAGAAGCAGCTTCTTCCTCAATATTTTATCAGTGCTTCTCCTTAATAATTCACTAAAGGAGAAGAGAGAAAAGAGGGAAATTATTTCATAGGTCTAAAGTGTTAATGCTCTGTTAGTGCAGCTGCTGCCTCCCAGGGAGCACTTGGCCCAGGCCTGGCCTGTGCCACTTGCACTTGCTGTTGCAGACCATTGATACCAATGTTTGAACTGCATCAGAAGAGATAGTGGTGGGGAAGGGGCAGCTGTGGGCTGAGGCTGCTGGCTGATCTGTTAGCTGGACACGTCCCCTTTGACCAGTCCCCAGGCATGGAAAGAAGCGGACCCGTCCTGCAAGGGTGCTGGGGCCTGCAGGCACTGGATCTTGCAGGGAAACCCCCGCACGATTGCATCTTCTGGAAACAGATGTTACTCACCTGTGGCTGTTCAGACAGGTGAAGAGCTCATTGGGCACAGCTCTCACAGATGGAGCTCCTCGCTGTCTCCCTGCAGCAGGATATCTTTTCCACTTGTAGCCTCCCCTGTGCTGTAGGGTCCGTTCAAACTTGTACTTGATGTTGTTGGCATTTAGCATCACAGTCAACAGAGGAAGAAATTTGGCCTGTTTCATTTTCTTGCATTGTTTTTCACCATCAGCCCCTTGCAGGTAACATAGAAGCTGACTGGCTTGTAGGTGATGTCGCACAAACCCAGGAGGCGAGAGGCCTCGTGGATTAAAGTCCCCGGCTGGCAATCTTTGCCAAGGTGACTCAGTGTCTCCCAGAACTGTGGACCCAGATCAATGGTTTTGTCTTCAGATTTTGAATAAACCTACACAAAGTTTCTTACTGGAAGGATCCTCTATGAACTTGGCTTCCTCCAGCACCAAGATGAGGTCTCTCACCCACTGCTCAGTCAGGACCACATAGCGTGCCATCCAGAATTTGGGCTCGTTGATCCCACATCAAATCGGGCCCTGGGGCATCTCCATCAGCATGCAGCCCTTGTTCCTCAAGGCCTCTCTCAGGATCTCAAACGCTCTCTGCCTTGCTGCTTCTGCAATTCTTGCCTTCTGTTTTGGTCAGGGGGGTGTAACTTTTGCCACCTCTTTTAGAAATGTGGCATTGCCTTTGGTTTTTTTCCTTGCTGCACACGATGGCTTCTTGGAGACTCATCCCTGCATAGAGCAGCAATGCGGGGAATTCCCTTCGAGCCCCAAGTGGCAACCAGCAAGGCTGAGAAGCCTGGGACATCCTTATAGCAGATGGACTCAACTTCCCATGGGGCCACCACAGTAGACCATGCTCTCTGGCCTTCCTCTCTCATCTAGAGGCTGGGCAGAGCCCCACCGCAACACATGGTGCCAAGCACTGAGGACTGAGAACTGTTCCAGGAAAACTGTATTCGACTCACGAGTCCGGAGCCGAGCATGGGCCAGAGCTAGGCGTAGAGGGTGGTACATGGCAGGTGTTCCCTGGGGCTGAGGCACCGCAGCTGCTCTGCTCTCCCAGCCGCGCTCCTTGTTGGGGCACCCGCAGCCAGCCCTGCTGGACCCAGTCTCCATAGTGGAAACGTTGAGAAACATCCAAGCTGCCCTGTGCTGGCTCGGACCTGGTTCCATCCTGCCCCATATCCCAGGGCAGAGCGGAGCTAGAGGGAGAGTGCCTGGGTCCAAGCAGGGCTTTCCTGTTCCCCCAGCATGGAGGGTCGTGCCCCTCGCTCCCTGCCCCAGTACTCCCCGTGTCCCTTTCCTCCCCACAAGTGTCCGGTCCCCAGTGGATCTGGCTGCGCTCTCAGCTCTGCTGCATCTGGGGCCATGAGTCCCCCCCTTGAATGTCCCGTGGGGGGACAGGACGGCCTGGGCTTGGTTGGCAGCTACTGGCCTGCTCATCCTGTGCCAGGACCCAGCTCTTTCTGGGCAAAGACAGGCAGGAATAAATCCCTGGGGACTTCCTCTCCCCCGTTCTGTGCTGCGCAAACCCTGCTCCTGTCCCCTCTGGTGTCTCTCCTAGGCCTGGCCTCAGTCTCGCCCCTCCACAGCCCCCAGCCTCCTTGCTGCCCTGCTCTGCACCTTCTCCAGCTCTTCTCTCTCCTCCCAGGGCTGCAGGGAGCAGAGCCGGGTGCTGGATTCAAAGCACAGATACCCCGTGGGTTTGTAAAGGGGCTTTGTGATGCTTCCCGTTGTGTCAGTCTCTCTGGGGAGACTGGGCTCTTCTGCTGCTTGGGTTTTCACTGGGACATGGGTTCGTGTGAGAACCCCCCGGGCCTTTTTCCCCGTCACTGCAGGATTGGAGATGGGACCCTGTGCCACCAGCTGGCACAGAGCTGTCGGGGGCCCCCATCCTGCGAGAGCCGGCGCTGGTAAATGTTTCACCATCTGGTAGCTCAGGAAGGGCACGTACCCTTGAGCTCTCCAGTGTGCCTGGAGCCTGCCAGTGTCCACTACCAGATGTACTCGAATCTAAGTCAACCCTGAATTTAAAACAGAGTGTGTGTGAAAAATGTACAAGTCTCCTTACCAGTTCCCAGGCCAATGTAGGATATCATTATGGGGGGGGTGCTCTTGAATTTGTCCCTATCCCCCTTTCTGCTACAGCTAGGTTCTCCACCATGGAGGTGGGGGTCGTCTTAGAGTCAAGTAAATACGGGGAAAGGGCAGGGCTCTGCTGCCAGTGGTCTCTGAGCCGGTACCTGGCATGGATGGAGAGTAACCATGCCACCCTCCACTTGCTTTCCAGTACTGTTCCCCCGCCACACCAACGCCGCAGCCCGGGACAACACCATCAACTTGATCCACACCTTCCGCGACTACCTGCACTATCACATCAAGTGCTCCAAGGTCAGTACTGGGGAGGGGGGAGGCTCACCAGCACATCTCCACCTGGTGCGGACTGCTGCTTCGTGCTGGGGTCCCTCCTGCCCCAGAGCAGGCCTAGGCTGGCGTCCCTGAGCCTCACCCGTGTCCCCCCAGGCCTACATCCACACACGCATGCGGGCAAAGACATCTGACTTCCTCAAGGTGCTAAACCGAGCCCGGCCTGACGCCGAGAAGAAGGAGATGAAAACAATCACGTGAGTGTCTCTCGCCTCCCTGCCCCTGGCAGGCATCGCCTTCGGTGCCCCTTGGCCAGCTCCCAGGCCATCGGGTGCTTGGGCAGCCAGCAAAGGTCGGAGCTGCCTCCCTGCTACGCACCCAGGCCAGGGACACCCTTGGCAAGGGAAGGTAAAGCCGATGGGCTTTCCTCACCCCAAAGGGCAGTGCCCAGGAAGCCCAAGGGGGGCAGCTGAGGCTTGTCCTGAATGGAAGGCGAGCAGGCCCTGTCCTGTCTGGACTCTGCTGTTCGCCAAGCAGAGGACAGCATGGGACCCAGGGCAGGCTCGGAGCCCCAGCCCTCAGTGGCTGCAGGGTCCCTGCTGGGCAGGTATCTGTGCCCAGCTATAACCCCTGGGGGTGGAAGGGGAAGGGGAAGGCCCCAAATGGAGCTGGCAGCAGGGACATGCTCAGCATCTGCAGCTGCATCTAGTCCCTCTTGGCTGAAAGAAGCTCAGCCTCGGTTTGCCCATCTGTGAAATGGACACGGTCCGTCAGGGATGGACAGGGCTTAGAGTGCTGCAAGCAATAGCAAAGCCCAGGGCAGCACAACATGCCGGGGATGGGGGCGTGCAGGCTGGCACCTGAGGCTGCCTGATCCTGTGGTGATGCGGAAGTCCCTGTGGCTGCTGGCTGGTGCTAGTACCAGCGCTGGCCGTTACGAGCCCCTGTAACCACTAGATGTGGGGGCAGCCGGGTCCCTGCACCCACCCCCCCTCCCCGTGTTCATGCCTGCCCCCTCCCTTGTCCTCCACAGGAGCCTGCTCGGGGCCGGCCACGTGTCCAGCCACCACCAGGCCCCAGCGGGCACAGAGCACAGAGCAGCCAGGCAGCGCAGTTGAGGCCAGGACAGGCAGTGCAGATAGGTACTGCCAGGGCGCGCCCCCAGCGCCCTGGCACCAGTGCTCCCCCACAGCACACAGGGCTCCCCCCACCTTCTCCCTGGGGCCTTACACCTCCCGGAGCAGCCTTACAGGCCAGGCATGTTCACACGGTCCCCTCCATGCCCCGCAGGCATCCCTGCGTGGGCCCTGGGCAGCTGGCGGTAGAAGCGGTGCCAAGCGGGCACCTGGGGGGCTGGCTGAGGAGGGGGCAGCAGCTCCTACCCGCCCTGGCACCACGCAAGGGGGTGGCACTGACCCGGGGCTCTGTCTCCCACCTGCTGGTGCCACATGCAGGGCCTGGCCTTAACGCCTGCCTTTGCCTCCACAGGGGGAAGACGTTCACCGCCCGCTAGCCCCTGGCAGGGCCAGGCCGTATGCCACCACCTCCCCCTCGCATGAGCAGGTGGGAAGGAGTCAGGCTGGGTAGAGCAGCCTGGCCCCGGCCCTCTCCTGTCTGCTGTGCTGGCTCTGGCTTCAGGGGGTCATGGGGTGTCCCCGTCTTTGCTGCCGCTCTTCCTTCCCTGCTGGGCGCCGCAATAAAGCAGCTCTGCCTCCCACACACTGGCTCTGCATTGATGGGGCGGCAAGGGAAGGGGAAGGTCTCTGTCCTGTGCCAGGCAGTGCCATGGCTTCCTATGCTGGCACGGGAATGGGGGTACCATGCAGGCTCAGGGGCAAGCTGGGCCTCCCCTGCAGGCCATGGCAGCAAGGGGGGGCAGTGGGCATGATCTGTGCCCCCCGGCACTTGGTGGTAGGGAGTGGAGATGGGCCTCCCTGTCTGGAAGTCGGGGCACGGGTGGTGTGTGTATGTGCCTGCAGGCATGTAACTGCTTCTGAGACACGGGCTCAGTGGAGGCAGAGCAACCCAGTCCTGGTGCATGTGGAAGCCCCCCCTCCACCCTCGCTGCACTGGCTGCAGGCAGGAACCACTACCACCATAGGTGCCCAGCCAGAGGTAGGCTCTCATTAGCCCCAGCAGCGGGGAAGATGAAAGGATGGTGGGTGTATGCCCATGTGAGGCATGTGCAGGGCATATCACTTGCATGTTCAGGACCCCCCCAGCCATGGCCTGTGCCAGCAGTAGCCCCTGGGGGTGCCAGCAGCCCCTGCCTTAACCCCTTCAGCCCTGGGGCTACCACTGCCTGGCATCCCCCAGCCCTGCTTGGATGCTGGCCTGTACCCCCTCCTTTTTTTGGGAACCAGCCCGAGCAGCCTCCTCCAACCAGCCCCTCCCTGGTATCCAGATTTCTAATACTCCCCAGCAGCCCTGAGCCTGCCCTAGGACTTGGGAGGGGGCTTAGTGTGTGCCATGGGGGGCAGGGAGAGGGCTAAGCCCTGCCCCCCCAGGTCTGCATCCAAGGCACTGGGACCTGCTACCAGGCAGGAGCCCAGTCCCGCCCACACTGGGTGCTGAGGCAGGCACCATGGCCTAGCCAGCCACTGCAACGAGAGGCAAGTACAGCAGCCGGCCAGGCAGACACTGGCTGAGGGAGCCCAACAGGATGTGGGGGCTCCACACCTATAGGCACAAGGGCAGCCAGTCACATGGCGCAGGGGGTGACGGGTCCTGGGGCCACACAGCCCAGCTGGGAGCTGGCGCAGACAGTGCACCGGGACGGACCCGCTATGGGAAATAATTTATAGCATTTAAAAGTCCTCTGATACAAAACCCACTCCCCCACGATGCATTGCCCCCGCTCCGTGGCAGGTGCGGCTAGCGGTCAGGGCGCTGCACACAGAACACTTTGGCTTGATGGTCGCCCGACGTTGTCACCACAATGGAGGCGTCCCTGGGGAGAGGAAGGGAGCGGGTGCTGAGCGGGGCTGCTCTTCGGCCCATGGACCCCCCACAGCAGCTCTGCCCCTCGACCCCTCCCAGCCCAGCGTGCCCCGGGAGCCTCCTACAGGGCAGGGAGGCATCAAGCCCAGTGACCCAGCCGTAGACAGACAACAGGCTCCCACCCCAGCAAACGGTGGGAGCTGGGTACGGGCACTCACTTGTTGAGGGCAAAGTCGAGGATCTCAGCCCCATGGCCCCGGTACTCGCTGAGCAGCTTGCCGGAGCGGGCGTCCCAGAGCCGCACGGCGCCGTCCAGGCTGCAGGTGTACACCACGGCTGCGCTCTCCTCCCACAGCAGCTGCACGATGCCCGACTGCCACCCGGCGCCCACGTCAGCCTGGACACAGCCACAGCCCCAGCCCCCGGGGCGCCAGGGCCAGCTGGACAAGCCTCTGCCAAGGGGTCACTGCCTCGAGGTGCAGCAAAGCCAGCCCCCACGGGGACCGCAGGAAGATGCAGAGAATGACGCCCTCCCACCTCCCCAAGGAACAGCATCCAGGGGGCTTAGACACAGGGTAGGGGGGAGGGACAGTCCCAGCCCTCCCCTGTGGGATAGTCAAGGAACCCCCCACCCAGGGGCACTTGGAAGCAGCAGGCCCAGCCCCCAGGCAGCCCGCCCCATACCTCATGCTGGCACTTATGCCGCAGGCTCTGCGTGGAGAGGTCGTAGATAGCCAGCGTCCCGTCCAGGTAGCCCACGGCGGCCAGTGGCATCCTGCGGGGGAGGCTGTTAAGGGGGCAGCAGGGGCAGAAACTACCGCAGCAGCTGAGGGGGAAGTTACAGGCAGACCCCCTACTTCATGCAGTGGTCAAGGGCAGCCCAGGCAAGGGGCAGAAATCACATGACAGGCCACATGACCCCTGGCTGCCAACACCCACCACCCTATGGCTCAGACCTGGACCCCAACCCTGGCACTCACACATTACAGAAGCCCAGCGACTCCACGGAGTTAGACTCAGGCTCCTCGGCCCCCCCGGCTGGGGTCGGCGGGGCGGCACTTCCCTCCTGGAACACGCACACCACCTGCGGTGCACGGCGCATGCCTGTCAGCCAGGAACGGAGCTAGCGCCAGGGCCTCGATACTCCAGCGGCAATCCCATGGCAGGGGCACCACGTCGCAAGGGCAGCCTGGGCCTGGGCCACACCACCCCCGGGAACACAGCCGCAGCCCCCCACCTCCGAGGGCTCCAGCAGGCAGGGATGAGCTGCCTCGGGCCAAGGGTACACCCCAGCCCGTTGGCCCTGCTAGCAGCAGTGTAGTGCAGGGAGTTGGGCACAGCCGAGCTACCCCAGGAGGCTCCCAGGGGCAGCACACTGGCAGAGACCCCCACACCCACGGGTGTCCCCCCAACTCAGCCCCAAGTTGACACAGACTCACCTTGCCAGTGGCGGCGTTCACCAGCTTGGCCTGGCAGTCCACGGAGCCCGTCAGAACCAGGCTGCCGTCCTTACTGCTGGCCACACACGTCAGGGGGCCCTGGTGCCCGTCCTGGCCTGGGAAGGACACGGTGTGAGCCCCTAGGGCACTGCCACTCCCAACAGCCCTCAAGCCCGACCCCAGCCCCCTTGCTCTCTGCCTCAGGTGGCACCGCCAGGTTGGGACAAGCCCTCCCTACCTTTGAGGACGTGGATCGAACTGCCCTGCTTCAGGTCCCAGACGCGCACAGTGCCATCCTCGTAGCCGACCACCACTCTCTTCCCTGGGCAGGGAGGGGCTTGTGGCTCTCATCACCCCCTCAGGAGCACCGCTCGCCCTGGAGACCCACCCCTACGTACCCAGAGACACCCTCCCTGCCATGCTCCATAGGGGCAACCTACAGCCAGCACCAACAATGCCCTGACCCCCTCCCCTGGCCATGCCATACTCGGGGCAAGGCAGGGCAGCCCTCACCGTCAGGGAGAACCTTGCCACAGGTGGCCGGGCAGCTCGGGCCCTGGAAAGTCTTGCAGTCCCCACCCGGGATCTTCCACATCCAGGAGTTGCCATCGGCCGTGCCCGCCAGCAGGACATGGGCCTGGGGGTGCCACTCCATCCACTGGGGAGAGGGAGGACACATGGGGCCCGGGGGCAGGGAGCCCAGGCACCACGGCGGGCGAGGGGACCAGCACCGGGCGCTCCGTGGACACATGCAAGAATATGCCTGGGCCTCAGACCCCAGTGACCCTGGCCTGCACCCCGCTCCCTGCTGTCCAGCCCCAACACCCCTGCCCTACCCAGGCCAAGCACCCCCTCTGCCCCCAATTTCGAGGAGAATTGATCACTTTTGCTTCCTGGGCCCCAACTCAACCCCCACCACCACCAGGCCAGGCACAGCCTGGCAGCTGGGTCCCTGGGCTGCGGCCCCTCACCTCCAAGTCGCCCACTTCAAAGGACCAGACCTCCGCCTTCGTGTCCACCCGCCACACTTTGATCAGCCCACTCATGTCCCCCGTGGCCACGAACACCGAGTCGTGGCTGAAGCCGGCGCAGGTGACCGAATCCTTGTGACCTGCAGGCGCGGAGAAGGGGAAGCTGCTGCCGGGGCCATGGGGAGCCCTGTCCAAAGCTGCCCGGACAAACCCGATGCGTGGCCGCCGAGCCACGTCCCGGCAAGAGCGCGGGCACAGCCTCAGCACGCAGCGCCTCACCCGAGCACTCGAAGAGCAGCTCCCCATCGCTCAGCTGCCACACGAAGGCCTGGTCGTCCTCGCCGCCCGTCACCGCCAGCGTGTTGGTGCGCGGGTCCAGGCTCACGCAGAAGACGGAGGCTGGGAACACACGTCCGTCCGTCCGTCCGTCCGCCCAGCCCTGCCCTGCCCTGCCCAGCCCGACCCGACGCACACGGCCGCATGGGGACGGGGCTCACCCGAGTGCCGGGCGAAGGTGACCTCGCTGTCGTCGGGGGCAGGGGGGCCGCCGGCACGCGCACCCCCCACCTCCTCCTCCTCCTCCTCCGTGTCCCAGGCCTCGTCCTCCAGCCCCTCGGCCGCGACAGCGTCCTCGAACTCGGCCTCGTCCTCGTCCACGTCCACGTCCTGCATCTCGGCCGCCAGCTCGTCTGCGGGGTCCGGGGGTCAGAGCCTGTGGCACAGGGGGCCGTGGGGGAGGCGTCCCCGCCCCCCGCCCCGGCAAGGTGGGGCGGGGCAGAGACGGGGATGGGTCCGTCCCGGCTGAGGGCATGAGGGCGGGGCGTG
>NW_017729031.1:42050300-42052939 GCF_001723915.1 Gavialis gangeticus
GGGGCGGGCGCGGCTCCGCCAATGGCTAGCGAGGACTGGGCCGCTGCAGCCAATCCGCATGCGCGTCGCCGCCCGAGGCCCCGCCCCCCGCAGCAAGGTACGTTGTCCCCTGCGCCTCACGCGGGGCCGTGGGGTATGCTGGGGGTTGTAGGCCCTGGCCCGCTCTCGGCCGCCGCGCGAGGTGTGTCGGGACGGCGCGGGGGCAACATGGCGGCGGCCAGGCTGCGGGGTAAGTGCGGGGCGGGGTCCCCCAGGATAGCACCCTCACCCCGGAGGCCGCGTGGGGGGCGCACTGCGCACGTCTATCCGCGTTTCTCCTGCGACAGCTTCTATCGGGAGAGGCAGGGTCCTGCACCTGCACCCCCACCCCTTGCCTCAGTTTCCTCTGCTGTAGCAAGGCGCTGTCCCCCTTTGCCCCAGGCCAGGCCCAGGTCAGACCAGGTTGGGATGGGGCTGAGGGCTCCCATCCAGCACAGCTATGTCCCCAGTGGATCCTGCCCAAATCACTGCTCAGCGTTTATCACTCATTTCGCCCATTGGCCTTATCACATATGTAACGTGTGCCACCTGGTGATGGGGTGAGCACTTTGCAGGCGGGGCCCGTCTACGTTTATTGTGCGGTTCACCTGTGAATTGTGTAATAAATGTAACGTGCCGTGGGGGCCTTAACTCCCAGCAGGGAGCGGTGGGGTCACATTTCCCCCCATCCCCCTCCCCTCCCCTCCCAGACAACTGTCCCACTGCCTCTGGTCTGGCAGCGCTGTAATGCGGGTTCAACCTTACATGTACCCATGACCCTGCTTCCCCCTTACGCAGGCTTCTTCTCCGCGGCGGCACGCCTCACCGGCATCCGCACACCACAGCCCCGCAGCTCACAGGCTCCGGCAGAGACGCAGCCCAGGCCAGACCCCTCGGGGCCACGATACATCGAGTACGTCCCCACGCGCAAGGCCAAGAACCCCATGCGTGCCGTGGGGGTGGCCTGGTGAGTGCCCGCCGCCACGAGGTCTCCACCTGCTCGGGTCAGCCCCAGCACCCGACACGCAGACGAGGGCATCTCACGGGGGCAGGGGGCCGCGGATTGGGAGCGAGGAGCACCGCAGGTCAGGGTGAGCACAGGCTGGAGGCCCACGAGCACTAACCACCCCTCTGGTCCCCCCCAGGGCCATCGGCTTCCCCTCGGGCATCCTCCTCTTTCTCTTAACCAAGCGCGAGGTTGACCGCAACCGCCTTGAGCAGCTCCAGAGCCTCCAGAACATAAAGATGGCCAACGTGGGGCCCGAGGCAGAGCAGCAGTACCGGGGAGCCCTGCACAAGGCAGGACGCAACTAGCCAGGTCCTGAATAAACCTGAGGCAGTACAAACCCTACAAGTGTGTGCGCTCCGGCTGGGGAGGCGAGTGGGGTGCAGTGAGAGGGCCACGCAGGGTCCGGAGAGGTCTTGTGCCCCCAGCCCAGGGGCCTGATACCCACCCCATCCCCACGAGGGCAGTCACGGGCACAGGCGGCGGGTGTCAGACGGGCACTTTATTGGCAGCATCTTAGTCCAGGCTCTTTGGTGTCGGCAAAGCAGGCTCAGCCCCTGCCTGGCGCTGTGGGGGGTCCCAGGCAGGGCTGGCCATGGGGTGACAGGTGCAGCAAGCAGAGCCCCCCCCACCTTTGCTGGGGGCCCCTCTACCCTCCCCCGCACCGTGCCATGTTGGTGCGTGCACTGTTAAGGCACATAGCAGCCCCGGGGCGGGAGGAGGAGAGACACGGGTGCAGTCGCATGTCCAGAGCACGTGTGTGCGCCCACGTGTCAGCTGGCGTCCCGCGCAGCACCTCCCATCCCGGGCTGGCGGGGCTGGGACGCACCCAGGCCCCAGGGAGGGGCAGGGGCAGGGGCAATAAGGCAAGGGCCCGCCTCCCCCCCGTGCGTCGGTATCCGCGGGGGCCGCGCAGAGCCGGGCAGCGCGGGTGGGAGACGGGCTCTATCTGCGGCCGACCAGCTGCAGCACAGAGAGGAAGATCTGCATGATGTCAGTGTAGATGCGCAGCGCGCCGTACACGTACTCCTCCGCGCCCAGCGCCCGCTTCCGGTTGCCCAGCACCAGCTGCGTGTCATAGGCCAGGAACTGCCGGGGGTGGGGGGAGAGGGGGCAGGCAGTCAGGGCCAGGCCCACCGACTCCGTGTCCCCTCCTCCAGTGTGGGCACCCCCTGCCCAGCCCCCCACTCACCAGGGTGAAGACGATGGCGCCCAGGGCCGCGTACAGCATGTGCAGCCAATAGATCTGCAGGGGGAAGGGAGGGGGTCACACTGCCGCCCCCCTCCAGGTGTTGCTCCCCCCCCAGCCAGGAGGCTGAGTCCGGGCACCAGCTCGGGACACGGGAGGTGTTCAGCAGACAGCAGAGTTGGGGGGATGCTCCCACTCCCACAATGCCTTGCGGGGGGATTTCACCCCCACCCTGCACTCACGTATTTGAAGGACAGGACGATGGCGGTGACAATGCCTGTTACCATGACGACGATGCCCAGGACGCAGAACAGCCCCGTGCAGGAGGTGAAATCAACCTGGGGGGTGGTCATGGGGGGCGGTTATAGGGGGGCAGGGGCAATGCACCTGCCTGGTCCATATTTGCCATATTAGGGAGGGTCTAGG
>NW_017729031.1:42053781-42054829 GCF_001723915.1 Gavialis gangeticus
CCCCTCCTGCCAGCCCTCTGCAGGGGTGGGAACTGAGGCAGGGAGGCCACCCATTGCCCCCAGGCAGGATCAGGCCCCAGCTGCCACGAGCTACAAGGGGGCAGGGCAGCCCAGAGCTCTCCAGGCACGGAGACCCCGACCCTGGTGGGGTTCACGGAGTGGGGGTTCAGGGGGTACTCACTAGGAGCTGTAGTACACGGCTATGTTCCTGCTCACGAAGGCTTTGATGGGGGAGCTGCAGGGGGCCAGGGGGCAGTCAGAGCCTGGCAAGGCCCCCCATCCTGCCCCCCAAAGCCAATGGCCCCCCATCCCCTAGGGCAGCTCTGCCCACACTCACACGAAGATAAAGATGGAGATGATGCCCACGGTGACCAATAGCTGCACCGAGATGATGGTGTAGACCTAGGGGGCAAATGGGGGGCCGTCACCCCCAGCCGGGGCAGGGCCAGGGCTGTGCCCCCTCCCCAATCCTGACTCCTACCTTACGGATGAAGGCATGCCGGACCTTCTTGTCATCCCAGTCGGTGGTCGCGATGCCGTCGTCCCCTGAGGGGGAAAGCTCCCTCAGTGCCCCCATCCTTCCCCCCTGGGCCCATGGGGCCCCCGGGTGCCCCCCATGTATGGGAGGGCACTGCCCCCTACAAAGGGGCACCCGACCCCTCCAGTTCTGCCCCCCCCCCCCCACAGGATGCTCTCCTTACCTAAATTCATAGGCAGCGTGGGCATGGGTGGCACCGGTGCCCCCGCAGGGGGGTACCCGTAGCCTGGCTGCCCATACGGGGCAGGCTGTGGGTACCCCCCTGGCTGTGGGTACCCCCCCGGTGGTGGGTACCCTCCCGGTGGTGGGTACCCCCCCGGCGGGGTTGGGTACAGGGGGTCCTTGTCATAGGGGAGGGGCTCATGAGGGTGCGACATGGCAGCTGCAATGGCCTCACACGTTCACCTGCGGAGAGAGGGGGGAGCCTGGTGTCACCCCTGGCATCCAGTGCCCCCAGGGGCAGCTCCAGGGGCTGGCGCAGGGGGTGCTGCAGTACCTGCCCCTCCTGGC
>NW_017729031.1:42054874-42056760 GCF_001723915.1 Gavialis gangeticus
CCCACCCCCCCCATAACAGAGCCCCTCGTGTTGCTTAAGCAGCCAGTTCCCGAACACACAAACACCTGCCCGCGTGTGCAGACCAGCAGGCAGAGGCACGTATGTACGTGCATGCACTCACACGGGCACATGCACATGTATCCATGCAGACGCGAGTATGCAGATACATACATGCACACAACCAGGTGCACACATGCGCACACACATACACATATGCACGTGCAAACACGTGCCTGCACATATGGATGCACATAGACACACACACATACATTCAGATGTGTATACACATGCGCACATATACATGCAAGCACATGCACACATTCACACCTATACATGCAGACACGCAAATACACACACAACCAGGCACGCACACTTATGCACATAGCCACATGTCTAAACACGTGCATACACATGCATAGGTGCACACACATACACACACGCATCCACATACACATGCCTGTGTGCACACAAGCACACAGAGATGCAAACACCTATACATACACACACACATACACACATTTCCACACAGGCACATGTATCCACATATATACATGAACACACCCTGGTCTGCGTGCACACAAGCCATCCTCACGGCACGGCTCCACCAGGGGCAGCATGAGCCTGGGAAAAGCGGCACCAGCCACACAGCACCATAAGGGTTAATAGTGCCACTTACACATGTGCACACGGATGCACACATGCAAATAGCTGCACCCATGCAGGGACATAACCACATACACGTGCAGGCCCACATGTGCACACGTGTGCAAATACAAACACATGTACACATCCACATGTACATACAAACATCCACACATGCCAAAAGCCAGCTTCTGTGTATAGTCATGTGCACATTTGTGTTTGTGCACATTTGTGCACGTGTGTATGCATGCATGTACATGCATGGGTGTGCAGGTGTGTCTGTGTATGTATGCACATCCACACTCACAGACACGTGCGCAAACATACGCACACCCACATGTACACAAATGCAAGCACACATGCACATACACACACGAGCAAACGTGCACACACGTATACACAGAAACACATACATATATACACAAGCACACATCCACATGTGTGCACACAGGCCACAGGTACACGCATATGCACACACATATACCTATACACATGAGTACATGTATGCCCACACGCCCCATGTACACACACAGACATGCACACCCAACCCTGCACACACGTGTATACACACAATAACATACGCACAAACATGCACATAGGCTGATATATGCCACATGCAAACGCACCCAACACTGCACACACGTATACACACGGGTGCACATACAAGCCATGCATACCCACATACATGTATACACATATGCACACGAACGTGCATGCAGGCCGACATATACATACATGTATACACACCCAACGCTGTTCTCACACCTATACATATACACGTGCGCACACAGGCCACACGTCTCCACATCCACCCCTGCACACACAGGTAAGGGCATGCGCACAAAAACACGCACATGCACGGACACGTGCGGACACCGGGGGGGCCAGGGGGCTGCGAGACTCCTGCCCAGGCCTCCTTGGGGCCAGGGAGGGGGCAGCTGAGCCTAGGCCCCCACCCTGGCCAGGGCCCTGCTGGCAAGAGCTGGGCAGGGGAACGCCCCAGGCCACAAACCCTGAGTCAGGGCCCGCTCCGGGCGGGGGCCCATCCCAGCAGCCTGGTCCAACACCCAGCAGCACCCCTGGCCCTGCTCCAAGCTGGGCTGGGGGAGGGTGGGGGGGCTGTATAGGGGGGTCCTGAAATCCCAGGCCAAGAAGGGTTAACACAGCTTAGGGGAGGGGGGCTGGCTGGGCTGTGGGCACAGCTGAGTGCCCCCCCTGCCCTACCAGGGAGCTGGCGGGGGGGG
>NW_017729031.1:42056916-42058308 GCF_001723915.1 Gavialis gangeticus
GGGCTGGGTGTGCAACAAGCCCAATGGGGGGGTATAGCCCCCACTTGGGCCCCCCCAAGGCTGCTTGACCCCCCTGGACAAGACCTGGCTGAGGGTGACTGCCGTGTTGATTTCACAGGTTTCACAGATATTCAGGTTGGAAGGGACCTCGGCCCCCATGGACTCGATGATGCTGGGAGCGGTACCCAAGGTGGGGGGGATGCTGCTTCCAGCCCCCCCAGCACAGCTACGCCAGCCCCCCAGCACAGGGGGTCTTCTGGGGCAGGGGGCATTGCAGCCCCCCCGCCCTAGGACACTGGGCCTGCAAGGGGGTCAAAGGGGTCAAGCTGCTCCCCGCACCCCTCCAGCAAGCCCCAGCCCCTGCGTGCCTCAGTTTCCCTGCCCCGCGCATGGGAAACTGTGGGGGCCAGAAGGTGTCATTCAGAGGGCCTGGGGGGGGCAGCAGCAGGCCTAGCCCCCCAAAGACCCTGCCCCGACCCCATCTTGCCCCTCGCTCGGCACCCCATGTCACACAGCCCCGATCCCCAGGTGCCCCCCCACTCACAGCCCCTTACCCCCTCCAGAGCAGGCCACAGGTGCCAGGGGCTGGAGGGATGCCCCCGGCCCCACCCAAGCAGGGACCCTCCCATTATGACCTCACTGTTTACTAACCTTACCCTATTCCCTCATATAGAAGACATCCCCAGCCATTACTGTATTCTCTTGTATAGAAGATGCTGCTCTGACCCCTCCCTTGCTGACCCCCCATTCCCATTTGAAAACGCTGGAGCAGGGCACCAACCATTACCGTATTCCCTCATGTACAAGGCACAGGTCTGACACCCTTTCTTAAACCTTTTCAATTCCCATTTAAAAACAAGCTGGGAGAGGGCAGGCGGGTACACCCGTTACCGTATTCCTTCATATACAAGGCACAGCTCTGCCATCCCTCTGTTCCCACTAAAAAACAAGCTGGCGGGGGGTGTGCAACCATGACCGTATTCCTCCATGTACAAGGCGCAGCCTCGAGACCCCGGCCCCTTCCTTATAACCTCTTCCATCGCCACGAAAAAGGAGGCAGGTCCGGTGGGTAGGGGCAACTATTACCGTACTCCTTCGTATAGAAGGCATGGCTCTGATGCCCCTCCCTGACAAGCTCTTCCGTTCCCATTAAACAACAAGGTGGCGGGAGGGGGGCAGCAGGGCCGTGGTCCCTCGAGATCAAGGCGCAGCTCTGACACCCTGGCCCCTTTCCCATCCCCACGAAAGGTGGCGGCAACGATTACCGTATTCTTTCTGACACCCCCAGCCCATCCCCGGGTCCCTCTCGGACAGCCGCTTCCTCCCCGCGCAGACCCAGCCGGGCCGGGCCGGGCCGGGCCGGGCCGGGCCGGGCCGTGGGGGGCTCAAGCC
>NW_017729031.1:42058787-42065692 GCF_001723915.1 Gavialis gangeticus
TCCGCCCCTCGGACAGAGCTCCTTGTGCCCCCCCCCAGCCTTGACTAGTCATGAGTCATCTCGCCTGTGATTGGCCCCCCAAACCCACATGGCACCCTTCCCCGCCTCCTGATTGGGGACCTGGCCTGTCTGTTAACACGGAGGCTGCCCCAAGCTGTTTGCAAGGGTGGGGATGTGCATGCCTCAGTTTCCCCCATCCGCCCTGCGTGGGGCCCAGAGGCAGCCAGAGCGGCTGGAGACCCCTGGGGGGCTGGAGGGAGGGGGGCCCGGCCCTGCCCCCGCCCGGCTGAGGGTGGGGCCCAGGGCTCAGTGTCACTCCCTGCTTCCTGCTAATCTCTCTCCACTCCCAGGTGTGAACGACCCTCCGCCTTGATGCTCCACTGCTCCAGCCCTCCTTTCCTCTGCCCCGCATCTGCCAATGGTCACTGCCGGGACGCAGTTTCCCTGCTCCCTCGTTGCTGCCCGCAGCCCTCTGCCCCTCGGGAGCAAGCCCGGGGTGGGGGCAGGTGTTTGTACAGCGCCTGCAATCGCACCCGAGGAGGTGGGGCCGGGCTCTCCCCAGGCCGCGGTTCTCCACGGGCTCCCCAGAACGCACAACCCCGAGTGTGCGTGGGTCGTACAGGAGGTTAAGCCTTTTGCGGGGCACAGGGGCAGGGACCCCGAAGGAGGGCAGCCAGCGGGGGAGGCCGGAGGGGCGTCAGCTGCTGGCAGCGGGGGCTGGTCCGATGCCCACGTGCAGGCCGCAGGCATCTCTGCTTGCAGAGCAGGGACAGAGCGAGGGGCGGGGGGGCATTTCCAGGCGGCTCTTGACAGGAGTGGAGCAAAGCAGACGGGGCTCGTCAAAGGAGGGGGGGCAGCTCTGGGCTCCGCATTGGAAACAGCCCCTGGAGGAGCTGGAGAGAGGCCGAGGGGGCAATCAGGGAGTCAAGGGGGGAGAGGCCGAGGGAGCCGGGCGTGCTCTGATGGGGGAAAGGGCCGCGGGAGCAGCTGGCTGGTACCTGGCAGCTGCACAGAGAAGAGGAAGGGCAGCTTTCTGTCTTGCTGCCAAGAGCAGGGCGTGGACCCAGGGTTTGAAGTTGCAAAGCAGGTTTGGGTATGCGGCTGAAGTTGACTCCTTATTCCCAGTTCTTTAGTCCTTATTCCTGGGTCCCGGGTCCTTTTTCAAAGCTAATCTAAACCCAATAAAAACTTGTTATTAATGAATCCCACGTCCTAAGGAAAGGGAATTTCATTAGCTATGCATAGGTACTAATTAATATCTAAAATAATATTCCACATCGAGTACAGAGCCCTAAATGAAGGTCAGATTAGGATGGGATTATGAAGCAAAATACTTCTTGGGCCACCCCAGATTTTGGGGCGATGCCACTGGGGGACTGTCCCAAAGACCCCTGACCACAGTCCCGCTTGGCTCAAAGCACCAGTTTGGCCATGCCAGGCTGCCAGATGACAGCACCCCGCAGACACTGTGCTAAGTGTATGGACCCGAATAAGGAACTGGATTTTGGACTGGGATACAAGCATAAAGAAGCTGCTCAGCCCCTCGAGCCGGGCGGGACGTGCGGGGGAACGGGCTATAAACAGAAGCTCAGCTGTGAGCAGGCGGCTGCCACCACCTGCTCGGCTGCACGTGCCAAGGCAGACTGGCAAACGTCGGCCCCCGGCACCGTGTGAGATGGGGCTGGGACCTCCAGACGGGACTGAAAACACCCTCAGGGCAGGGAGCGAGGGGCACGGCCTGTGCACCAGCCCTGCCGGGACTCTCTGTGCTGGAGGAGCAGGGAAAGCCCCGCGCGGGCTCACCGGCTCCGCTTTCTGACCCGGGACACGGGGCGGGGCAGGACGGACCTGGGTGTGAGCCAGCGCAGGGCAGCTCGGGCACCCTTATGACTCCAGTATCCCCAGAGGCCGTGACCCGGGTCCCTCCGAGGGCCACGAGGAGCGGGTGAGAGAGTGAAGGAACCGCACCCTCCGGCCACCCCCGGCCAGCTGGGTCTGTGGACCACCGTAGTTGTCATCATGAATCGTCCCCCTTATTATCATCGCTGCCCAGATTTTAGGGCTGCGCCATCCTTGCGCGCTGCAGGAAACCTCCAGGCCGCGGTGGGTCTCCAAGCTCTGGGCCTCTCCCAACACCGAGAAATGCTCTATCACCTGCTCTGGGCCATGAATGTGACCCCCTCCCCAAACTACCATCAAGGGAAAGACCCTGGAGAGGGTCTGCAGAGGTGTCCCCAACGATGCCCCCAGAAAATCCTCTACATCCCACGGGGGGATGCCCGCATCGCCGCCAGCGTCCTTGCCGAAGCCAATGTTACCAGGACGTTGTTGGCGATCCTCACGCCCCAACTCCGCTGGACCAGCCGCTGCGAGCAGATGCCCGACTCCCAAAACAAGGGCTCTGCTCCCAGCTTGGTCGCGGCCTGAGACCTCCTGGGAGGAACTGGCTCAAGACTTGGGCTCCGCAGTCGCCTCCAGACCCATCCGCGAGCTGCAGTCGAGCTCACCCCGGCATCGCGGCACCAGAGGACTCTTGCTCCAGCCACGCGCCGCAGGTGAGGCTGAAGCTGGTTCCTTGTCCCTTTGCCAAAGCTCATCTTTTAGCAATGGGTGTGACGTGCTAAAGAGTTAAAATGAAAAAGAAACCAGGAACAAGGAACCAACTTCAGCCTCGTCCCAGATACGGAGCTGGGCTTTATCCAGGGATGGGATTATCCGCCAGCATCGTTTCTGGGTCACGCCGAAACATGCGTCACCATCACCGAGGGATTCCCTGAAGACGCCCGGGCGGGTTCCTGCTCGACCTGAAGCTCGGGTTTGCAGAGCCAGCCTGTTGGGTCCGCGTGCGGCTGGTCTCCCGGGTGCTGGACGGCAGTGAGAACAAACTCAGCACCGTCAATGGAAACGGGGCTGTGTGAAGTGAACAAACCTGCCGGCCTGCAAGCCACTGTGAATTTAAAACAGGATTACTACAAAGGGAAGGGCGGTGAGGGCACGCCCTGTGCAAAGCCTGAGCTGTTCACCTTTGCCTCAGGAGCACTTCTGATGACAGCGCATTGAAGACGT
The DNA here is from genome assembly GCF_001723915.1 of Gavialis gangeticus. Taxonomy (NCBI): domain Eukaryota; kingdom Metazoa; phylum Chordata; order Crocodylia; family Gavialidae; genus Gavialis; species Gavialis gangeticus. The sequence continues at coordinate 42,061,854 of NW_017729031.1, forward strand.
CCAAGGACTGACCCAAGGCACCAACACCGAGGGCTGCCCCACTGCATGGGCTACAACAGGGCCGAGCTTTGGGTCACCTTTGTGCCGTGTCAAGGGAGGGTCAGATGGTTGTTACTGGGGACGGAGGGGTCGGGGTTGTTACTCGGCTCTGGGGGGAGTGTGGGGCTGGGGCCCAGACGCCTGGTCCTCTCCCGGCTCTAGAAGGGGTGTGAGGGCTGGCAGGTTGAGACGCCTGGCTCCCTCCCCGCTTTGGGCTCGCAGTCTACCCCAATGTGCCAAGCGCCGGAGATAAGAAATGCCAGGCTGCAGAAGCTGGAGGAAAAAGCAGAACAAGCTGAACTAGACAAGATTACAAAACTGCAAAAACCTAAGGCAACACACCAACGACACAGAAAGGAGGACGGCGCTATGAAGCAGGCGAGCGGAAGGCAAAGAGAATTGCTTGAAGAAACAATGGCCAGCTGCAGACGCGGTGAGGGTTACCACAAACCCTTGCGATGCCCAGCTTCTGGTACGCTCTGCAACAAATGCAAAAGATTCAAGCATTTTGCAAGAGTTTGCAGAAAGGAGCGGGATGCAGCACACAAGACACAGCGGGTGCACGCTCGGTGCAGCGAGGAAGAGGGAGAGTTTCTCGTTGGCCCAGTGCAAGAAGAAGTTCATTCCTCGGAGGGTTGGACAAGCCGCCCGGACACCAGTGGACTCACGGTCACGTTTAAATTAAATGCAGGGGCACCAGAATACATTATTCAAAAATTGAGAACTAAACTGGCGTACTACGAGAACAAGAAAGTAAGACGTAGAGCGTATAACAGGAACGTGATTGCAATGAGGGCATTCGTGCGCTGCATGGGCGATACAGTAAATGTTCAGTCTGTAGCAGTCGTAAAAATCTGGTTGTGAACGTGTAAAACTCCGGGTTTGATTGAGAGAATGGATGTCATTGAGGGACCAGAAAGCAAAAACAGAGAAGAAAAAGAAGAGTTTTATGATGTGTTTCAAGGCAAAGGGAAAGTGCCAGCTGGGTAAAGGTAGAATTACAAGAGCCAAATACTGCCACCGGACATGGCCCAAGAAATGTGCCCCTTGTGCTAAGGGAGAAACTGGGAAAGGAAGGGATCGATTAGTGAACATGGACATGATAGAAAAAGCAAAGCGATCAACTGCTTGGGTTCATCCACTGGCCATAATAGGGAAAAAAAACAGGGATCCTCGAGATTGCGTCTGGATCCCAAGCAAATGAACAGGTCCACTGAAGGGAGCATTTTCCCCTTCCCACCAGGGAAGAGCTTCTTGGCAACGTGACAGAAGCTGAATATTTCTCCACTTTGGCACCTTTCGGGGGTTTGGCCCCAGAAAAGATTAGCACTAGATTATGCATCTCCAAGACGCCCTTTGGACGGCATTGCTTTCAGGCTGTGTTTTGCATCTGAAGAGTTTCACAGAAGGGGGCAGCAAATGTGTGAAGGTCTTGGTGGAACTAGGGTTTATAGTGACGATGTATTTGTTTGGGGAAATACTAGGAAGGACACGACTTGAGGCGAAGAAAGGCACCAGGACGAGCTCGCAGAGCGGGATGGAGCGAGCACAAATGCAGATTCAGGGACAAAGAAATATCACCTATGGGAGAAAAGCTCTGAGAAAGGGGTGCGGATCCACCCCGCAAGAGCTAAAGCCACCCCCGACGGACAAGGAAGGAGAGAAGTGGAGAGATTACCGGGAATGATCAATTCTGCAGGGGAAATCTACCTTCGCAGAGCAGCCCAGACACCGCAGGCAGCTCCTACACAAGGTGCTCAGTGGACATGGGAGCATGAAGCTGAATTTGAAAACTTGAAGGAAAAAATAGTGAAAGCTCTGGTGCTAAAAGACTGTGACCCTAAAAGACCCATTAAATTGTGAAGAGGATGAGATGCGTCTAAAGCAGGCGCTGGAGCAGCTTTGGTTTGGAAAACCGGGAGAGCTGGAGAGCAGCAGGTCGCGCATCCCGCGAAGGCAGGGTCTGGATGCACAGACTGAGAGAGATCAGCGGTGGCGAGGCCATGAGAAACCCCACGTCTTGGGGCCTGGCACGCCTGCGAGAGTGCAAGGGCTCGGGCACCGATAGACACACAGGGCGGGACACAAGCAGCCGCGGGCCGGACCTGCCTCGGCGCTATCACCGCGCTGCAGCACCGAGTCCGTGCGCCGCCCTGGCCCTTCCCGGGGGGGGGGAGCAGCACCTGCGCACCCGCCTGTGCCAGGCCTGGAGCTCCGAGGGGGGTCCCCCCACCTACCACACCACAAACACACCCCCACGCACACTCCTCCATATGCAAACACACCCCCATACACAACCATACACACCCCAACACCCCTCCATACGCATACTCACCCCCAGACACAACCCCCTCCCCCATGCAGTCACCTCCATACACACACTCACCCCCAGACACCACCAGACACATAGGCAGCCCCATGCACAACCAACCATACACACACATCCCTATACCCCACCAGACACACACACCCATACACAACTAAACTAGGCTCGTCGGGGAAGGGGAAGATGAGGGAGGAGGAAGCCTTGGACCACTAAACCAAGCAATACCCACAAGTACAGCCCAGCCGAGACTGACGAGCGGACATATACCCAGGTAAGCGACAGGGGCCGGGGCAATGCTGAGATTAGGGGGCCAGTGCACACATCCACAGGAGGCCTCAAATGCTCGACCACCTGGGCGACAGCGATCATCACCTGCTGGGATTCACCATCCAGCGCAAGGTGGCAAAGGCCAGCAGCAAGGCAGCAGCCCTGGATTTCAGGAGGGCGGACTTCAATGAGCAAAGGAGACTAGTCGGGGAGGCACTGAGGTCCCGGAGGGGAGGGCAGCCAGGTGTCCAAGGAGAGTGGTCGCTCCTTAAGGAGACGATCCTCCAAGCCCAAAGGGAGGTAATCCCAACATGGATCAAAGGGGGCAGGAGGGCACAAAAGCCCCCATGGCCACCAGAAGCATCCAGGAGCATCTCCTAGCTAAAAGGGAGGTGCGCGCCCAATGGCAGGGAGGGGCCATCCCCAGGGAGGACTATACTGTGGTTGCTCGGGGATGCTGGGGGGGTCAGGAAGGCCAAGGCGGAGATGGGACTGGGACTGGGACGAGTGACCCGGATCAAGGACAACAAGAAGTCCAGTTTTAAATACACGGGGCAAAAAGAAGGTACCGGGTAACGTGGGGCCCCTGCAAGACACGCTAGGAAATCTGGTCGTCACACCAGACGACAAAGCCAACATATTTAAAGACTTCTTTGCCTCCATTTTCCTGAGCAGGGACCAGATCAGCCCCCCACCGGGCCCCCCTCAGACCCCAGGGGAGGCGCCCCCAGGCCCAGGGTCAGGGAGGATCAAGTCAGGGAACGTCTGGAGGGACAGGACGTATTTAAACCAGTGGGTCCGGACGATCTCCACCCCCGAGTGCTGAGGGAATTGGCTGCGGTCATTGTGGGACCCCAGCACACCTGCACGAGCACTCGTGGTGCTCTGGAGAGGTGCCAGAGGACTGGAAGAGGCCAACGTGGTTCCCATCTTCAACAAGAGGAGGAAGGAGGACCCGGGAACTATAGGCCAGTCAGTCTTATCTTGATCCTGGGCAAGCTTTTTGAGAGTTATCCTGGCACATGTCCACGAGGGGCCGGGGGGGAGATTATGCTTAGGGGCAACCAACACGGGCTCATTAGAGGCAGGTCCTGTCAGACCAACCTGGTGGCCTTCTACGACCAGGTCACCAAATCCTTGGACGCAGGTGTTGCAGTGCACATCGTCTTCCTGGACTTTCAGAGGCCTTCGACACTGTCTCTCACCC
>NW_017729031.1:42066766-42069759 GCF_001723915.1 Gavialis gangeticus
TTTGACCCCAGTACTCTCTCCTGCCATGACAGGGGGTCGGACTCGATGATCTGCTCGGGTCCCTTCCAACCCGACCAACTATGAAACTGTGACATCCCCACACCCCTCCATACACCCCTTCACATACAACCATACACAGTCACCCCTTACACAACCATACACATCCCCACACACCCCACCATAAACACCCCCATACACACACACACACACCCATCCCCTCCATACACACCCCATACACAACCATACAGCCCCCACACCTGATCATACACACACTCATCCCTATACACCCCATTATACACCCCCCACACCTCTCCATACACCCCAACACCCCATCCTACACACACTCACCCCCACACGCCCCACCATACATACATTCCCTACACCCCACCACACATACACACACACACATCCCACACAATATACAAGAGTAAGACTTTATTCTTGTGTTATTATCCAACCCCCTCTATATACACGACACAAACACAAATCATGACAAAAATATTTTTGTAATAAAATTAACATACTTTACAGGAAGTGTTTGACTTTCACGGTATGCTTTGGGTTTTTTCTGGTTCTTAGATGGCACCCCCCTCCCCAAAAGACTATTCCTGGGGGGTAATGGGCAGGGACTTTTGGTGGCAAAGGTCAAGGGTTAGGGGCAGGACTTTGGTTCCCAAGATGGGGACCAGCAGGCAGGGCAGCTGTCAAGGCGTGCGGCTACTCACACAGCCCCCCAAAAGCTACCAAAAGCAGCCCTCCGCCCAAAATCATTGCCCACCCCTGCTGTAAAGGCTTGTCAGTGTGCTGAAAATACAGATCAGCACAAAGAAAAGAGCCTGCGACGGTCACGGAGGAGTTTGTGTCTAGCTCCGTGGCATCAAGTGGACATTGACCTATTCATACATGCAGGAAAAAATATGCATTAGTGCTGGATTATTCTTCTCACTATCCTGCAAGCGAATTGCTCAAAAGCACGACAGCAACCCACGTCATAACTCACGTCAAGTCGATTTTTGCTAGACGTGGGATTGCACAAATTGTGAGAACAGACAACAGGCCTCAGTTCAACTGTCTTCATTTTAAAGAGTTTGCCCACAAATATGGCTTCCATCACAACACTTGAAGTCCTAAATACCCACAATCCAATGGTCTGGTGGAAAATGGAGTGCAAATAGTGAGGAAATTGTTGAAAATTCAGACGCCAATGTTTGCCTGTCACTCAAATTACAGGGCAACCCCCATGAAACATGTCTTGTCCCAAGCAGAAATGCTGTTTAACAGGAAACTCAAAACCAGGCTGCCAAATCTTGTGGATGATGCTCATCAGCGTGAAAAGGGAGATGTGAAAACATTTTTAAAAATTTGAGAAACTCAAACAAAAATGGTACTATGCCAGGGGCTCCAGGGAGCTACCACAACTGCACAGCAAAGATATGGTGCATACATCAGATGGATGAACATGGCAACCAAAACCACGAGTTTGCCATCAAGTAGCTCCCGGATCCTGTCCACTCACCACACAGGAAGGAAGGGCGGTCAGAGGGAACAGATGACATTTGTAGCTCATAAATGGGAGAAAAGAAGCAGCATCCGGAGATTCACCCAAGGAGCTTGGGGAATAAGCAGGAGGAACTCGTCCTCCTGCTAAACACAACTAATTACGACATCATTGAGATAACGGAGACCTGGTGGGACTCCACCCGTGACTGGACCATGGGTATAGATGGCTATACCTTGTACAGGAGAGATCAAGTAGACAAAAGGGGTGGGGGTGCAGCTCTCTATGCTAAGGAAAGCTACACGTCCCTGCAAACCAATATTGGCGCCCAGGGTGGACAACCTGAGACCCTCTGGGTGAAAATCTGTGGGGGACACAGCACAGGGGACACAACGGTGGGAGTCTACGACAGACCTCCCACCCAGGATCAAGAGCTTGACCAGGAGTTCACCAGGGAATTGGCCGAGGCCGCACTCTCCCGGTGCATGGTTGTCATGGGGGACTTCAACTACCCGGACATCTCACAGGAGGAGTGCTCAGCCAAAGCTGAGCAGTTGCAAAGCTTCCTCTCATGCGTGGATGACCTCTATTTGATGCAAGAAGTCTACAGTCTGAGGAGAGGTAAAGCGCTGCTCGACCTGGCACTGGCTACTGGGGACGACCTAATCAGCGACCTAACGATTGAAGGGAAGCTGGGTGACAGCGACCATGAGCTGATCACCTTCACCATCCGCCATAAAGCTGGCAAGTCAGTCAGCAATACAGAAGTCCTCGACTTCAGGAGGGCTGACTTTGACAAGCTCGGGAGACTGGTCAGTGATGCCCTAAGGGACCACGACCCCAGGGGGAGGGGAGTGCAGGACCAGCGGTTGCTCCTCAAGGGAGCGATCCTGGATGAGCAAGCAAAGTCCATCCCGTCTCGGAGGAAAAGCAGCAAAAGGGCACAGCAGCCCCCTTGGCTCTCCAGGGACCTAGCAGACCTCCTGCAGCTATAAAAGGAAGACCTACAAAGGATGGAGGATGGGATCCAGCTCCAAGGAGGAATACGCTGCTCTGGTCTGGACCTGCAGGGAGCAAATGAGGAAAGCCAAGGCTGCAACTGATGTCCAGCTAGCTGCAAGTATCAAGGACAATAAGAAGTCCTTTTTTAGATATGTGGGGAGCCAGAGGAAAAGCAAGGGCAACGTTGGACCCCTGCTGAACCAGACATCTTGGTGCCCTGTGACCAGTGGGATCCCCCAAGGCTCTGTCCTTGGACCCATATTGTTCAACATCTTCATTAATGATGTGGACATTGGAGTCAGGAGCCGACTGGCCAAGTTCACTGATGACACCAAACTTTGGGGCAAAGCATCCACGCCAGAAGACAGGCGGGTGATCCAGGCTGACCTGGACAGGATCAGCAAACGGGCGGACAAGAGCCTGATGGTGTTTAACACCAAAAAATGCACGGTTCTCCACCTTGGGAGGAAAAACCTGCAGCATCCTTATAGGC
>NW_017729031.1:42069780-42073043 GCF_001723915.1 Gavialis gangeticus
CACCTATAAGTTTATCAGGGGTGACCACTAGGATCTGGGGGAACGATTGTTCACCGGAGTGCCCCGAGGGATGACGAGGTCGAATGGTCATAAACTCCTGTGAGACCATTTCAGGCTGGACATAAGGAATCATTTCTTTCCTGTCCGAGCGCCCAAGGTCTGGAGCAGCCTGCCATCGGAGGTGGTTCAAGCACCTACATTGAACACCTTCAAAAGACATCTGGATGCTTATCTTGCTGGGATCCTATGACCTCTGCTGACTTCCTGCCCTTTGGGTGGGGGGCTGGACTCGATGATCTTCCGAGGTCCCTTCCAGCCCGAATGTCTATGACATCTATGAAAAAGAGATAGCATCAAAACAGCAAGAATCATAGAAGTCGGGTCGGAAGGGACCTGGTAGATCTTCAAGTCCGACCCCCTATCTATATAGCGGGGTCTCACTTCAATCGTGGAAACAAAATGGATGTTTAACTTTTACAACCTTTTCTCCAATGCCTAATGGAGGGTGTTTGTGCCAGAAAGCTTGCAATTAAAGAATTTTTTTTTGCAAAAATTTTGTTGGTCTAATAAAAGATATCTCTACTACAAGTCCTGGTTGACTTTTAATGAGAGAATTTGGGGGCTTGTATCTGAGAATTTTGGATTTTTAAACAGAGAAAACCGGGATCCCTGGTGATGGGAGGGAAGCTTCCCCTGCTGGGAGCCAAGGACTTCTTCCCTCCATAAGGTCCTTGCCCTCAGGGCTGCAGAAACATCCTCCAACATTACAAACTCATTTGCAAAATGAGTAGATGGAAGAGATCCCAGGCCGGGCCCGAGACCTGAGCAACCCCCACCTCTGTTCCAGATGGTGGGAGGCCGGGGTCCCAGCCATGCAGACCTTATGACCCAGTCCCTGTCCCTCCCCAAAGCGGCTGCCCTCCCTGACATGCTTTCTCTCTTTTCATGGCAGCAAAAGGCAAGGGCAATGGCCCCAGGCAGGCACGCGGTGGCAGCAATGGGAGATGCACAATATCGGCCCCAGCTGCTGCTGCCCTGTGCACTTCCATGGCCCCGGGTGCACAGCCGCCCTGTGACGCCTCTTGGGCCATAGCCCTCCCGGCCCACTGGAGAGTATGCTGTCCCCTGACCATCCTGAATCTGGGCAACCAAAACCTCCTGCCGCCCTGGGATGACCAGGCAGCTGGACCAGTCGGGGGGTCTCTGGGGCTGTGGTGGTCTGAGGGCAGGGGATGAAATGGGCCTTCTTGGCGAGGAGGTCCGCTACCGCCTGGGTGCTCGAGAGCCCGATGGCAAGAGGTCGTCAAACCCCCGGTGCCAGGGCTGGGCTGGTGTGGGGGGTGGTTGGAAGTTGCTCTCCCCCCGCCCTGTGGGAACACAGAGACGCTCAGGAATGAGCTTGTGCAGGAAGAGGAAGGAGGGGGGAAGGCAACAATGCACGGGTCAAGCAGGGGCCATGCAAGCAGCGTCTCCATGAAAATCAGGCGTGGACACCCCCCCTCCACGGGCTCTGCCGGGCAGATGGGGCCACAGGGGTCTCGCACAGACCCCAGCCAGCCGCCTGCTCCCACCAGTTCCCCGAGGGGACCTTGAGCCGGACAAAAGCAGCTGGATCCGGCCCCTGAGCCGCATTTTGCCCACCCCCTGCCCCAGCCCCAAGCCCTCCCCGAGCCCCAGGGCAGGGGCCGACACATGGGGTCCAACTCCTGGCTGCCTTGCACCCGGTTGGCCACCCGCACGTGCCTGCTCATCGCGCTGGGCGGGCAGAAAGCACCTGGACACCTGGGCTCCCCTGGGTGTCTAGGACAGCAGTGGACGCCTGGGCCCACGGTCCAACGCCCCCACTCCCAGTGGTCCATTCCTGATGAAGAAGCAGGATCAGGCCGCCTGGGAGGTCTCTGCTTGACCCACGCAGCCTGCCAAGTAACCCCCCTCTAGAGCCTGTACGCCGCAGATAAGGAACATCTGGTTTTCCCTGCGGACCGTAACCTGGGTCAAACGTGCAGAACAGCATCAGAAACTCCCACGTAGAGAAATCTGGATTGTTTTAATACATCACAACCAGCACAGGACCGAATGCAAGGACTGGGGGGCGTCACTTCAGGATTTGACTCCTTGGTTCCAGTTTAAAGCATGTTAAACATTACATGTTGGTATTTCCTTGTTGGTTTTTTATTATGAGGAAGCGGCGTGCTGGGGACTGGGCAGCGGCAGGGGTGGACAGCGGCGCTGAGCGCATCAGGCGGCAGCACAGGTGGGAATCGGGTGGGGGCAGGTGTCAGGGTGCAAGCATGGGGGCAAGTGTGGGGGGAGCAAAGGGCAGCGGTCAGGGTACGTGCCTCCCCCCTGCGCAGTGGAAGACAGATGTAGGACAGCCCTCCAATTATCTGATTCTACGCGTGGAAATTTACAGCAAACTCTACAATCACAGGATGTTCTGATTTTCCATGTATGGACTCTGCCCATCCGGGGTGGTCAGCCTACAGTCAGAGTCATTGTGGAGTCAGGAAATACAGTATAGATTGCAAAAATAAACGATCGTTATCGACAGGCATTATTTCATCCAGTAAGAGAAGGCAGGAGATAGATGAGAACAGCTGGGAACGGAAAATCACAGTATTGGCACCAGCGGCAGCAGGCGTCTGTCTCCGTCTTGTGAGGTGTCTGTCTCCGGAGTCTCGTCCAGTCCAGCCCCCTGCTCAGAGCAGCACCAGCCCCAACTCCATCATCCCAGACAAGGCTTTGTCTACCCGGGTCTTGATGGAGACTGCACCCCCGCTCTGGGTAACCTGCTCCAGTGCTTCACCACCCTCCTCGTGAGAGAGTTTTTTTCCTAATATCCAACCTCAACTTCCCTTGCTGCAGCTTGAGCCCATTGCTCCTTGTCCTGTCATCTGCCCCACTGAGACCAGCCCAGCTCCGTCCTCTTTGCAGCCCCCCTGCAGGGAGGTGAAGGCTGCTGTTCAATCCCCCTCGGTCTTCTCTTCTGCAGACTCAATCAGCCCATTTCCCTCTGCCTCTCCTCCCCAGTCCTGTCCCCCAGCCCCCAACCATTTTCACTGCCCTCCACCCGACTCTCTCCAATGTGTCCACGTCCTTTCTGTCGTGGGGGCCACAGCTGGACGCAGCACTCCAGATGTGGCCTCCCCGGTGCTGAACAGAGGGGAATCGCTGCCCTCCACCTGCTGGCAGCGCTGCTCCCGATGCAGCCCCGGATGCCGGTCGCCTTCTTGGCACCACGGGCGCACTGCCGGCTCCTGTCC
>NW_017729031.1:42073498-42074526 GCF_001723915.1 Gavialis gangeticus
CTCGCAGGCTGGATGGTGCCCGGCGCTGAGTGTGGGGCCCGGCTGGGGGTGCCCCTCACTCCCGACCCGCAGCCCCTGCCCCCATCCCCTGGGGCCCAGCGCGGGCAGAGGGGGTCACCCCCAGGCCCTGGCGAGGGGAGCTCAGGACACATCCAGGCATCCGGGGGCTTGTGCTGAGCTCTGGGCCGGGTCCAGTCTCACCCCCGCCTGGCATGTGACCCCAGCGGGTCATGAGGTCGCCGGAGCTGGGCACGTGGGAAGCACACGCAGGAGCACGCACACATGTGCACCAGCCCCGGATGCACAGATACCTCCCCCCGCGCACACGAGTACCCCCCTGCAGTGGTCCAGCATGGTCCCCTCTGAAACCTGCCTTCTGGCTACCGGTCCCCCCAGCCCAGTGCATGCTGGGATGTCTCCTCCACCAGGCCCCGCCTACTCCACCTACCCATTGCAGGGGAGACTGAGGCACGGAGAGAGCTGGCAGACAGGCTGCAAAGCTGGGGCAGGGAACCCAGGAGTCCAGGCCTCCAGTCCAGCTCTAGGCCCCCAGTGAACCATGGCCACAAGCACTGGGAGCTGCTGACTTGCTGGTGTGGTTCCCTGCGGGGGGGGGGGGCGGGGAGGGCCAGGACTCCTGGGTTCCCTCCCCTTGGGCCTCAGTTTCCCCTAAGCCTCCACCCAGGAGCAGCTGGAGACACGTAAATGGATCCTAATGTAGGCAAATGCCATGCAGCTGGGGGCTCCCTGACCGAGCCCCTGGCCAGGCAGGGAAGGGGTTAATGTAGCATGACCTCCATCCCCTTTTGGGAGGCCAGAGGGGAACTGGGGCAGCTGGACCAGGACGTGGTGGGGGCAGGGGTATCCTGGTGTGCAAGAGGCGTGTGAATAGCGTGTCACAAATAGCATGTCCCTAGCAGGAAAGGGGCAGGGCAGGATGCAGGGGTGGAAGCGGGGACCAGGCAGTGCCCCTCACTCCCGACCTGCAGCCCCCTCTGGCTGGGTAATGGGGGAGCTGCCCCCCCCAG
>NW_017729031.1:42074933-42077595 GCF_001723915.1 Gavialis gangeticus
CCACACCCGCCTCGGCTACCTCTTCTACAAGCGCCAGGTGCGCAAGGCGCGGGAGCGCTACCCCCACGGCCACTCTGTGCCCCAGCCCATGGCCTTCCCAGGTGAGTCCCACCCCCAGCCCCTCGCCACGTGCCAGGGGAGTCCTGAGCCCCCCCTGCTCCCTAGGGGATAAACCCCTCTTACTGCTCCTGAGGGGCGGCAGCTGGTACCTGGACCCTGGATTCAGCCCAGGGGCCTGGGGGGGGCTTGGGGGTCTGGGCGCAGCCCCAGGTTGGCCCGCGATGCCCTTCTGGGGGTGCAGGGCAGGGGAAGAGGGGGCATCTCAGGACTGCTGGGTCCCTGCCAGGCGTGAAGATCCTGCCGGTGCCGGTGCTGGCCACCAACTACAGCTACCTGGTCATCGACACGGTGTCTCGGCGCGCGGCCGTCGTGGACCCCGCTGACCCTCGCGCCGTGCAGGTGCGACCTCCCCAGGCCCAGGGCAGGGGCAGATCGGGGGGGTGGGGGTCCCCATCCCCCTGCTGCAGGTTTCATTCATGGGGGGGAGCTCTAGGCTGTTGGCCCTTCTCCGTCTGCCCCCCGGGCCCTTTGGGAGCCTGGGGTGATATGACAGTGCCCAGATACTGGGGAGGTGGGAGTCCTCGGGGGGAATGGGCTGCGGCGGGGCAGGTATTTGCCCATGGGGGGCAGGTAGATCTACCTAGGGCCTCCCCCAAGGGTCTTTGGTAAGGGTGGCAGGGGCTGTGGGTCAGGAGTGCGGGGCACCAGCAGGGCTGTGGTGGGGGGGAGGGTGGAGAGGGAGTATCAATCAGGGCTAGGCCCCAGCCCCTGGAGGGTCCTCAGTGGTTGGCACCCAACCCCCTGCTGCCCCAGCAAAGGAGACTCCCCTTTGGCTTCAGCACTATAGGGCCTAGGACACACAGAGCCACTACTCCAATCCCCCCCTTGCCTCCCCATTTCATGGGTGCAGGGGTCCCTGGGGCCCCTTTGTGCCCAGCCCTGGGGAGAGGGGGGTCTGGCTTGGGGGGAAGGGACACGGGCCGGGTGCTGCCACCTCCCCCTGGGGCAAGGATTGCCCTGGCTCCCCTGGCACTGCCCCTTCCCCTCCCGCAGGCCGCCATCGAGCAGGAGGCAGTGACCCTGGACGCCATCCTGTGCACCCACAAGCACTGGTGAGGGGCAGGGGCTACGGGTCAGGAGCGAGGGGCACCTGGGGGGCAGGGGGCTGTGGTTTGAGAGTGAGGGGCACCAACTGGGGGGGGGGCGCAAAAGCCACTGCCTCAGGGCTCAGCTGATTACCTGCCCGGGTACATGGCAGATAAGGGCTGAGGGGCGGCCAGAGCAACCTGCACAGGCAGTCCTGACACAGTGGGGGTGGGGGCTGATACAGCCCCCATCCTGCCCAGCCCCTGCGTGGCTGGGTGCCCATTCTGGGGGTACCATACAGGCCGGGGGCACAGGTTGGCTGGGCAGAGCCAGCCTCGCCCCCACAGCCCCAAGGCAATGGAGGTGGGGGTGGGGGGCAGAACAGGACAGAAAGATCCCCTGAGAAATGGGGGCTGTGCCCTGAGCCGGGAGGTGATGTTGCAGGCTGGGGACGGGGGGGCAGGCACTGACCGTCGGGTCCGTCACCCACAGGGACCACAGCGGGGGCAACGCGGAGCTGTGCCGGCGCCACGGCTCCTGCCGCGTCTATGGTAGCGCCGCCGATGCTGTGCCCCAGCTCACCCAGTGAGTGGGGGCAGGGGTGCAGGGGCTGGGTCTCAACCCCCCCAACCTCAGTCTGAGAAGCTGTCAGCCTCCTTGTGTGTGTGGCCACAGGCTGGGGGGCGGTTCAGGAGTGGGTTTACCCCCCTCACCCTTCCCCCCATTGTGCCCACCCAGCCCGGTGCTGGATGGGGCACGCATCGGTGTGGGCGAGCTGCGCTTCACAGCCCGGCACACGCCTGGGCACACAGTGGGACACATGATCTACGTGCTGGATGGTACCCCCCCTGCCGCTCCCCCCTGCCTCTTCTCCGGAGACCTGCTCTTCCTCTCCGGCTGTGGTGAGTCGGGGCCCTTGGACCCCCGGGAGCCTGTGGGCACCTGGAGCAGGGTGGGGGGGCACCCAGTATGCAGGGGACCCTGAAGACTGACCCCCGTGGCAGGGCGCATCTTTGAGGGCACCCCGGAGACTATGCTGGCATCGCTGGACACGGCCGCTGCGCTGGGCGAGGACACACTGCTGTGGCCTGGTGAGTCTGGGGGGCGTGGGCAGAGCACCAGGCCGTCTGGGCTCCTGGGGGCCGGAGCTAGAGCCCAGGTGTCCGGACCACCCTGACACCCGTGTCCGGCCAGGCCACGAGTATGCGCTGGAGTGCCTGGGCTTCGCCAGCCTGCTGGACGCCGACAACCCGCAGCTGGAGCAGAAGCTGCGCTGGGCTGGGCAGCAGCGCCTGGAGCGCCGCAGCACGGTGAGGGGGGCCGGGGGGCCAGAGGCTGCCAGGTTCCACCCCAGAGGCAGCCCCTGACCCTTGCCCCCCCTTGCCCCCACAGTGCCCGTCCACACTGGGCGAGGAGTGTGCCTACAACCCCTTCCTGCGCACGCAGAGCCCCGAGGTGCAGGCAGCGCTGGGGCTGCGGCGCCGCGGGAGCGAGGACGGCGCCGCCTTCCGTGCCC
>NW_017729031.1:42078041-42078400 GCF_001723915.1 Gavialis gangeticus
GCGAGGACGGCGCCGCCTTCCGTGCCCGCGTGCTGGGCGAGCTGCGGCGGCGCAAGGACCACTACAGGGCCCCCTAGCGCTCCTGGGGGGGGCAGGCGAGCCCCCCCTTCCTCCCCCCCAGGCTAGCTGCTTCCTGCAAGGACTCTGACCTTTGACCCTGCAGGCTGTCCCTTAGAAGACCCCCCTACATCTGTGTGGGGTCTCCTGAGGGTGTGTGTCACGTCCATCCCCCCCTGCTGCTACAGGCCCAGCTCCCCCCTGTGCTGCCCGGGCTCTGGGGCTCCATGTGGCAGCTAGGGGGGCCTTGGGCCTGGGATGGGGCAAGGGGGGCTGATCAGCTTCACTCTGCTCCCCCCCCC
>NW_017729031.1:42078410-42079261 GCF_001723915.1 Gavialis gangeticus
CGCCCCCCCCCCCCCCCCGGGTGGTCGGGCTGCTGGGGGGGGCGGGCTGCAGGTGCTCCTTGTCCCTGGGGGGTTGCAGTGCTAATAAATGGACAGGTTTTATGCCAGGCTCAGAGTGGTGGGGCCCCCAAGCGCCACCCCCCTCCGCCCCCCACTCCCAAGCCCAGGGTGGGAAGTGGGGCAAAGACCCCTGCTTTGAAGCCTTCGTGGGGGACCCACGGTGCTGCCTGGGCTCAGGGGGCCTCGCTCTACGCCCACCCCCGTGTCCCGCGTGGGAGCGGCACAAGCCGCTTCGCTACTCCTGGCCCTTTAAGAGGCGGGCCCACGCGGTTGCCGGGCGACGGTTGGATACACTGGTGCCGGCAGGTGTTAGGTGCGTGGGCCGGTCCCAGACCCTGGGGGGTCTCGCGTGGAGTGCATTTCGGGGGCAGGGGACGAGGGTGTTGGGCGTCTCGCGTGGGGCTCCGCGGCCCGGGCTGAGCCCCGCGTGTCCCGCAGGGATGGCGGCCGCGCCGGGCCCGGGGCAGAAAGTGGCAGCGCCGAGCCGAGCCGCCCTGGAGCTCCTGTCGCTGCTCGGTGGGTCCCTCCCCACGCGTGACCCCGCCCCGCGGGCTGCTGCGTCCTTGCCGGGCGTCGTCACGCAGATCCACGTCACGGGATCACCTTGTCCTGCCGCGCGACCCCCCTCGAAGAAGAGCATGCTGGGAGATGGGGTCGCAGCAGGGGAGGGGGCTAGGAGCGGGCCAAGCTGCCCCTCCCAGCATGCACCGCGACAGCGTGGGGCTTCGCGGGTGGGGTCTCTCAGGGGAAGGATTTTCGCGCGAGGCGGGGGGGGGGGGGGGGGGGTGCCC
>NW_017729031.1:42079447-42081456 GCF_001723915.1 Gavialis gangeticus
CCTGCGTGCTGGTGCGGGCCACGAGCCGGGCCTGCGTGGACGGCGCGCCGTGCGGCACCTCCCTGCACGGTGGGTTGCTCGCGGGACCCGCGCCTCGGGCCGGGGGGCTGCTCCCGTCAGAGAAGCCCCTTGCCCCTGGGCTCCCCCAAAGGGCTGGTTGTGCCCCTATGGCCATCCCGCAGGCCCGCACTGTGGTGGTGGCGGGATTTCCCAGCATGCACCAGCTCTGTAACCCCCAGTTCCCAGCATGCACTAGCCCCAGGCCCCCTAGATCTGGTGGCTGTGGCACTTCCTAGGATGCGCTGGCCTTGTGCCCCCTAATTCCCGTCATGCACCAGCCCCGGGCCCCCCAGACCCCAGCTGTGGAGTTTCCCTCCTTCCTGCCCCCCACAGCCCCAGAGGGTCCACTCTGCCCCCGGGCCAGGAGCAAGGGGCCGGGCAGTTGGGTGGGGGTACCCCAGCCCGGCGCCCCTGCTTACTGCCCCCGGCACAGGCAAGCTGACTGTGGCCCTGTCCCCCCCCCCCAGCCTTCGTGTCCAAGAAGCTGGAGACCCTGGAGCAGCACCAGCACGAGTACGTGAAGGTGAGTGCCCCCCATGTGGCATTTCCCATCCTGCACCAGGCCCGAGCTGGCCCCGCACCTCCTTCCTGACCCTGTTGCAGTGCCCAGAAGCACGTGGGTGGGGGAGACCCCCTGCCCCCCCGCGGCTCTGCCCGGCCCCTCACCCGCTGTCCCCCCACAGCTGCCCGGGCACCCCCTGGACAAGACGACGCAGCTGGTGCAGCGCGGGGGCAAGATCCTCATCAGCTGCACCACGGTGGAGGGAGAGGTGAGGGGACCCCTGGTGCTGCCCCAGAGCAAGGAGCACTGGGGTCCCCGCTCAGCTCTGCCCTCCCCCCCGCAGGAGCAGCAGAGCCAGCACTGGGTGCAGGAGCTGCCGGCCGCGCAGGGGTTGGTGTTGGAGGGCGCGGCCGTGCTGCTGGGGCGCGTGCTGGCTCGGCGCTGCGCCGTGCCCCCCAGCACCATCTTCCTGGCCCTGGATCCTGAGGGCCGCTTCTGCCCGGCTGCCTATGTGAGTCCGGGCACCGGCGGGGGTGGGATTGGGGGGCACCGGGGGCCTAGCCTGGCCCCGGACCCCAGCACTGCCCTGCCCGATGCCCCCCCAGAGCGTGCTGGGCATGCAGCGGCAGCAGGTGGGCGCGGAGGAAGCCGAGGTCTTCGTGCTGGAGCGCACCGTGGGCGCCGCTGTGCCCCTGACCTGGCAGGACAGCTTCTTTCCTGACGGGTATGTGCCCCCTCCCCCGCCTGCACGGAGCCCCGGCAGCTGGGGCCTGCTGTGCCCCCAGGGGTGGGGGGTCCCAGAGGAATTAACCCCTCACCCCCCAGGCATCTGACTCGGCGCGTCCAGGTGGGCTGCCCCACCACTGCCCTGCTGTTGGACAAGCCGCCGCTGCCGGAGCAGGGTGAGCCCCACACGTCCTAGACTCCATATTGCCAGCAGCGAGTCCCCTTTCCTGGAGGCAGCTGGGGAGGGGGGGTATAGCAGCCTGCCTGATCCACCTCTGGCCCCCAGAGCCCACCGAAGCCCCCCTGGCCTGGGGGAAGCAGCCCCTGGCATGGGAGGACGACATGCAGCTCCGCTCACAGTTCCTGGACAGGAAGGTGAGTGCAAGTGGGCCCACCCCAGAGCCAGCCGCAGGGGCATGGTGGGGGAGAGGGGGCAGGCCGGTGTGGGGCTGATGGATGTGCCCGCGCAGGAGGAGCTGCAGGCCTCGCATGCCGCCTACGTGCGGCGCCACCCGGAGCTGCCCGCGCTGCTGGGGGACTTCCTGCAGGCCCTGCTGCTGCGCCAGCCCCCAGACCCCTCCACCTTCGCCGCCACCTTCTTCGCCCCCTTCGCCACCCGGCGCCCCCCGTCACCCTCCTTCCGCAGCGCCTGCCCACCCAGCCCGCCCTAAAGGGCTCGAGGACTCCAGTTTTGCTGCCCTGGTGCATTGTGGGTATGCCC
>NW_017729031.1:42081498-42081941 GCF_001723915.1 Gavialis gangeticus
GAGGAGGGGGCAGGGGGGGCTGCTGAGCTTTAACCCCCCCCTGCCACACACGCGCACGCGTTTACTGTCTGGTTAACTAATAAAAGCCTTGAGCTAATTTGCAAGTGCTGCTTTGTGTGCGCCAGTGCCTGGTGGGCATGGGGGAAACTGAGGCAGGCGTGAGACATGGGCATGACCCCCGCTGCCTCTGCTGGGCACGGGGTGGGGAGAAACTGAGGCTAAGTGTGGACCCAGAAGTGTGTGGGGGGGTGCTTTCCAGCCTGAAGCATGAGCCCAAGAGCCCCCCCAGGCATCTGCAGCCACTCGCTGCTGGAGATGGAGCTGGGGGGAGGGGTGTTTGAGCCCTTCCCCTTGATGCGCCCCCCCCAGGCCCCAGGGTTGAGGCCTGGGCCTGTCCCACCCCCGACAGGAGCTCCCAGTTCCCGGAACATGTTGCAATAACC
>NW_017729031.1:42083192-42084164 GCF_001723915.1 Gavialis gangeticus
CATGCTGCTCTGGTGCCTGGGCCTGGGCCTGGCCCCGCGCCTGGGGCTGGGATGAGGTGCACCCCCTTCCCCCCCCCCAACCTGAGCCAGCCGGACACAAGGAGGAACTGAGGAAGGGGTCAATGGCTGCTGCCTTCACCCCTCCTCCCCCATCCAAGCGTGGCGGCTTGGCCAAGGGACCCTGGACTCCAGGCTCATGCAGGGCTGCTGCCCTTTGGGGGTGGGGGGTCACCAGGCCCGACTGCCCCTCCCACCTTACTGCCTCTTCACGGCAGCTGCAATTGGGGAAACTGAGGCACGCGGCACTCTGCCCCCAGGCCTGCGCCCTGCTGGCTTCTGGGGCTGCCTCAGTTTCTCCACCAGGCTGGAGGGCAAAGTCCCCTGGGATTGCCTGCCCCCCACTACCCCCCCCCCAGCTCCACACGCGGCGTCCCCCCACGCCCAAGCAGCACCACACGCGTCCCGGCTTGTCCCACGTGGGCCCATTAGCGTCCCTGGGAGGGTCCAGCACAGTGCCCTGGGCCTGGGCCCCATGCAGCCAGCTGGGCCCACCCCCTTGCCTTGGCGTGTGGGTGCAGGGGTGCAAACATGAGCAGCTGTGTGGGGGCGGGTTGTGCATGCATGTGAGCATGTGCAGGTGTGCGCAAGCATGTCTGCGAGTGTGTGCATGTAGGTGTGTGTGTGTGCATGCATGCACAAACCTGTATGCAAGTGTGTGTGTGCCTGCATGTGTGAAAGGATTTATGCACAAGTGTGCGTGCCTGTGCATGCAGGTGGGTGTGGGTGCACGTGTTTGTGCCAAGCGTATGCCAAGCTGTGAATGAGCCTGGGGGTGCACAGATGTATGTGCAACATGTCTATGTGAACCTGTGCACAAGTATTGGGGGTGAGCTGGTGTGTGCATGCATGCCCAAGTGCAGGCATGTGAGTCTGCATTGCACAACCAAGTGCATGTGAACACCAGGTCATTGC
>NW_017729031.1:42084373-42089399 GCF_001723915.1 Gavialis gangeticus
GCCCCAGTCCTACAGCTGGGCTGGGGCTGAGACCCCCAAAACTCATCGCACGGGCAAGAGCCACCCAGGTGTGTCCCCCGCCCCCCCGCTGGAGGGATGGGGGGGCCCCTGCAGCGTCCAGGAAGGAGCACTTCCTCTTCGTGCTCCAGGCGGACGCAGGATCCCAGACCAAGACCGGATCGGGGCCCGGAGTCCCCATGGCGACGCCGCAGCTGGGTGAGACCCCTAGAGCCCCCTGCCCACATGGGGATGCACGTGGGGGGATCTAACACCCCCCCCACCCAGCCAGGGGGTCCCTGCCCCTACCTAGATCCCCCCATTGAGGCCCCCCTGGCTCTGCTAATGGGGGGGCAGGACCCCTCCAGCCCAATGCCCCCCTAGCCCAGTCCGCAGGCCACAACGACTTCCTGTTGCTACATGTTCCTGTCTCCAGTGAAGGACAGGCGCCAGGAGCCATGGCACCCTCCAGCTGGGGGCCTGGGTCAACCCTCGACTGGCTGGGTGGGGGAGGGGAGACCTGTGACACCCCCTGCCCCCCCCAGCAGGCAGCCAGGACGCCTGGGTTCTTGCCCCCCCTTGTCCAAACTCTGCCATGCCTCAGTTTCCCTGGCAGCGCAGGGCCCCCCTAATGCTGCCCCCCCCACCCCCGGGCCTGGTAGGAGGCTCTGATCTGAGCCCAGCTTTGCCCCCCAGCCCGAGGCTGGCATTGGACAATGCCCCAGGACCGGGCACGGAGCTGCGAGGCCGGGGACTGCCCCATCCCCCCCGAGGAGCGCGGGGCTGTGGGGGGCACCTACCTGGAGGAGCGGATCCCCATTCCTCAGGGGGACAAGGTGAGTCAGTGCTGGGCCCGGGGGGGGGTGCAGCTTCATTTCACCGGCCTCAGGGATACATGGGCTCTCGCCCTTCTCCTGCCTCAGTTTTCCCTGATAAGTAATGGCATCAGCCTAGGCTGCGCATTAGGGACTGGAGGGTCCTGGCAGCCCCACCTGGGGAAACTGAGGCAGAGGGTGGGCTGCCCCAGAGGCAGTTGGGGACCCTGCTCGGGGACTGGGGGGGGTCTCCCCCCTGGCTCTGCTCCACGCTGCTGGGGGGGAGCAACAGTCCCCACACCCGGCTCCTGGGCTCTGTTGGCGCCACCTCTGTTTTGCAACCCACCTCATGGGGGTGGGGGCACGAATTTGAAACCAGCAGGGCCCTAGTGCTTCCTGGGTGGGGGGCATGGAGGGCACCCCTGTCTGGGGCTGGGGTGGGGGAGGTCCCCCTGCCCTTGCTGTCCGTGCTGCTGCCAGGACTCAGATCCAGGAGAAAGTCCCTGGCTGGGGGGCATCTGCCCCCCCACCCTCACACCTTTCCACACATGTCCTGGGAGCTTCCTGCGGGGGGAAAGGCTGGGGTGAGGGGTGCTGGGCCCTGGGGTTCCTCCCCCCCAGCCCCTTCTGACAGGCTCAAAGCAAGGCAGGAAAGGACTCAAGTGTGCAGCGGGCGGGAAGGGGAAGTGGGTAGAGGGGCCCTTCCCAGGCTGGGGGGAAGGGAGGCCAGGGCCGGGGGGGGTCCACCCATGGAGCTGCCCCCCCAGCTTAGTATTGGGTGGGTTGCAGCCTCTGAGCTGGACAGGGATGGGGATCCTCATTGGTCCAGCCCTGCTCCTTGTAGCGGAGCAAGAAGAGGGGACAGCAAAGGGGGGCAGGAGGAGTATTTATCCCTCTGATGCCCCCCTCCAGCCCGGCTTCAGCCTGCGCAAGCTATGGGCCTTCACAGGCCCTGGGTTTCTCATGAGCATCGCCTACCTGGACCCTGGCAACATCGAGTCGGACCTGCAGTGCGGGGCTGTGGCCGGCTTCCAGGTAGGCACCGGGCACCAGGGGCTGGGGGGGGCCTAGAGGGACTGTGGGCACCAGGGACTGGGGGGCTGCAGGCTGTGGACACCACTGGGGGAGCTATCTTGGGTGGGGGGTGGGCTGTGCTTGGCACTGGACAAACCCCTGCCCAGGGCATGGGGGGAATGACTCCCCACTGAGCTCTGCCCCCCCCCCCCGACAGCTGCTGTGGGGGCTGCTGTGGGCCACAATCCTGGGCCTGTTGTGCCAGCGCCTGGCCATCCGCCTTGGTGTCGTCACCGGCAAGGACCTGGGCGAGATCTGCTACCTCTACTACCCCAAGGTGAGCTGGGGGGTGGGAGGCTGCCCCCCCACAGACCATGGGGTACAGGGGTCTCAGGCATGATACTGGCGCATGCCCGCAGGTGCCCCGCGTGCTGCTGTGGGTCACCATCGAGCTGGCCATCATCGGCTCTGACATGCAAGAGGTGATCGGGACAGCCATCGCGTTCAGCCTGCTCTCGGCCGGACGGTAATGTGCCCCCCCACACCGCCCAGTGACACGCATGGCCAGAGGGACACGCATGTCCGGGCCAGACTGAACCCCCCCCTCTATACCCTCTCCCTGCACAGCATCCCCCTCTGGGGTGGGGTTCTCATCACCATCATCGATACCCTCTTCTTCCTCTTCCTGGATAAATATGGTGAGTTCCGGGGGGGGCCCAGCTGAATCTGGCCCTCCACCTACTGCGGAGGGGGTCCCCAAACCCCTTCATGCTTCCCTAGATTGCACCCCGGCAGAGCCCCCAGTGGGGGCAGTCCATGGGACTGTGACTGCCCCTGGACTCCCCCCTGCCCCCCCCCAGGTCTGCGGAAGTTGGAAGCCTTCTTTGGCCTCCTCATCACCATCATGGCTGTGACCTTTGGCTATGAGGTAAGTGACAACCCCCACGCCCCAGGCCTGTCCTTCCTGCTCCCCAACCACGATTTGGGGTGTGAGTGGCTTCCAGGAGCCGGGTGGAGGGCATGGGGGGGGTTCAGAGCTTCCAGGCTCACCTGTGCCCCCTCCCCCATCCCGCAGTATGTGGTGGTGCGACCGTCCCAGGAGGCAGTGCTCCGGGGTATCTTTGTGCCCTACTGTGCGGGCTGTGGGCGCGAGGAGCTGCTGCAGGCCGTGGGCATCGTAGGCGCCATCATCATGCCCCACAATATCTACCTGCACTCATCCCTAGTCAAGGTGAGCCCTTGCCCCAGTCCTAGTGAGACCCTTGCCCTGGTCATGGTGAGACACTGTCCCAGTCACTGTGAAACCCCTGCCTAGATCATGGTGAGACCCCTGTTCCACTCATGGTGAGACCCCTGCCAGGGTCATAGTGAGACTGCTGCCTATGCCCCCCCTGGCCTGCAATGCAGTCTCCAGCCAGTGTGAAGGCCACTGTGGTACCCCCACTTCGGTCACTAAGGGCTACTGCCACAGCCCTGCCTTGGCCAACAAGGGGCACTGCCCCAGGCTTGTGGGAAACCAGTGCCGGCTGATGGTGCCCGCTCTGTGCCCCTCCAGTCCCGCACTGTGGACCGGACACAGCAACAGGAGGTGAGGGAAGCCAATGGGTATTTCCTGCTGGAGTCATGCCTGGCGCTGGGCATCTCCTTCCTCATCAACCTCTTCGTCATGGCCGTCTTTGGCCAGGCCTTCTACCACCGCAGCAACAGCGATGTGGTGAGCACCAACCCCTGTCTGGCCCTGACACCCTCTCCTAGGGGGTCCCAGCCCCCTCCCCTGACCCCCACCTTCTTATGACCTGCCCCCACCCATTGCAGCACAACGTGTGCATCAACAGTAGTGTCAGCCAGTACGCCAACATCTTCCCTGCAGACAACAGCACCGTGACCGTGGACCTCTACCAGGGGGTGAGCACTGGGGGGCAGGGGGTGGGGCGATGTGAAGGGGCAGGGCTTGCACTGACCCCTCCCCTCCACCCCAGGGCGTCATCCTGGGCTGCTACTTCGGGGCAGCTGCCCTCTACATCTGGGCCGTGGGGATCCTGGCAGCCGGGCAGAGCTCAACCATGACTGGTACCTACGCGGGGCAGTTCGTTATGGAGGTGAGCTGCAGGGGGAGGGGTGGGGGGGTCTAGGAGCCCCCAAGCCCCCTGGGACTTCCCCAGGGTCGTCCCAGCCCTGTGGAGGCGGGAGCCCCAGTGGCAGACAAGGAAAGCCTGGTAGGAGCATCAGCAGGGAGGTGGATAAACAAGGGACATCATTAGGTTCCAGAGTTAACCGCCTTATGGTGGGGGCAGGTTAAGCCCTACTCATTGGGGCAGGTGGTGGTTGCCTGGATGGGCCTACCTGAGCAAACCTGCCCCCGGCCCCCAAGGTCTGAGTCACATGGGGGCAACCTCCCCCATAAACCCCAGGAAATTGTCTCTGGACTCTAATGATAGCTGCGGCCAGACGAGAAAGGAGTTTGGGGCTGACCCTGGCAGCAGGAGGTGACAGCTGCTCTGGGGCTGGGGGCGGAGCTGAGGGACTGTGGGCAGAGCTTGTGGCCACAACCCCTCCTTGGGTCTTGCCTCCCCCCGCAGAGGCAGCCACAACCCAACCATCGAACCACGAAACCATGGGGCCAGGGCCTTTGCACAGGGGAGCAGAGTTCATGCAGCTCATTAAAATAATTTGCATAACTGAATCTTGTAATGAGCGGTTCCCTGGGTCCCGCTGACACCTGGTGGCTGCTCAGTGCAGTTGCAGCCGCCCAGTGCCCCCACTCCCCCGGCAGCCCTGGGCCTGGAAGCTACCTGGGCACTGGAACTGCCTGGGGGGGCAGGATGTCCAGGCCCCAATCCTGCCCCCAGGGGCAGGGGAGGGAGGTCCCAGCCTTGCCCTGACACCCACCCCAACCCCGCAGGGCTTCCTGCAGCTGCGCTGGTCCCGCTTCGCCCGCGTCCTCTTCACCCGCTCGTGCGCCATCGTCCCCACGGTGCTCGTCGCCGCCTTCCAGGACGTGCAGCACCTGACGGGCATGAACGACCTGCTCAACGTGCTGCAGAGCATCCTGGTGCGGGCAGCGCGGCCCCCCACCCGCGCCCCTGGCCCCCGGTGCCCCTCAGTCCTGCCCCACGGCCCCTGGTACTCCTCACTCCCGACCTGCAGCCCCGGCCCTGCCAGTGCCCACAGCCCTGGTGGTGACCCTCACTTCTGCCACC
>NW_017729031.1:42094399-42094809 GCF_001723915.1 Gavialis gangeticus
CCTGCCCTGTAGCCCCGTCCCCCCAGCCCTACCTGCGCCCCTCACCCTGTCTTGTGCCGCCAGCTGCCCTTCGCAGTGCTGCCCGTCCTGACCTTCACCAGCCTCCGGCCGCTCATGAACGACTTCACCAACGGGCTGTGAGTGGGGGGGCAAGGGGGGGGACCCTGCGTCCCACCTGCATGCTCCCAGCCGGGGTCCGGCAGGGGTGCAGGGGCAGGCCTCCCTCCCCTGCCCTTGACCCCGGCCCTGCCCTTGACCCCCCAGGCCGGGGCAGCTGGTGATGGCGCTGATCGCCGTGCTGGTCTGTGCCATCAACCTCTACTTCGTGGTGGATTTCCTGCCCTCGCTGGGCAGCGTCGCCTACTGGGTGCCCGCGGGCATCGTGCTGGCCGCCTACGCCGCCTTCGTCA
>NW_017729031.1:42107773-42115288 GCF_001723915.1 Gavialis gangeticus
CCCCGCCACAACCCGCCACCCCCAGCACCTCAGCCAGGGCTCAGGTCCTGCCTACTGGGGCAGCTGGGTGTCTTCACGGGGCCACGGCAGCATGGGGCAGGACACGCGTGTGTATTGGGGTGGGGGGTGTCACTATATGATGGGAGTTGGCTGGGCTGGGGGAGCACCAGGGCCTGGGCTGATGCCTGCTCTGGGGTGCAAGGACTGGGGTCAGGTCCAGGCCGACGTGCATGCCCACCTTGGTGCCTCAGGCCTGTATCTGGGCCTACCCCAGGGTCCCTGCGGGGCGTGCGCCTGGGTGCTGGCCGTGGGGGAGCCACCTGGTGACAGAGCCTCTGCTGTCCCCTAGGCCTGGTCTCCCAGTCGTCCCCCAAGAAGCCTCGTGGCCGGAGCATCTTCAAGGCGCTTTTCTGTTGCCTCCGCGTGCAGAATGTGGGGCAGCCGGGCTGCGGGGGCGAGCACGGGCCGCGCACGGAGCAGGCCAGCACCATCGCCAAGGTACGGGGGCCGGGGCCGGGGCACGGGGGCAGCAGGAGCTCCCAGGGTTGGACCTCTGCTCCAGCCCTCCCGCGGCTGCTGCGTCTGGTGGGAGCAGGGATCCCTCAGCCCTGGGCTCCCTCTCTGCAACCTCTCCATCACGCAGGCGCTCGCTCGGTGCACGTGTGTGATTGCTTGCCTGCAGCCTCCCTCTCAGAGCTCCCCCCGTCTGTCTGTCTGCATGTCTGTCTGGCACCACGAACTGCCCCTGCTTCCCGCGGCTCCCCTCAGCTGTGGGTTGGTCCCAGAGAGAAGGGCTTATGCCCGGGCAGCAAGTGGAGTGGGTGCCTGCCTGTGCCGGGGCTGGCCAGGTTGTCACAGCCTGTGGGGTGTGGATCCTCACCCCCCTCATAACACCTCTGTTTCTCCTCCTTCCCCCCTGCTCTCCCCCAGTCTGATCTGTTGCCGTGTCTTCAGTACCAGTTCTACCAGGTATGTGTGTGTCTCCCTGCTGTGTGCCTGTGTGCATGTGTCTGTGTCCATGTGTGTGTCTGTGGTTGTCCTCCTCACTGCAAAGACCCCTCTACCCTTCCACCCGTGCCTGGAGCCGAAACCCACCTGGGCCTGGGGGAGGCCCATGACTTTGGGTGCAGGGCTCCACCCCAGAGCCAGCTGCATTCCCAGGCAAGGCAGCCCCCCCCCCCCAGCTCCCAGCCCCCCCTTAAGAGCCAGGCCTGTCCTACTCTTGGGAGTGTAGTGGCAGCCTCAGTGCTGCAGCCCATGCAGCCAACTCCAGCCTTCCCTGTGCCAGGGCTGTGCCTGGGGCACATGCCTGGCTCTGCCTCGCAGGCCCTCGGGCCGGAGCATCAGGGCGGTCTGACTCGGTCATGCCGTGCAGCAGGCAATGCTGCGCCAGCCAGGGCTCCCCCACTCCAGGCCCCAGGGAGTTGCATCCTTGCAGTGTCTGGCCGAGAGCAACTGCCCAGGGGTGGGGGGAATTGCCCCGGGCCATCTGCAAGCTGGGGGGATGGGGCTCTGCAGGTGCCTGCAGTGGGGGCTGGCTGTGGCCAGGCCTGATGGCTCCTCTCGTGTGCTTGTAGATTCCCAGTGCATGCCTGCTCCCCGAGGCGGCTCAGCAGGACCAGGGCCGCATCTGTGTCGTTATCGACCTGGACGAGACGCTGGTGCACAGCTCCTTCAAGGTGACGCCAGGGGGCAGGGATGGGGAGCTGTGTGGGGGGTGGGTGCTGTGGTGGGCTTGGGTCTGGAGTGAAGCCCCTGAGCCCCCCTAGCTGCAGCAGGCAGTGGCAGGTGTCAGAGCAGAGGGGCTTAGCTTGGCTGTTGGACACCCGCTCCCTCCCCTCTCCATTCAGAATCTCCTCTGAGCTCTGGTGGGGCCAGACCCAGCCGGGTGCCAGTGGAGACGTGTCTCTTGGCTGCTGGCATGTGGGGGTGACACGCCTGCACACACGTGTCTGTGTTTGCCATGCTGCCAATCTGCTTGCACTAGTGCCCAGGCTCAACCTGTCCCCAACAAGCTCTGACAGTCGGGGTCTTCTCATCTCAGAGGGGCTTTGCCCCCTGCTCTGCCCTAGGCCTGCACAGCTGCCCTGGGGTCGTAGCGTTGTTTTGCTAGAGTCCCCCATCCTGTTGGCTGGGGCCAGGGTCCCCAGCTCCTGTGCTAACCCCCCTTGCTCTCTCCTTGCACCCCCAGCCAATCAGCAATGCTGACTTCATTGTGCCTGTCGAGATAGAAGGGACCACACACCAGGTGAGCAAGGCCGGGGCAGGGGCAGGGCTGGGGGAGTCTCGGCATCGGCCTGGCCTCAGGCCCCAGAGCGGAGCAGGACCCACGGGGCCACGGCCCGGTTCAAGTAATCCAGGATAGGCTGGTGCCAGGCCCGTGGCCTATTCTCGATTACTTGTCTCGGGACGTGGCTGCTGGCACGGCGACGCTGGAGGAGGACGAGGACAAGGATTGGTGATCCAGCATCAGGTGTCGGGGGCAGGCAGGGCCTGGGGGGGGGCGGTGGTCTGGGGGTGGCAGGCATTTGGCACTGGGTCCTGGAGACCAAACTGTGCAGGTGCCCTGGGTGGGGAGGGACCCCTACATTGGTGCCCCCCCTGCCCCTGCTCACGGCCCCCCCATCCACCCCTCAGGTCTATGTGCTGAAGCGGCCGTTTGTGGATGAGTTCCTGCGGCGCATGGGGGAGCTCTTCGAGTGCGTCCTCTTCACTGCCAGCCTGGCCAAGGTGAGAGCCAGGGTGCGGGCTGGGACCTCCCCGCACTGCCCGCGTGGCCATAGCATGTGCAGGGCAGGGCTTCTGTGGCTGGGGGAAGGGTCATGGCCCCTGCTCCCACCTGCCCCCGCAGGCTGAGCCGTGACCCTGGCTCTCTCCCGCTGCCAGTACGCTGACCCTGTGACGGACCTCCTGGACCAGCGCGGGGTTTTCCGGGCCCGGCTCTTCCGGGAATCGTGCGTCTTCCACCAGGGCTGCTACGTCAAGGACCTGAGCCGTCTGGGCCGGGACCTGCGCAAGACCCTCATCCTGGACAACTCGCCAGCCTCCTACATCTTCCACCCCGAGAATGCGGTGAGCCCCCCGGGCACCCCTGCGCCTGGCGGGAGAAGCCCAAAGGGTCCTCTTCTTCCCCCCCACCTCCTTCAATCTCCCTGGGAAGTCATCTTTGTCACTCGGGCACTCCCTCTGTAGCCAAATTTTAGCCAGATTTGTGGATGACACTAATTTGTTCCAAGTTGTAAAGATTACGGCAGACTGTGAGGAGCTACAGAAGGATCTGGCATGACTGAGCCAATGGGTAACTAAATGGCAGGTGCAAGTCAGTGGAGATAAGTGTAAAGTGATGCACCTGGGCAAAGGTAACCCCACATTTACCTGTGCTCTGAAGGGCTCGACATGAGCTGATACCACCCAGGAAGGAGAGCTGGGTGTGGACAGTTCACTGAAAACATCAGCTCACAGCTCAGCAGCCATCAAGAAGGCCAACAAGTTAGGCTTTAAGAAGGGAATTGTGAGCACAACAGAAAGCATCACAAAACTCCTGTATAAATCCGTGGTGTGTCCATCTTGGATACGGTGCCCAGTTCTGGTCCCTGCACCTCCAGAAGGATATAGAAGTAGGGGAGGTCCAGAGAAGGGCAACAAGAATGATGAGTGGTATGGAGGGGACATGATAAGGGTTAAAAACTACTAAATAGAGAAGAGAAAGTTGCTAGGGATATATTATCAACTCTCACCAGACGAGATCCAGGGGCGCAATGAAACTAGCAGGCAGCAAGCTTAAAACTAACGCAAGGAAGTTCTTTCCCACCCAGCGTGTCATTAAAGCACAGGGCTCGTGGCCACCAGATGCGGTGGAAGCTGAGAGTTTAGTCAGATTCACACAGGGAGCGGACTCATCCTTGGAGGAAAGGGGGATCGGCAGCTATTGAGCAGGGGAGCAAGGGGGACAGTCCCTGAAGCAGAACTTCCTAGACCTTCAATGCTGGAGGCTGCAAGTGAGAGAGGAACGGGGCGGGGGAAGCCCCTTCCAGGGGGCATGAGGAGCCGGGGCCCCCTCCCCTCCCTACTGAACTCTTCCTTGCCCCATAGGTGCCAGTGCAGTCCTGGTTCGACGACATGGGGGACACAGAGCTGCTCAACCTGCTCCCTGTCTTTGAGGAGCTGAGCGTGGCCGAGGACGTTTATACCAGCCTGGGCCAACTGAGGGCGCCCTAGCGCCTGGGGCGCCCTCTTGTGGCCCCCGTTCTTCAGCAGGGGACATTCACGTAGTGCCTTGAAGACCAGCGGGACGCGGCAGGCGAAGGAGGCAGTGCCGCAGACCAAAATGCCGGGGGGGCATCCCAGCCCCCCCGCCCCTCTGGGACCAGGCTGCAGTCTCCAGTGCGGGGCAGGTGGGGGGTCCCCAACGCCTTGGCCCAAGGGCTGAGCCCCTGGCCCTCCCCTGCCCACGCTTGTATCTATGCATGGCGGAGGCTCCCTGTGCCAGGCTTGTATCCAGGCCGTGTTTCTGGCATGGACGCCCCTGGCTATGGCAGGCTGCTCCCTGGTGGGGGGCAACCCCTTGGGGCCCAAACTGCCCTGACACTTTTAGGACAGAGCTACCCCCAGAGTCCCAGGCCCCACCTGCCAGGCTTGTCTGCAGCTGCCAGGGTCAGCACCTCTCCTGGGGCTGTCCAGGACCTGCTCCCAGCCCCATGGTGGGGGCTGGGCCCTGCTTCGGCAGCAGAGAGATGCAGCCTGTGGTTCAAGGAGGTTCCTGCTGATCCTGCCCAGGACCTGGGCCAACCTCTTAGCTCCTACCTGCCTTGCATCTGGGGCAGCAGGGCACCTCCAGCCTAGCCAGGTGGGGCCTAGCTCTGTCCCAGCCTCCTCTCTGGCTGTCTGCCCCTCCTGGGGTCCTAGTTAGGACAGGTGCTGCTGCAGCAGCCCTAGCCTGTGCTCTGGGGTTGCATCTTGGGGCCCAGACTGCAGCCGCGGGTGCCAGGGGCAGGTGCCCAGGCTGAAGCCATGGTCCTGTGCCTTGTGTGGGTCTGGGGGAGCTCGGGGCCTGAGCTTGCTGGTGCCTGGCCTCCAGGGGCCTCATGGATCTCATGGGACTGCCCTGCACATCCTTGAGACATGCCTCAAGCTCAGGCCTTTGCCTGTGTGATGGGGTTGAGGCCCACACCACGCGCTGGCTGCCCAGGAGCGTGCACAAGGCTGTACACTGCAGCAGCAGAGTGCTCCCCAAGGACTGAGGCCACCAGTGCCAGCAAGACAGCCACTCCAGGGCCTCCCTGCCCCCTGTCCACCCATGCCTGGGGCTGCATCTTGGGTGGGACTCCCACCCTCCTCCAGGGGGTCTGTGGGCAGACCCCAGCCAAGGCTGGGCCCCTGCCTGCCCCCCCTACTCCTGGTGGGCAGCCGGGTCTCTCCAAGTGCCATTAGCGCCATGCACGGGCGCCTCCTCCCACTGGGACCTGGGCTCTCAAGAGGGGATGAATCCAGCCTGGCTCTGCCTGAGGCCCCCCAAAACCCTGGGACCACCCCCCTGCGAGGGCTGCATGTGCTGGGGGGATGACCAAAGCCCCACGTCAGGTGATTCCACACCAGCAATTCCTGCACTGCCCTGCTCCCCCCTGCCCCCAGGGCCATCTCCTTCCACCCAGCCATGGTGGGACCCCTTGGGGCCAGGGATCAGGGCAGGGTCTCCCTGCAGAGGGGTAAACCTTCAATGCCTCTGGGTCTCCCACGCTCCTCCTTGGCCCCCTGTTGCCCCCCCCGCCGGGTCCCCCGGGTGCAGCAGGGAGACCCCTTCCCAGCGGTTCGGAGACCTTGATATTGCCTTGGTTCCACGTTCACGTTTCCTTGGTCGTTCTGTTTGTGGGGTTTTTTATTTTTCTGTTCAGCTCGGAGACACTTGAACCCGGGGCTGCCCGGGCGGAGCCTTTGTATTAACTGCCATTAAAAAAATGAACCAGAGCCAGCCACCTCCTTCCTGCAGTCCCCACCCTGCCCCTGGCCAGGGGACCCCAGCCGTGCTCAGACCTGATCCAGGGGCAGGCCTTGCGGGTGCTCCCTTGGCCCCACCTGGGTGTCTGGAGGGAGGTGGGAGCAGGAGGCCTGGTGGGTGGTGCACAGGGTGGCGAGTGGCTCCTGGATGCCAGGGCCTCGCCTCCATGTCCCACTGCACTGGGAGGCTGGGGGAAGTGGGGTTTATAAGAAACCCCCAAGCCATTGGGTCCTGACCCCTGCCCGTTTCTGTGCCGCATGTCTGAGCTCGGCCCGGCAGGCGAGTGCAGCTACGGTGCTAATGCAGGCAAACATGCCGGGGCATGGGTGGACGGGCATAGGGCTGGCTGTGCCCTGTCCATGCCAGCTGTTGCACTGGCATCGCCCAGGCAGCAAATCCATGTGGGTGTGGGGGGAGCCGCTGTGCAGGCCCTGGTCTGGGGAGGGGTGGGGGCAGCTGGTATCAGTAGGCAGGGTGCAGCCCCCCGGGGAAGTGGATCAACCTGCCCTGCAGCCGCTGCGACCCCAGCTCTTCCTCTGCTTCCACCTGTGAGGTGTCCGCTCAGGCAGGACTGCCCACCGTGGAGGTTTCCACCAGCTCCAGGTTTGGCGCTGTGCAGACTGTGGCTTGCAGGTCCCTTCCCGTGTCAGCGAGGTGGGCGATCGCCGGTGCCGCGAGCGGTGCCTTCCGGCGATGGTGCTCGGGGAGAAGGCAAAAGAGCTACAGGAGGAGGTGAAGCATCCTGCATCGATTCAGTGCTGCAGGAAACCTCTAGGACGGCAGAGGAAGGACTCCCAGATGTGGTGCTAGAATAGGAAGAGGGCCTGGACTCCCAGGAAACGTGCATCTTCCGGCAGCAAGCAGAAGTCCTCATCCCCCCTGCAGTGGTTTGCCTGGAGAACACATCTGGAGCGCTTGCAACCGAGGAGGAGGAGCACGCACATCCTGCAGATCAATGCACGGCTGCACAGGTGGTGTCGGCAGCAGGGATTCGGCTGCTTCGGCCCAGGATGCTGTTCCAAGAAGGCTTGCTAGGAAGAGACGGGATCCACCTGACAAAGAGAAGGAAGAGCATCTCTGCAGACAGGCTTGCTAACCTAGCGAGGCGGCCTTTATATTAGGTTCGCTGGGGGATGGAGACCAAAGCCCTGAGGTAAGTGGGAGACCTGGAGGAAGAGCAACCTGGAGGGGGCAACAGGGGAGGTGTTTTCAAGTTTCCTGAGAAATCGGGGCAATCAGCTAGTCACCTCAAGTGTCTACACGAGTGCATGGAGCCTGGGAAATGAGCAGGAAGAATTGGAAATCCTTGTGCAGTCATGAAGCTATGATAGGGGTATGACAGAGACGTGGTGGGAGCTTGCATGCCTGGAGCAC
The DNA here is from genome assembly GCF_001723915.1 of Gavialis gangeticus. Taxonomy (NCBI): domain Eukaryota; kingdom Metazoa; phylum Chordata; order Crocodylia; family Gavialidae; genus Gavialis; species Gavialis gangeticus. The sequence goes on from NW_017729031.1 coordinate 42,115,143, forward strand.
CGTCACGGATGGGGCAAACTGTTCAGGAAGGACAGGCAGGGGTGAAGAGGAGGAGGAGTTGTGCTTGTATGATTGCCCAGAGCTCCAGTATGAAAGTGGGGACAGGCCTGTTGAGAGTTTCTGGGGTAGGGTCAGAGGGGAGAGCA
>NW_017729031.1:42115325-42115693 GCF_001723915.1 Gavialis gangeticus
GGGGCGGGGGGGGGGGGGGGGGGTCTGCTGTGCACTGCCACACCAGGAGGAAGGGGTGGACGAGGCTTCCTTTAAGCAGATGGCAGAAGTTTCCCGGTCACAGACCTTTGTTCTCATGGTGGACTTTCATCATCCTGACATCTTCTGGGAGGGCAACACAGCAGCACTCAGGCAATCCAGGTCACTAAATCATTGGATGCAGGGGTGGCAGTGGATATAGTTTTCCTAGACTTCAGGAAGGCTTTTGATACTGTCTCTCACCCCATTCTCATTAGGAAGCTGGGGGACTGTGGCGTAGACACCCATACAGTCCAATGGGTCGCCAACTGGTTAGAGAGTCGCACCCAGAGGGTGGTAGTGGATGGGTC
>NW_017729031.1:42116248-42118939 GCF_001723915.1 Gavialis gangeticus
CAGGAGGCGCTACTTCACGGTCAGGGCGGCTAGGGTCTGGAACCAGCTTCCAAGTGAGGTGGTGCAGGCTCCCACCCTGGGGGTTTTTAAGAGGAGGTTGGATGACCACCTTACTGGGGTCATTTGACCCCAGTGCTCTTCCTGCCATGGCAGGGGGTCGGACTAGATGATCTGCTCAGGTCCCTTCCGACCCTAGAAACTATGAAACTATGAATCCAGGACGTTTTTGGAGAGTGCTGGGGACAATGTCCTGGAGCACGTGCTGGAGCAGCCAACTAGGGGCCGCGCTTTTCTTGACCAGCTGCTCGTGACCAAGGAAGAATTGGTGGGGATGTAGGAGTGGATGCAACCTGGGCAGCAGAGATCATGAGATGATGGAGTTCAGGATCCTGACACAAGGCAAAAAAAGAAAAGCAGCAGCAGAGTAAGGACCCTGAACTTCAGAAAAGCAGACTTGGACTCAGTCAGTGAACCGATGGGCAGGATACCCTGAAAGGCCAGTCTGAGGGGGACAGGAGTCCAAGAGAGCTGGCTGTACTTGTAAGAAACCTTGCTGAGGGCGCAGGAACAAAATCATCCCAATGTGCAGGAAGATTAGCAAGTACGGCAGGTGACCAGCTTGGCTTGGAGAACTCTTTGGTGAGCTCAAACGCAGAAGGGAAGCTTGCAAGAAGTGGGAACTTGGACAAATGACTAGGAAGGAGTATAAGAGCATTGCTTGGGCATCAGGGCTGAAGTCAGGAAGGCCAAAGCCAACTGGAGTTGCAGCTAGCAAGGGACACGAAGGGTAACAAGAAGGGTTTCTACAAGGATGTCAGCAACAAAAGGAGGGTCAGGGAAAGTGTGGGTCCGTTATTAAATGGGGGAGGCAGCCTAGCGACAGCTGATGAGGAAAGGGCTGAAGTGCTCAATGCCTTTTTTACCTTAGTCTTCACAGGCAAGGTCAGCTCCCAGACGACTTTACCTGGCAGCACAGTTTGGGGAGGAGGTGACCAGTCCTCAATGGTGAAAGACCAGCTTAGGAACTATTTAGAAAAGCTGGACATGTACAAGTCCGTGGGACGAGATGCAGGGCACCTGAGGGTACCGAGGGAGTTGACTGGTGCGATTGTCGAGCCGCTGGCTATTATCTTTGAAAACTTGAGGTGATCGGGGTGGTTCCAGACAATTGGAAAAGGGAAATCTAGTTTAAGAAAGGGAAGGCGGAGGATCTGGGGAACTACAGACCAGTCAGCCTCATCTCACTCCCCAGAAAAATTATAGAGCAGATCTTCAAGGAGTCCATTTCTAAGCACGTGGAGGGGAAGGAGGTGATTAGGATCAATCAGCATGGCTTCACCGGGGCAAGCCATGCCTGACAAACCTGATTGCCTTCTATGATGAGATGACGGGCTCTGTGGATGCGGGAAAAACATGGACATTATAGACCTTGACTTTAGCAAGGCTTTTGATGGTCTCCCACAGCATTCTTGCAAGCAAGCTCAGGAAGTGTGGGTTGGATGTATCCCCTTTACAGTTCATTCGAAGCTGGCTGGATTGCTGTGCTCAACAGGTAGTGATCAATGGCTTGATGTCTAACTGGCAGCCAGACTCAAATGGGGTGTCCCAGCAGTTGGTTCTGGGACTGGTTTGTTCAATACCTTCATTAACCATCTTGAAGATGGTTAATGAAGATATTGAAGACCTCCACACATTGTAAGATTGGGTCAAAAGAAATCTCATGAGGTTCAAAAAGGACAAGTGCAAAGTCCTGCACTGAGGATGGAGCAATCCCATGCACCGGTGCAGGCTGGGGCCTGACTGGGTGGGCAGCAGCTCTGCAGAAAAGGACGTGGAGGTGACAGTGGACAATAAGCTGCATGTGAGCCAGCAGTGTGGCCTTGCTGCAAAGAAGGCCGACGGCATCCTGGGCTGCATTTATAGGATCATTGCTAGCAGATCAAGGGAAGTGATTATTTTCCTCCATTCATCGCTGGTGAGGCCATGTGGACTCCTGTGTCCAACCTGGGCAGTGTCCGGCATTGCTGCATGTCACAGGCCAGCACCACAGTCCAGTTGCAGAGGTGAGAGCCTGCATGAACCCCGCCATCCCACAGTCCCCCAGCACTAGCCCTCTCCACCCCACCCACGGGACCTGTGGCCAGGCTGGGGCATTGTTCCCTGTGAACAGCCTGCTCCTCTTCGCTTCCTGTCCTAAACCAGGGTACAGCACTTGGGGTGAGGGGTGGCATGGAGACGACACCGGCTGGAAAGCCTGGTTCTCCCCCCCACACACCCAAAAGTAGCCCCCTCTCCTTCCCTGGTGCCTGTGAGCCTGGGAGGGCAGCTGCAGGTGGCAGGGGACCAGTTCCTGGCTTAAGAGCTGTTGAGCAGGAGTTGAGCAGGGTTCAGCCCTGCCCTGGTACAGCTGCAGCAAGGGAAGTTTAGGCTAGGAAAAACTTTCTTACTAGAAGGGCAGTGAAGCACTGGAACAGGTTACCCAGAGCGGTGGTGGAGTCTGCATCCTTGGAGGTTTTTAAGACCTGGGTAGACAAAGCTTTGGCTGGGATGATCTAGTTGGGGCTGGACCTGCTTGGAGCAAAAGGGAGATCAAGACGGAGCGCAAGAGGGAATCCTGTGTGTATGACTCCTCCTCCTCCTCCCAAGCCCCCTTGAAGCTGGCTTGCACCCAAGCGGGGAGGGCCGCAGCCA
>NW_017729031.1:42123939-42159491 GCF_001723915.1 Gavialis gangeticus
GAAGCACTGGAACAGGTAACCCAGAGCGGTGGTGGAGTCTGCATCCTTGGAGGTTTTTAAGACCTGGGTAGACAAAGCTTTGGCTGGGATGATCTAGTTGGGGCTGGACCTGCTTGGAGCAAAAGGGAGATCAAGACGGAGCGCAAGAGGGAATCCTGTGTGTATGACTCCTCCTCCTCCTCCCAAGCCCCCTTGAAGCTGGCTTGCACCCAAGCGGGGAGGGCCGCAGCCATACTGGCAGCAGCACGGGGCCCCCATGCCCATAACCAGCTCTTTGCTGTTGCCTGCCCAGCCCCGTGGCAGTACCAGGCCCTGCCCACTGATGATGGCAGGCCCTGGTGCAGCCGGTATGGAGAGTCAAGCACCTGGAGCTGGCATGGGTGGAGGGGTGGGGAATGGGCATGGCTGCTTCCGCGGCTATGAGTTGGGTGGGTGGGAAGCTCTTCTACACCTGCCCCGCCCTTCCCACAATGCCCTGCAGGTGCCCAGAGTTGGCACCGAGCCGGCCGTGCGCTACGCCCAGGGCCATCGCATCTCCCTAGAAGAGGGGCCATCTCGGCCGCCCACGTGGCACAGCCAGAGCAGCCACCTGGGGGTGACCATGGGCAAGGACTCCCGGCACTTCCTGGTCATCTTCTGCGGGGAGCTTGGCCTCGGCCAGGCGGCCTGTGGCTGGGCATCCGTCCATCAGGGCAGGAGAGCTCAGCTCAGCTCAGGCCCCGTTGGTCTTAGCAGTGGCTGGAGACGCTCAAGACACAGCAGAGCCTAGAAGAAAACCCAAATGTCCTGGCTCAGGGCCGTGCCAGCTGTCAAATTTGGTGTTGGGAAGCTCTGACTGGCAAGAACCGAGGCGGGGAGTGGCGGGAGCACAGCTCCATGTGTGCCGAAGCGCCCAGTCCATTGCACTGGGATTCAGACTGGTCAGATGCACCATGATCCTGGGGTAACTCGCGCAGGAGGATTCTGGCCACTGCCCTGAGGATCCCACTTCAGCTCCAGGCTGGGATGCAGAAGAAAAGTGGCCTTGGCCCAGAGCCTCTTGCGGGGGTCTTCCAGCTTCGAGGGACCCAGTGCTGAAGCCCAGACTATGGCAGTGCCAGGCTCTATCCATTGTATGGCAAGGTGACGCCAGCCTGCTGCCTCGTGGGCGTGAGCAGGGGTGACAGCCAGGGCCCAGGCAGAGGATGTAGGCCCCCACCCCGGTCAGGGGAGAAGTGGCCCCAAGGGCATCCAGGGTGAAGCTCACCTGGGTCAGGTTGGACCTGCCCCTTCCTCCCCACCCTGCCATTCACCCAACGTTGCTTTGCTGCCACCTAGTGGTGCAGCATGGCCACTGCAGCCTCTGCTGTGAGCTGCCCCAGGGCACTGGCACGTCTGTCCACTCTTGCGCTTGTGTAATTTGCCCTGGGCAGTGGGACATGGCCCTACCCAACTTTGGGTCCCATCGATGCCTGAACACCCCATCCCAGGTGCTCCCTCCCGGCTCCTCTCCCTCCCCGCTGGAGCTCCAGCAGTGACGAGTGGGACATGACCAAGCAGCACGGCTCCAGCCCCTGGGAACCCGTGGCTGAAGGGCAGGAGCTAGAGGTGATGCCTGGCCTCTTCCCTGCTGCTAGGGCTGTGCAGGGCTTGCACGGATGGCACTGAGTGTTGTAGGAGATGCCCCACTACTTGCCCAGCTCTTCGAGTGCTCCAGCAGGACGGGGCACTTACGGCTCACCAAGGTTACTGACTTTACCCACAATGACCTGGCAAGGACAACGTCCTGCTGCTTGAAACCTGGGACCAGGTAAGTGGGGCCCCTGGGCCCTGAATCAGGGGCTCTGTCTCCTGCCATTGGCCAAAGAGATCCCCGCCCCTCCCCACCCCAGAGGTGGCTTCTTGGTGGGGGGTCCCTCCTTGAAGATCCAGTTGTTTCATTGGGAGAAGAGCCCAGAATGGGGCCTGTTGGGCTGGAGGTCAGGAGTGAGGGGCCCTGGAGGGCTGAGAGCAGGGCTGGCAGGGCCAGGGATGGTGGGGCAGGATCGAGGGGGCCTCAGAGCCAGGAATGGCCCAGCCCCCCGGAAGCAGAGGGCTCCAGCCTGGCTGTGCCAAGCCACAGGCCCCTGCTTGGCACTGCTGTAGCCAATGCCCTCGATCAGCGTGTCTTCCTAGGGCTGGGCTGTGAGGAAGGGCATGAGGTGCCTTGATGCTGTTACCAGGCCCCATGGCTATGAGACCATGCCTGGGACCTGAATCAGTGGAGCATATGGGTGGGGGTGAGGTCTCATAGTGGGACCAGAGCTGGGGGGTCCAACTGTGGGGGGCAGGGAACGCAGCCTCCAGGGTCCTCTCTCCTGACATGATGCTTGCTCTGGGGCAGATGCCAGGGGAGAGGCTGGATGTCCCAGGGGGGGCAGCTGTGGTCTGTACCGGGGCTGTCCCACCCCCCACAGCAGGGGGGCACAGCCATGGAAGCTAACAGCATACGGGGCTGTACAGGTAGGATACAGGTGCTGGTGCTCGGAGCTCGCAGCACGTCACTGGGCTCCGTCTCCCCTGCCCAGGAGAGGAAGGCACACGAGTATCTGAAGGCAGAGCGGATGGGTGCCAGCGCCATCACCGGCCCTGCAGCTGTGAGTCGGGGGCACCGGTGCCTCACTAGGGGCAGGGCAGGGGGAGCTGGGCAGGCCAATGACCCCCTGCACCCTACAGTGGCCTCTTCCCCATGCCTCCTGGCCCCCCAGAGTCCACACAATGCCCACCAGGCCACCCCAGAGCTAAGCGCTGGGGCTCAGAGCAGCTTGCTCACACCTTATCGCACCACAGGCTGGGGCTGCCCGGTGCTGAAATGCAACCACTGCTGGGGCAGACCTGGTTTATGGCATGCAGAGCACTGCGTGCAAACGATGCAGGATCACCCTGGCTGGGCGAAGGGGCACAGAGGGAGGGAGGGAATTAGCAGGACCGGGAGAGCTCACGCTGCTCCGGGTTGATCGCCACCCTCCTACTGAGACCAGTTTCCCACAATCTAACTGAAATCTCCTTTGCTTGGGACTCACCTGTGACCTCCTGTCCTACCTCTAAAGGCCGGTGTTTCCAGGAAGAGACCTCCCAGGCACTGAACCCCCATGGTGTCTGAAGCCAGCTCCCCTGCAAGGGAAAGGCAGTTTCTGCCAGGGCGCAGCATGTCCCCATCAGAACGGCTGCATCCAGCCACCTCGGCTCAGCTCTCCTGGGATAGTACCAGTGGGGTTTTGCAACTTCCCCTACAGCAGATGGAAGAACAAACTGCAAAGCATAAAGGGCTACATCTTATTTCGCCTTCGTGCGTTTACGTGGTCCTTGTGTGGCTTCAGGACCGGCAGGTGCTGCCCGGCCCTTGCCTGACTTTGTGTTCCCACTGGGGTAGAATAGGGTCACCAGACACACGGGCGAAGTCCAGTGGGGTGGGCAGGCCCTCCCACCTTTGACCCAATGGCCTAGTGCAGGGGTCAGCGACAACAACTAGCCGATGAAGGGCCTGCATCTAGCCCACCGCGCTGGGGCAGCAATGGCATTGGGGGGCTGGATGATGTGGTGGCATTTGATGGTGGGGGAATCTACAGTGCAGGGTGCCATGCAGCAGTGGGGAGGCTGCATTGCAGGCGGTGGCTGTCTGAGACTGAGCTTTGTCCTATGACTGTAACTACACGGCCAAACCTGTCACACAAGTACAAGGCCTAGCACCTGCACCTGCCACAGGTAAAGCTGGGGTCTGTGCCATGCTGCCACTGTAAGGGGTGTTAAAATGCATTTGCACGAGCAAAGGTAGCGGCTGCACCCCGCAGGGCAGAGGAAGGCAAGATCTCCGCAGTCCGTAACAGCCTGCCAGGGGGCTGCAGGTCCTTTCTGATCCCAAATGGTCTGACCCTGAACAGAGGGGCCAGACCCTCCAACTAGGACTCTCTGGGTTTTAGTCCCAGTAAGGGTATTGGCACAACCCAGTCAAGGTTGCAGCCAGCACCCGATACTTCTGGGGAAGGCGAACCTTGCCCTCTCCCTTCAGTTTTCCCTCAAGCTGTTATAACAGGAGGGGGGAAAAATTCCTTCCCAGCCTCACATGGCAACCAGCAAAGCCCAGGAGCTTGGGAACTACTAAACACCCTGCGTGTGCTCTGCGCCCTGGGGACAGCGAGCAGACCTCCACCCACCTCACCCTCGTATCGGACAGCCAGAGTGCCCCTTGCTGTGTCCCCTCCATGAGCTGCGATACCAGCTCCGAGTCTTTTATAACTAAGCCAGTTGTGGGGCTCGGCTTCCTTCTCCTGCTGCTGAACATGGTCCTCTGTAATATCCACCTGCCTGGGGCTGCAGAGCTCATCTCGTTAGCTCCCAGGAGTCTGTGGCGGGGGCTCCTGGGCTTCTCACCGCTGCTCTTTACACAACTCCCCAGGCACGGGTACTCCTAGATCATCCCCGACCCAGCCTCTTCCTGAAAAGCTTCAGCGATGCAGAGTCTACTCCTTCCCCAGGTGTCTTCCAAGCCCTTTTTTCATTTTGTTGCCCATCTCTACACTTCCAAAATGAGCAGCCCAGGCCTGCACACCATACTCCAGATGAGGCCTAACCAGGCACTATCACCCCCTGTCTCTTGCTCCTATGGATTCAGTCCAAAGCTGCGATCTCTTTTTGTGCAGCTGCATCACACTACAGGCTCATATTGAGTCTGGGATCCACCAAGACTCCCAGATCTGTCTCCATAATGCTGCCGTCCAGCCAGGTGTCCCCCGTTTTATATTTGTGGATGTTGTTATTCCTTCCAAGGTGCAGCGCCTTGCACTTGTCTGCACTGCCCTTCATCCTGCTAGCTCCAACCGGCCGAGATCCTTCTGAATCCTGCCTGCTGACATGTCCGCAGGCCTTCCCATTTTGTATCCTCTGTACATTTGCTCGAGAAGTTTTCTAAGCCAGCATCTAGGTCATTAATAAACGCGGTGAACAGCATGGGGCTCAGGACAGACCCCCTTCCCTCCCTTGTGCAGAGGGAGGTTAAAGTTGGTCTTCCTAACCGCCTGGCCAGCCCAGTGCTCTGATCACCATGCCTGGCCAGCCCTTCCGCAGCACGGCTTTTGAAGCTGAGCCATTAAAAGAGTCAAGAGAAAAGGGGCTGGAGAGCAGCATAGAGGGGAACCTTCTGCACTACTGGGAGCAAGGAACCGAAGTCACCTCCCTGCCAGGCCAGCCGCCACCTCACCGAGTCACGTGCCTACTGGCTTTCCTCTTCGTCCCTTGTACCACCCAGGCCAGCTTGGGAAGGAGCCTGGAGGCAGGCCTGGGCGATGGCAGACCCGTGCTGCGGTCATCAGTGCTGTGCGAGTGACTCCCAGTTCACCCAAGGGCTTTTCGCGTATGGGTGCTGAGGGAAGTCTCCCTGGCCACAGGGCTGCTGGGGGAAAGGTGGCAGCATGCTTTCACTCCCCTGCATTGCTGTCTGTGCATATATCCGGTCTGCGCCTGTGCACAGTTGTCCACACGCAGGGCTACGTGGCCGGGAACAGAATTCCAGCCACGCGTACATGCATGGCATTTCTGACTCTCAAACAAGTGGCTCTGAGCCCTCGGGTGCCTGGGAAGGGCCAGATTTGCACCAGACCAGTGTAAAGTATTCCAATGTGGGGTTGTCCCTCCTGGCCCATCCTTGTGTAGTTATTTGCTGTAGGCAAAGAAGCTATTAGTTGCTTAGTGGTGGGGCCATGTAATAGCTACCCTGATGGCAGCAGTCCAGTCCTGGGCATTCCCTGAGCGGCCACCTGCAAGCACACATGGCAAACCTACGCTAAGGTGGATGGGAACAGGGGTATGTAAAAAAAAAAGAAAAGCAGGGACATGCATTTTTACAAAAAATTAAAATAGATCTATATATTTCGGTATATATATATACACATCCTTTATCATAGACTTCCATCGCACCTTTTCTTTTTAAGTAAGGGGCATGCAGGGCAGGGGACATGGATTTCAATAGGACTGCAGTGAACAAGGGGCACAGGGCATCAGGCATGGGGCTGGGTGAGGGCAGCTGGCCAGTCGGAGACAGCGCTGTGGGGAGATACTGCTGTGTGGCACGCGTGGTTAATCGTGACCCCTGCTGCTCCCTTTTGAGTGAAGCGTGCCCCACTGAAGCAGCTCTTAGCCCTATTTTGAGGGTGGAGGTGACACATCAGCCTCCAGTGACCCTCTGCACAGGCTCTGCTTCCCCAGGCTGTCTTGAACTCTGCCATCCAACGCAGTCGTTTAAATCCTTGCCTGGTTTCTAGCGTGCAGAATGCTTGCTTGTCATCGCATGTGGCCTTGATGCTCGTGCAACTGATTGATCTACATGTGGATTCAACTGCATCAGGTTTAGCTACAACAGCTTTACATACACCCCCCATAGGGCTGGTATACAGTATACCTCCATGGGTTATACGTGTTGCCCAGGTAACTCGGGTATATACTCCCCTTCTCCAACTGAAGGGGATTGTTACCTGGCCTGTGTGCTGTGGGGTGGGAACTGCAGACCGCTCAGTTTCCCTCCGTCTCTACAGAACCAGGCCAGGACAGGCAGGGGACTTCACTATATACACATGTATTTACATTAACTTATCACAAGGGAAAGGAACATGGATATAAATGTATGTACAATATAAGAGATCTAAACCAGAAAGTCTGGGTAAATGGCATAAAACCTTATACCAGTGCTCCAGATACAGGTAAGTCACAGGTAAGTATCTGATCTCAAACAGATAAACCCCAAAGATAAACTCAATCCCGAGGGGAAACCTCAATGCCCTTGGGCTTTTCCAAAGCCCTACAAAGACGCTGGTAACTTTAGGGGGCCCCTCCCCGTGGGACCTCCCTTTTCAGGAGCCCTTAATTAACTGGGATGGAGCAGGGGACTCCCCTCCCCTGTGGGAATCCTCTTTTCCCTGCACCTCACGGCTCCCAGGCCTGGAGGGTGGCCCTCGTCCTCTGTGCCAGGCTGCTCTCGGCTGTGTGGGCTTTGGCGGGGTCGCTGTCCCCTGGAACTGGGCTCCGCTATGCAGGGCTCCTGGGGCCTCTGGCTTGGCCCTGTCTGCTGGCCCGGTAGCCTGAGCACTGCCTGGCTCCCTGGATTCAACCTTTCGCTATGGGTTGGAGGCCTGGGCTGCCTCGTGCAGCGCCAGGCTTGGTGCGCTCCCAGCCCCTCCATGCAGCGTCTCCTGCACCGAGCTCCCAGCCTCGTTCCAGGAGTTGTAGACCTGAGCCGCCCCAGGGGCTCCAAAGATCCTGCTCCATGCACGGTCCTGTGCACCGTGTCTCTGGCCACAGACCAGAGGTTGCAGACCTGAGCTGCCTCACACAGCTCCCAGGGTCTGGACACCGTATGCTGGGCTGCACGCCGAGAGCCTAGCTGCTGGAGCCGTCCGCTGTTCCCCATTGATGGAAGTCTTCAGGGGAGCTTCTGGGCTACTGCTTCGCCCTGCTGAGCAGCTCTCCTCACCTCCTCTAAGCCCAGCTCTTCTCTCTTCTCCATCCCCAATGCGCCTCCTATGTGCTGGGCACATGGCTCCTTTTATACGCTCCGGGGCTCCGTCCCCTGAAGTCTGCCGGATCTGAGTGTTGCAGTCTTCAATCAGGTCCGGGGGGGGGGGAAGGGCATGACTGAACTCCTCTTGTTGCCTCCTGATTGGGGGATGAGCTCCACCAATCAAAACGGCAAGATTTCAAGCCTGAGACTCAACACAAGCTCCAAAAGGCAAGCCTGCTACATACGTTATATACCTCGTAGCGCCACTGGATGGTGTTTTCACACCACGATGTTTTTTACAGAGTAGATTCACGTTGTTCGAATTGTCATGCTTTGGGTGGTGCTGTTCTAGACAGAAAATATAGCGATTGAATTTTAATTTTGCTTGAATTACTTAGCTTTCGTTTAAATAGGCCAAAGCTTAAATATTTAACCTTAAATAAACAAATGAATATTAGAAGCTTAAATATTTAAGATTTAAATAGTTAGATTTAATAGCTTAGCTTTATTTTAGCTGCAATTAATGTGTGTGTGTGTACATATGTATATGCATACATATGTATAACGTATATATGTATATATTTACAGTATACATACATACAAACATATGTATACAAATATATGCATATATTTATATATCGCTATATTTATATATGTATATGTACATAAATTTTATATATAGTTATATGTGTATATATATATGTAGATAAACTGTATTCTTTACAGAGAGGAAAGCTTTAATTTACTCTATATACGCATATACACACATATATGAATGTGTGTGTGTGTATATATATGTATATGTAAGTAAAGTAAATTAAAGTTTCCTCTGTAATGAATAAAATTTACTTGCTTGCTATTCTGGGCCTGGTTTCTTCTTGGGGGTGAGGACGTGGGGGGGCGTTGAGGGTCTTAGCATGGGAGTGAGGGGGACATATCAGCAGCAGGTAGAACACAGCTACGGCATCTCCCTCCAGGGTGCGACATGGAAATATGGGGCTACAATGAAGCATTTTCTCCAGGCAGTGAAACAAGACAGCTATATGGTAGTGCACTGTGGTCACAGGCCATGGGGAGGTATTCTGAATCAAGGAAGCATTTGTTCCACCACCCTCTTAATTTGGAGGATCTATATTTGCAGACCTTGCAATGATTTAAGGCAGAGGATGGGCCCTTTCGGTACATGTCACAGGTGTCAGGCCTCTGAGAACAGACAGCAGCGGTCTGTCTGACTGCCAGCTCCCAGAGTCTTTGGTTGATTGAGTACTCCGTTGCACCTCTGTCTTTAGCAGGGCTAGCGTATTGCACCGTCAGCCACATAGGTGCGCAGGGCCACTGCAAAGATCCTCTCTTAGTGACAGTATCCCCAGCCCTCCTACAAGTCTGGACTGAGTTCATGAGCCTAAATTCATCCTGCGTTTCACTGCATGGAGCCGCGTTCTCCACTCCCTCGCACGGCTGTAAGTCAGCAGCAAGTCTGTGATCAGCAGTAGATACACAACTGGTGCCATTAGGGCTCCACGGCTGTGGGAAGCCCTTGCCAGCAACAGGGGTGAATTCAGCAGCTTTTAGGTACTAGGAGAGGCAGAAGCAGAGGGGCATTCTCCGACATAACAGCCTGAAGAGTTTCCAGGTGCTGCAATCCATCAGACCTCTATTCTGGCTGTCAGCAGCACAAATGCTGGGCAACTGCCCCTCTGTGGGACCATCGTGCACTCCCAGGGCCCTGCAGACAAGAGAAGCAGGCAGATGCAGCTGTGCCCGGGGGGCTGTCTGCTACCAGCCAAGCCCAGGGACGCGGGCGGCAGCAGGGGAGTTGTGCAGAGAGTACCATGGCAGTTCCCCCAAGCACATTGGGCAGCAGCTCAATCCTTGGGTAGAAACTATCTCACCCCTGTCACAGAGCCCAACCCAGATCCTCCCCTCTTTTTGTTCCACTTTCCTTTGGAGACTGTCTTTTTGTTCACCTGGCACTAAGGAATCCCACCCCCGGGATGGGGCTGCCGCATGTTCTGGCAGGATAAATACTGATCATATCTGAGCTTGACACTGGCATCAAAAGGGACTGAAACATGGGAGGAACGACTACTTTCAAATAGGGCAGTGCTTTCCTTTAGTTGACTTACATGACTTTGATTTTCATGACTTTGGGTTTTTTCCACCCCCAGTTTTTCATCTTTCTTCCTCTACCCTCCCCTGCTGGTGTCTGGGCAAATGTGCCCCCCTTGGAAGAGCAAACGTATGCATTTATGGCGTGTCCATGTATTTGGAAGCATGTGAATGGAGAGTGAGTCTGTACGTGTGCTTCCGACTTCCTGAGACGCAGGCATCTCTCAGGAGTGACAAGTGAACAAGATCTGATGGCTCGTAATCCTCTCGTTTCTCTGCCTTGGGAGCATTTCAAGACAACACAGCATAGTTCACTCCAGACCAGGGCACAGAGGCTCAAGTGTATAACTTTAAGACTGTTCGGGATCCTACTTCTGAAACCTTAGCTCAAGTGGCTACTTGACTTTTCAAGTCGGCACATACCCAGGTGATAATGGAGTACTTTGCATTTCTAGCAAAACTGGCTGGAACCTGTTTTATCTATTTAAATAGGTTTGCACCCATTCCACAAAAAGGAAGCATGGAGATAAGAAATTACAGGCTCTGGAGCTACACCTGGTGGACGAACTGCATAACTCCCACCTCGGATGGATCCTAATGTGATGAGAGGCCAGGGGCGGGCAATTATTTCGGGTGGAGGGCCACTTACTGAGTTTCGGCAAGCTATTGAGGGCCGCATGACAAGCAGCCAGGGGCAGATAAATATTAATTTTCTACATTTTTTAGGGGCCCCGCGGGCCAGCTAGAATGGCCTGGCGGGCCACATTTTGCCCACCCCTGTGATAGACATCACAATATCAGTCTCAAAACTTGGTTCAACTACATCTGGTTCAGCTAAACTACATCCATCGAGCTTTAGCTATCACGTGATGATTGGGCCCCTGGACGAGATATGACCCCAAGCATGTGCATCATGTTATGGGTTGTACAGTGTAACATCTATCGTGGCCGGAGGCAGAGATGTTCCTGGGCCCTGCGTGGGGGAGAGCAGGGAGGCTGAGGACTTTCCCTCTGGAAGCCCCTATGGACAGGCCTAGCCCATGCCTAGGAGCTGGGGAGGAGGAAATGTCTGCAGCCCCAGCTGAGCACGGGGTGGAGCTAGGGGGTGGCCAGGTCTGTTTGAGTCTGTTCCAGGAGGTTTCATCACATGACAGCGCCAGCATGCCTGTGACACACAATGCAAATGTGCCCGTGTGCTTGCATATCTTGGCTACAGTGCATAGACTTTACATTACTATTACATTTTAAAAACCCACTGGACCACCATACAAATCAGACTCAACATTTAATATTCATTTTAATGAATGCCCTATCATTTATCTCCTGGCTGACTCTCAGCTGTCTCCTGGAGATGTATATTTAATTCCTAGACACTCCAGGGCAATCCTGGAGGGTTGGCAACCCCGGGTGGAGCCCATGCAGTGCTTGGGATAGCGTATGGGCCCTCTGCCTCTGCTACTTAGGCCCAGGACTGCAGCACTTCTACACCTGTGTAGCCCGCATTAGTTTTGGGCATTAGCCACGCGCCAGCCAGCCAGGTTATCCTGAGCCAGGCTGAGTGCTACATGCTGCCCGTAGGTGGTGGGCAGGCTACCCCAGGATACCCACCTGGAATTGTCTAGAGATGCAGATGCCTGGTGTTTCTACCAGTGTGACTTACCCTGGCGCATGACGCTGCAGTTATTTCATGTGTCACCTTCATACTGATTTGGAGCGGCCTTCCCCGGTGCACACGCTGCATGGCGTCTTCTCCACACGTGGACTTGTGTAAAGACATATGACACTGGTGAATGCATCACGCCTTTGCACCCCATGGGGCACAATGGCTCCCAACGCTTCCCTAAAAGAAGTAGGTCTCAAGCAACTGGCTGCAGACACTCCCCCCCCCGGCCTGGAAAGCCAAAGCTCAGCAGCTGGCACCTATTTCTGCACAGGGTTAACCAAAACTTTGCAGCCCAATGCTCTGAGCTCTACGAGAAATCCAGCCCCTGAGCCTTTTTCAGCTGAACTGGGCCGATCTCAAGTCTGTAGATTTGTCCATCCTCATTCTGACATCTCTGCACGTCAGCAGCGGGATACCAAAAATACTGCAATCAGTTGGCAGTGCAGGGAAGAGAAGCGGGACTAGATCTGGAAACATTGAAGTACCAGTGCTTAGTAATGCTCTTGAGGATTATTGTTACTAGGGGGCCCAGGTATGGGCACCCACTGAAAGCCCACAAATACATAAAGCTCTCCCTTCTTTTAGCCATCTCTAAGTGCAGCACCACCATGCATGGGTACAGATGCCTGCAGCGTCTGCAAATCCCCCTCCCTGCACCATTGCCTCTGCTCCCCAGTACTAGCAGCAACCAAGGCCTGAGCTGCAATACTTGCCCCTTGCTCAAAGACAGGGACGTCAGAGGTGGCATGGGTAAGCTGCGAGGGCACTGGGTGCAGGGCCAGGAGCCTGGGAGCCCCTGCTCAGCAGCGCCGTGGTCTTGTGGCAGAGGCCTCATGGTGCTGGCGGGTCACACGAGTCTCTCTGCACCCCGGTTCCTTGCGTCTGAAGTGCCCAGTCGAACCCTGGCAGCACACAGAGAGCAGCGGGGCCTGTGGGTGCACGGCGCACTGGGCCCTGGTCCTGTGCAAGGGCAATGTCAGGAGCCAATGGGCTCTCAGAACTCAAATAACCTGTGTGGAGGCAGAGGCTGAGGATTGGCTGAGAGGGCTCTGATGTCATAATGGTGACATAATTTGTGTTTGCATACTGTATATAGAGGTGATTGAATAATAATTCAAAAATACATTCTTAATTTTGTATATTGTATGGTGCAGGTGTATGGTGTGTGCATGCATACGTGTATGGTAGGTATGCGTGTGTATGGTGGGTGTGTATGGTGTGTGCGTGTGCGTGTATGGTGGGTGTGGTGTGGTCTGTGAGGTGTGACTATGGTGGGTGTGTATGGTGGGTGTATATGGTGGGGATGTGTGTGTGTATGGTGGGTGTGCGCGTGTGTGTGGTGTGGTCTGTGATGTGTGACTAGTGGGTGTGTGCGTGTATGGTGGGTGTGTGCATGTGTGTGGTGTGGTCTGTGAGGTGTGAGTGTATGGTGGGTGTGGTAGGATGTAAGGGTGTGGGGGGTTGTGTATATGTGGGGAGTTGTGGGGGCAGGGTGTGGGTGTGAAGGAGGTTGGGGGGTGTGGGGACCCCCCATGCTCCCCCCATGGCGCAGCAGCAGGGGGGTGCTCAGGGCACAGGTGCCCAGCGGGGCACAGCACTAGCCAGCACTGCACATGGCAGTGAGGGGTGCAGCCTCCCAGCGCAGCCTCTGCACTGGCACAGCAGGGGGAAAGCCCCGCTTGCTGGAGCCAGGTGCCTTCCCTGCTGGGCCTGCGCTGCAGCGGAGGGAAGCCCCAGGCTCCTTCCTCTGGGGGGCTGGGAAGGAAAATCATGCCCACAAAGCCCCCCAGAGAGCTCCCAGCAAGAACCGCAGGCTGGAACCCAGCTCACTCGCCCCTTCTGCACACAAACACCCTACAAACAGCATGCAGGCAAGGAAGGAAGGGAGTTACCGGGTTGGTGAAGAGCTTATGATTTAGCTGGGCACAGACTGTACATCGTGGGGACACGCGGGCAGAATCGGGTCCGATGGTGGTTTCCTGCACCACCTCCCCTCTCAAGGGCTTTGGGCTGGTCTGGACTAGCTGGTAAGATGACATCTCAGACCAGCCTCTCTGCACTCACCACATGCAACTAATTTCCAGCCAAGGATGGACTGGAGCCGGGGAAGGAGACCAGGTGGTGAGGCTGGGGTGGAGATTCCCACCCCCAAGGCACACTCCAGGCTAATTATCCTCTTTTGCCGGATTCCCACCATTTTGCATTTTCTTGCTCTTCCTTTCCCAAGTTTGAGCAGCCAGAGAGCAAGGCAGTAACTCCAGCAACTCTCCATTGCCCGGGTGCTTTCAGCAACACCCCAAGGAGTTCAGGGAAAGAGGTTAATTAACGGAGCATGATGACAAGTTGGAAAACCCACTAGATGGCATCATAATAGGATCTCCAGTTCTCCCTGTTTATTCCCCATGTTTCTCACATTAGTGTATGAACAGTCCTATCTTCTCCCTGAAAACATTGCTAAGGCTTCTGCTGTTGTTCTGCTCTTGTTCCACTATTCACATTCTGGACTTTGTGCTGCATTAGTAAAAAATTAATGCTACTACTATATTTCAGATAGGGGTGTATATCACTACATAAAGGTGCCTTCATGTTATGTTAAGCAAGGCTGGAACAGGGCCCTGCCCTGTTACTAGGGGTTTGGGGGAGTCTGAACAGCCCCACACCCCAGAAGCACCTCTGCACACCCACCCCAGACCTGGGAGAACTCACCGGGTGCTGGGGAACCAGGTCCTGGGACAAGGGAGCCGACACAGGTGTGGGGAGTGAGAGAGAATTTGCCACATGAGCCCAGAGGGGAAGGATAAAAGACACCGAAAGCAGCCTCAGGGGGCTGCACCTGGCCAGTGAGCAGGCTGCCTGGAGTTGCCAGGGGTTAAGCAGCCACCAGGAGAGCTCAGAGCAGGGCTCTTCTCTGTTTGCTTGCTTGCTTGATCATTTGCTTTGTTGCACAAGCCTCCAGGCTCTGCAAAGCCTCTGAATGGGAGCGGCACCAGCAGATAACGCCATCAAAAACTGCTGCCTGGTGGATTTAAAAGCCGGTGGCAGGGAAACAGCAGGGGCAGCAGCTAAGTCTGGAACATGAGACGAATCTGCTCCCTGGGCTACCGGGTTGCAGAAGCAACAGGTTGGCAGGGGACCGGATGGGGACTCACCAGAGGGGTCCCAGCTCTTCTGAAGGATAAATGCCCGGCTTGGCAGGGCAGCCAAGGAGGATGGCACTGAGGGATCCCAATGACCACAGATACTGGAGCTGTGAGTGGGGTGGGCTGAAGCCCGAACCCCTGCTGTTCCTTTTCTTTTCTCTTTGTTTTTCTGTTTTACATTAGTACCCTGAAGGGCACCAGAGCCAAACCAGGGAAGGCATCCCCAATTGACCCACAGGGTCAAGAAGAGGCATGGAGGCAGCCCCATCTAATGTGATGTCCTGAAGATAAGGCCCAAGCAGACATTGGGACAAGACCGGTCCCACACCTGTAGACACCTGGGGCAAAGAAAAACACCGAGGGTCGGGCAAAAGGGGGCAAAAGCAGGAGCAAACATCAAAGAGACAAGCCGGCGATCAATCACCTGGTCTTCCTGAAGGCTGGCATATGGCTGAGGTGTAGGGGAGGTGGAGCCCCAAGAACGCCTGCAAGGGGTAGTGCCTGGTTCACAAGTTTCCGTGAGGGAGAGTCCCACTACTGAAAGGAAGATCAAGTCATGGCAGGTGAGTGTCGGGGCCTCCCTTGGGGTTGAACGCAGCCTAACACCCAAGTCTTGGGGATAGGCCCCGAGGCCTGAACTGGGCATGTGCTCTAAGGCTGCTAGAGAGCACCTATACCAAACCAGGTGGGTGCATAGGGGAAGAGGATGATTTTGTCAACCTGAAGTAAGAGTTCTAGTCCAATCCTTAAGCAGTCCTAGTCTGACTTGTAGTAAGAATCAAAGCTTTATAAAAACTGCTGTTTTAAACCACTCGAGGCAGGGAGATGCAGGTTTTTGAAGAGGTGGGGAACAAGGATGAAGTGGCTCTTATGGGAGGGCACACTTTTGAATGGGCTGCTGTGTACTATGGTGGGGAAAGTGTTTGTAGCCTGGGAAATTGCCTTTCCTGCCCCTACATTTGTAACACTGGCATGAAACTTACTTCTGTATTCAGGTACAGATCCTCTAATGGACCTATAATGGGCTCCACCTCCAGGGACAACCAAAGTAGCTCTTAAGGGCCACCCCATGCCTGTTCTCCTACTCTGGTTTCCCCTAGCTGGCCTCCTCTCTCACCTGTCACATCCAGGCAATGTGATTAATAGGTTTGGGAGCCTGACTTTAAGTACCTGGAGTTTGGCTTTCAGTGCCTTGCTGTGTGCTGCTCGTCATCATTAAGCAGCCATCTGCCACTATGATACTGTGATCTGGTTCATCCTCGCATCCTAATAAGAATAGGCCTCTTTCACTTTTGTCTTGACCTCCTGGACCTTCCAGGTTTTGGTTCCTCTCTCTAAGGCTTTTGACCCTAGCTGCCCACCAGGTCCAGGACCCTGGTAGGGCTCTGTAGGGGCCTTAGCTCCTCACAATGCAGATTGTCTCCAAGGCACCGCCCACTTCTCTGACCCCCTCTATTTCTGGGGACTTGGTTCAGGTGTCAGCTCCTCAGCCTCAGCTCCTCCTGTGCCTGCCTTTGGAGCACCAGCCCCTCTAGCCCTCTTCCTTCTGCCAGTCCCAGACCAGCTGCTTTTTGGGGCACCTACCCCTCCAGGCCCTTGCTTCTACCCATCTGCCCTTTGCAGGGCTTAAAACCCAGAGTGCCCTAGACACTTTGTCATGTGGCCTCCAGTTCTTCCCAAACACCACAATCCAGTCCTCTGATGTAACATAAACCCCAAACAGCAATGGAAGCAAAACATACCACTTCTCCATCCTTGGAGATTTTTAAGACCTGACTAGACAAAGCCTTGACTGGGATTAAGTAGTTGGGGCTGGTCCTGCTTTGAGCAGGAGGTTGGACTAGATGTGACCTCCTGATCTCCCTTCCCACCCTCATTTGCCATAGCAAACACAACCTACAGAGCTCCTTCTGCTGTGAGGGCTTAAGCCTTGAGCCCAAGGATCAGGCTTATATGGCCCTTGCTCCTTCCCCTTCTGGTCACCTGACTTGCCTTGCTGTTAATAGGGCCCAGGTGCTTCTAATCCCCTACTGCTCTACTGGCAGCAGGTGCAGGTAGCACAGCTCTTTCTATCACCTGGCAAACCAGGCTCTTCCTCAGTACCCCAGGTTGGCATGAAGAAACAGAGGCCTAAAATCACTAGTAGCTCCTGAAAGTCCAGGCCAAGACTTTCAATAGCTCCAGTGTTCCTAAGAGGAACCCCAGGCAATCATTGCTTCGTTAAGTGCTTTTCATTTCTGGCTGAAGAGCTTAGGGAGTATCATGACCTTGGCTGAACTAGACTTCAGCTATGTGAGTGTGTACAAAGGGAGTATTTCAACTGGGAGGAATCCCCATTATGTTCTGCAAAACTCAAGGCTTTACCAAACTGAAAAGCAGTAGACATATTTTTCTGGAACCTTTCTTAATTCATTTTTTAGGGTTTGTCCCTATAAACCCAGGAGTGCAGGACTGCACAGGTACATCACAGCTTTCAGGCCTGTTTTCACCATTCGCGATTAGAAAATTTGAAGAACCACAAGAAGTGAAAGGCAGATTATATCTCTTCCCAGTGTTTAAAACTGCATTAACTGGAGGCTACGGGCACTCATTTGATCATAATGAGAAAAGAGATATGGATAGACCTACATTTCCAAGACGCTGAATGATATATTCAGATCCAACCCTAATGAAAAGGCCTGCTTGAAGCTGCCATTGTAACAACTGCCTGCTCCAGGCTGGGGCAGCACCAGCGAGAGGGATGGGACTCCCTTTATGACACGTCCTTTAGCAACAATGGGATCCTGGAGACAGCCCCAACCTTCCTGCCCCTGCTCCTGCTGGCTCCCACTTCCCTGCCCGTCCAGCGAGGGTGGCAGCTGGTCCTTTCTGCAGGGCTGTCTGCAGAAGCCAACATTTCAGTAGCCAAATTTTCTTCAGAGAGGAGGAAATTTTCTAACTCAGGAGAAGTTTTGGAAGAGGGAAAAGAGCACCTGCACCCCTTTGGGGTAGGTGGAAAGGAGGCAAAGATGTTTGATGAGATGCACAGGGAGAGACTGGAAAATGGTGAGATCTTCCTTCTGATGCTGTGGAAACTATCTCTTCATGGTAAGGTCCCACAGGGTCTGATCTAAAGAATTTCACTGGCCTGAACGTTAAACTAAGATTGGGTGTGTGAGCCCTTGGCCTTTCCTGTGTATACAGGGTCTTCATAAAGTCCTTGTGCACTTTTAAACTTTAATAACTTAGGTTGTAGGTATGTTAGAAACAATCTGTGAATGGCATTTAGAGCAAATTTATTAAAAGTTTTAGGACAACTAGAGTTCACAATGCTAGACTTCATAAGTGATAACAAATTTATTCTTAAATAAGATGGAGCTCCCTGCCACTATGCTCTGAGTGTATGACAGTTCCTAAATGATGTTTCCCAAGAGAAGTGGATAGGCAGAGGTGGACCAGTTGCTTGGCCATCTCGTTCACCTGACCTGTCGCCGTTGGACTTCTTTTTATGGGGACATGTTAAAAGTGTAGTTTACTTGTCAAAACCACGTTCTTTGGTGGAACTTAGGGCTAGGATCACCAATGCAATTAGTGCAGTAACTCAAGAGCAACCGGGAAACGTTTTCAAGGAGTTGGAAGATTGGATTGAGCACTGTATCGTGATGGAAGGTGGTTATGTTAAAGTCTAGCATTGTATACTCTAGTTGTCCTAAAACTTTAATAAACTTTCTTTTAAATGTCGTTTACAGATTGTTCCTATCATACCTACAACCTAGGTTTTATTAAAGTTTTAAAAAATGCACAAGGACTTTATGAAGACCCTGTATAGTAGAAACCTGCCACCTTAGTCCCTTAGTGGTTTAAGGCAGAGATGCTGCAGCAAGGACTCCTGGGTTCTGTTCCTAAATCTTCCATCCACCTCCTGTGCAGCTTTTGGAGAAAAGTCACTGGATTCCTATTTGAAATCTCCAGGTTTATCCTGTAAATTGTGTGAGGGGTTTGCGTAGCTAGCAGCACTGCTATTGAGCAGCACCCTAGTTAACAAGCACTAGTCTAGATCAGTGGTCTCCAAACTTTTTTGATCGCGCACCCCTATCAGTAAAAAAATTTTGAGCATGCACCCCCAGTATATGTATATTTATTTATAAATTATATACCTGTACTACTCGCATACCGGACATGACACGTGACCGTCTGACATATGGACCGAGTGAGGGCACCAGTGTCAATCCATATATTAAATATTAGTAAAGCTTAATTTATTTCTTATTTTTTTAGATAAACAATAAATATAAATAGAAGTTCTAATATTTTCTTCCCGCACCCCAATGGATTGTCTTGCGCACCCCACTTTGGAGACCACTGGTCTAGATTATGCCCGCAGCAGCAGCAACCAGTGCAAATGAGAAAGTGGCCCACTCTTCCACTGCTGTGTCCATCCACTGCCTCTTGTTGCCAGAATGCCAGGAGACAGAAAGTCTAGGAAACTGGCAGATGGAGCAGTTAGCTGTGCAAGTCTGTAGTCAGGGAGAAGGCAGGGGAGAGGGGCACCTTTGCCATCTCTGATTCAGTTTGTCAGAAGAATAAAGGTGCTGTGCTGCTGGACACGGCAGTCCCCAGGGCTGGTGCGCACAGTTGGGTACATGCCACTCAAACTAGAGAGAGGCAAGGCTTTTTGGTGATTATTTTTTATGGATTGGTTATATAGTTTGGAGAGCTCTTGAGCAAGGTACGGACATGAGGTGCCCTTTCTCAGTCCACAGTTGTCCAATAGCTGTCCCAGCTATACAGCTAGTTCAGCATCACAGGATATCACATTAAAAGCCTTGGCCCTTGCTATTTCCTGGACCATCATGGCTACAACCTCATTCCAACCCTACTTTAGCTCTATTTATTTGCAAATGGTACCATCCATCCAGTCAATGCAGCACCTGCATTGTGAGTGCAGTTAGCATGTGGCAAAGATCTCTTCTGCTGGTACAGCTTTCATGGTGTTATCAATACAGCTGTTGTCCATGCTAGAGATTGCACTGATTCAACTGCGGGGGGGGAATAAAAAAAAGATTGCACTCGGTGAAATACTGAGTCTTGTCAAAAAAACCCACTTGCAAACCAGGTGTAATCCTGTCCTGTCCTCTACTGGGTTTTGTATGTGAAATTCCAGCAGGGTCCATAGTTGCACTGGTGTAAAACCAGTGGAGAATTCAACCCTGACTCTCTAGAGGAGTTGCAGTATTAAAGTTATGACTACTTAGGGTTATTGGGCCCTGCTCGCACTGCATGGAAGAGGGGAGGGTCTCTCTACAGCCCTAGTTTTGCTTCCTGTTTACCTGAAACTCCTTCCATCATCCAATGGATGTGTTCTTCCCCCCCACACCACCCCAAGCATCTAGGCAATATTGCTGTTTGTTAGTCAGCTGCTGCATCTCTGGGTTTCTGTAGAGCTTTGAGATACTTCTCAATGAAGATTGTAAATGGGTAGGTTACTAAGTAAGTGGGAAGGATGACATCACAGGGCTTTACATGGCTTCCTTATTCATGTTTGTAGGCAGACAAGGTTTTTATGGGTAAATGCAGTATCTTTTATTAGACCAACTAAATAGTTGGGAAAATTTGTTCTTTGCAAGTTTTGGGGCACAAATGCCCATCTTCAGGTGTGGGGAGAGTCTGCTGGTGTTATGTGTATAGAATAGAAGCCAATATGTAAAATGCAAGTGTGTGAAAATGCAAATGCATGGCAGTGAGCATCAGAAGCCATGGGAGACAATAGGTGAGAGACAGGTAGGTGGGGCAGAGGAAGGGGGGGATGTTCAACCAGTGATAGATTGTAGCTGGAAAAATACAGACAGGTTACCTGGCATTATCACATGGCAGCCAGGTGCCATAAATCTAATGTCTATATTTAGTCCATGATTTTTTTTTTGTATCCAGTAGAGTTATGAAGTGAAGTTCGTAGGCTCATCTATGAAAGGTGTTTTGTGAATTCCCTTTGAGGATTAGACCTGAGAGATTGGAGAGGGTGGTCATCTTGGGAGAAGTGTGCACCCACACACAGGTCATTGGGTATTTTTGTCCTTGATAGATTTTGGTGTGCATTCATTCCGGTCCACGGTTATTGTTTGGTTTCTCCTACATATTTTCCATCAGGGCATTTAGTGCACTAGTTGAGATACACCTACACTTCCAGAAATGTCATGTAAGATCCAGGAATGGTGATGGTTCTGTCGTGCGGTGTAGTTATTGTGGGGGTGGTGGAGATGTGTTGGCAGGTTTAGCATTTCTTGTCCTGGCCTGGTCTGGATCCATTCAGTGTGCTTTGGGCCATAGGAAGTTTGCTTCTGGTGATGAGGTTGGAGCGGTTTGGTGCTTGTTCAAAGGCTAGGCGGGGTGGTTCTGGGAAGATCTCTTTAAGATTTGGGTCTTCTAGTATGGGTTGCAATTTTTTGAGAATTTTCTGTATAGGTTCCAGGAAAGGATGGTATGTCATAACTAATGATGCACAATTTGTGGGGATTTTCTTCTTTTGTATTGCAGCAATTCTTTATGTGGTATCTGGGTGGCTCTTTCAAAAGTGCAATCTATCTCTTTAGAGGAGTGTCCTTGTTGAGTGAAAGCCCTCTTGAGATTTGCGAGGTGACAGTCCCAGGTATTCTCCTCAATGCAAATTCAGTGGTATCGGAGAGCTTGGCTGTATATCACAGCTTCCTTTGTGTGTTTAGGGTGATTGCTGGTTCTGTGTAGGTATGTGTGTTGGTCCATTGGTTTCTTGTGTATGGTGGTTTGTATTTTCCCATTCTGGATATTGATCATAGTGTCTAAAAAGGAAATGTTGGTGATGGAGTATTCAAGAGACAGTCTGATGGAGGGATGATGATTATTGAATTTGTGATGCAAGTCAATCAGAAACTGCAGATTTTTCAGTCCAAATAATGAAGAATTCATCTATATTTTTTGGGTATAGCATGGGTTTGGTGCTCTGAGCTTCGCCAAGGAAAGTGTTCCAGGGGTGCAAAACAGAAGTAATCTCCCCATAGCTATCTTTTTAGGGCTGCAGTGTTCGTGGGCCTTATCCTTGTGTCCTGTGACTCTTTGTGTCCCGTGACTTGATTTCCAAGTGGAATCCCAGTCATTGCCCTGAACTTGATAACTATATCTCCAAGAGCTCTTGGACAACTGAGGGAGTGCAAGATTGGTGAGTTGAAAAGAGTAGAGGATGGACTCCCATATACAATCAGCAACAGCTGGTGAAATCCACACTCAAGTAGATTGGCGTTCTATGTATTTGGACTGAAAAAGTGAACAGGAACCTTTTCAGAGTTCCTGCTGACTATTGACAGTACCGGGACACTGGCCGACGCACTACTGAATGTGAGTTGGTTACTTTTCCAGCAGTGCTTCTTTTCAAGCCAGCCCCAGAGAACATTACTGTGAGTGGGTCAGCTGGCTCCTTCAGACTGCCAGACCTGTCCTGGGGTGGGCCTAGGTTGCTTGCACCTCACTTTGTCATTGTGCAGGTGCTGCACAGCCCTCTCAGCCGCCAGCTCATCAGGTGGGTCCTGCCAGAACCATGACTTTTGCATGGCTCTGAAACCCAGGGTGAGCACTGCTGCTGCTCACGCCTTCCCCCTGCCCCCTAGTTTGGCAGCAAGGGAAAAGATATGGAAGTGCTCACCTCTGGATCCACCCATGAGCTGTCTGACCACCTGGGCTTGTTTAACTGATAGATACTTACAGTCTGTGATGCAAAATGATGCAAGCGTGCACGTTCCAGCACTCTGGGAGACGGCCTTTACTGGGGGCTTTTGAACTTCTGCTCTGCATCCTGCTGCTGCTGCCAACCATGGGATAGTTGCAGGCCCTTCCTCTCCCTCCTTTCTGACTCACTTCTGCTGTGAGGCTGACTGAGCGGTGCCTGTCAGTCCTGGCTGCAAGGCAGCTGGGGATCTACCTGGAGTGAGCTATGAGTCTTGCATTGCACGCTTGTTACTTTGTCCTCCCATCCTGCTTATCACATGCATTGCATTTAAACTTAGCGCCTTCCTTAAGTTCAGCACCGTGTTGGAGATGGGTACAGGGAGACAGCTCCTGAAGCAAAAGGCTTGCCCAAGTCATGTGGATGGGAGAGGTGTTCTCCCTTTTTGATGGATGGGAACGGGGTCATGGAAAGACCAAGGCCTCATCTGCACTAGAAAACCTTTGCTCTTGTTGCTGCACTGACAAAGCCCTCTGAGTGTAGATGCCGTTGTGCTGGCCAAAAGTCTCCTTCTGCAAGAAGGATTTTGCCAGGGTCACTATGATAAAGCTGCCTGTAATGCTGGCCGCCAGAACTGGGAGGATGCTGCCCCAGTATGACACTGCCATGGGCTCGTGTGGAGCACCATTAACAATTCACTGGGATCAGGGGCAGATTTTTTTTGTCCGTCTGTGGCTGTTCTGGCATTTGGTAGCTACGTGATGAGCTCTGTTTTGTGGCTTGTCCAGGGCATGAGGTAGTTTGAAGCTCTGTTACAAGACGCATTGCCCCACAAACCAACACGGTCATCTCGACAGACCTTTCTAATGTATTCTGCCCCTAGGCTCAGATCCTCAAATGTCATTAGATCTGTAGTTCCCACTGCAATCGGAGTTCATGCATCACGATTTTGGAGGGTCTGGCCTCCAGTGACTTGCTTGGGAACACAGAAGAAGTCTGCGGCACAGTCTGAAGCGGGTCTGCCGAGTCCCCGGCCAGCGTGTTTTCCTGAGTTCTGCCCGCTGCGTCTTGTGATACGCTCTCTGGGCCGAGATCATTCGCCAAGGACGAATGTGAATGAAACCGAATGTTGTACCAGGATTTTTGAGCAGCAACAGCAGCAGGTTTTTGTTTTACAAGTAGGAAGTGTGGCCTTTTCAGTTGTCTGCGGAGTCATCCGTGTTGCCAGTTGTCGTTGCAGCGGCCTGAGACTCAAGCCTGGGTAACGTCCCGAAAGCCCCACTGAACAACTTCAAGAGGAGCTAGTTTTGGGTAGAACGCTTCCTAGTCCCGTGTGACCAGAGCTCGGATGTTTCCAAGGTAAGTGCATCTGCCTCCTTTCCAGTTTGCTGAGCTTCCAGTTTGCTGAAGATGCCTTCAGGTCTAACCCTTTGTAGGCAGAGCTGTTAAGGGCGACCAGCTCCCTGTGTCTGGGAGTATTCAGCAGAGCACTGAGAGAAGGTCTGCAGTTTGCATGCAGTGCACATGCCAGAAGAATACAGGCTGCATGGGAGACAAAGCCTTCCCCCATAGACCTGTGTCAGCCCCCTATACAGTCCTGCCCCCACCATTCCCCTCACCTGGCCCCCCACCCCCTACAGATTTGCTAATTGGATTCTGCACTACCACAGCACTCATTTGGCATCAGTTATTTTTAAACTGAACAATCTCGTGGCAGCCTCTGGATGTTGCAGTTCAGTTTCACTTGGTAACGCAACCACAACTTGGAGCTCTTTTTGCATCACATAAATCCTGCTTGCTCCTTCTAGTAAGGCCTCCGGTATATAACTTCTATAGACCACCAGCCCAGGAGGAAGTTGTGGATGAGGCTTTCTTCAAACAGCTAGCAGAAGATTCCCGATCACAGGCCCTGGTTCTTATGGGGGACTTCAATCCCCCTGACATCTGCTGGGAGGGCAATGCAGCAGTGTGCAGGCAATCCAGGTTGGTTTTGGAGAGTGTTGAGGACAACCTTCTGGTGCAAGTGCTGGAGTGGCCAACTAGGGGCCGTGCCCTTCTTGATCTGCTGCTCACAAACAGGGAAAAACTGATGGGGAATGTAGGAGTGGATGACAACTTGGGCAGCAGTGACCAAGAGATGATTGAGTTCAGGATCCTGAGGAAAGGAAGGAAGGATGGAGAGCACCAGAGTAAGGAAAAGCCAACTTTGATTCACTCAGAGGAACACATGGGTGGGATTCTCTGGGAAGCCAGTCTGATGGGGAGACGCGTCCAGGAGAGCTGGCTGTACTTCAAAGAAACCTGACTGAGAGTGCAGGAACAAACCATCCCTCTGTGCAGGAAGACTTGTAAGTATGGCAGAAGACCAGCTTGGCTTAGCAGGGATCTCTTCAGTCAACTACATCATGAAGCTTATAAGAAGTGGAAAGTTGGACAAAGAACTAGGGAAGAATATAAGAGCATTGCTTGGGCATGCAGGCATGAAGTCAGGAAGGCCAAAGTGCAATTGGAGTTGCAGCTAGCAAGGGATGGGAAGGGTAGCAAGAAGGGTTTCTACCAATGTGTCAGTAGCAAGAGGAGGACCAGGGAAAGTGCGGGTCCCTTACTGAATCGGGGAGGCAACCTTGTGACTGAGGATGCAGAAAATGCTGAAGTGCTCAATGCCTTTTGCCTCAGTCTTCACAGACAAGGTCAGCTCCCAGACGACTGCACCGGGCGGTGCGGTTTGGAGAGGAGGTGAGCAGCCCTCAGTGGTGAAAGAGCAGGTTAGGGAAAAGCTGGACAGTACAAGTCCATGGGGCTGGATTGGGATGTACCCAGGGTGCCGAGGGAGTTGGCTGATGGGATTGCAGAGCCACTGGCCATCATCTTGGAAAACTTATGGTGATCAGGAGAGGTCCTGGATGATTGGAAAAGGGCAAACATAGTGCCCATATTTAAGAAAGGGAAGAAGGTGGATCCAGGGAATTAGAGATCAGTCAGCTTTACCACAGTCCCTGGAAAAATCATGGAGCAGATCCTCAAGCAATGCATTTCTAAGCACATGGAGGAGAAGAAGATGATTAGGACGAGTCGGCGTGGATTCACCAGAGGCAAGTCATGCCGGACCAACCTGATTGCCTTCTGTGATATGACTGGCTCTGTGAATGCGGGGAGACTGGTGGAGGTGGAGCACCTTGATTTTTTTAATTATTTTTTTTTTTAGCAAGAATTTGATACGGTCTCCCACAGGCAAGCTAAGGAAGTATGGGCTAAATGAATGGACTGAAAGGTGGAGAGAGAACTGGCTGGAGCATCGGGCTCTGAGAGTAGTAATCAATGGCTCGATGTCTAGTTGGCAGCTGGGATCAAGTGCAGTGACCCAGGGGTTGATCCTGGGGCTGGCTTTGTCCAAGATCTTCATTAATGACCTGGAAGATGGCACAGAGCACACCCTCAGCAAGTCTGCAGATGACACCAAGCCAGGGGGAGTAGTAAAATTGCTGGAGGGTAGGGCTAGGACTCAGAGTGATTTCAACATATTGGAGGACTGGGCCAAAAGAAATCTCCTGAGGTTCAACAAGGACAAGTGCAAAGTCCTGCACTTAGGATGGAGCAATCCCATGCACCGGGGCAGGCTGGGGCTGGCTGGCTGGGCAGAAGGGCCTGGGCGTTACGGGTGAATATGAGCCAACAGTGTGCCCTTGTTGCCAAGAAGGCTAATGACATACTGTGGGCATGGATAGGTGTGTTGCCAGTAGATCCAAGGAAGTGATTTCCCCCCCAATTCAGCACTGTCCAGTTTTGGGCCCCCACTACAGAAAGGATGTGCACAAATTGGAGAGAGTCCAGTGGAGGACAAGAAAAATGGTTTGGGGGCTGGGGCACAGGACTTATGGGGAGAGACTGAGGGAACTGGGCTTATTTAGTCAAGAGAAGACTGTCCACTTAGGCACTTATGGGCAACCCTATTCCACCTTGCTAGAGTCCCTGGAAAACCAAAAATGATTTTCTTTTGTAATGTGCTTTCATCTGAGCTTTACGACTGAGTCACCAGAAACAGTGAGGAGGCGGAGACGCATCCGTCTTGACCATCAAAGGCTTTCTGAGCAGAGTGGGATAATTTTTAGGCACCGCACTGTTGGAGCAGGCTGTGGTCCAGGGGGTCCAGAACGGGGGGAACAGCAGCGTGAGGCTGTGGGCTAAATTATCAGGGGCAGATGATATGTGCTGAAACCGAACTATTTATCGCGGGGAATCTACATCACAACATATGAAACTATAATGAGTCCTTTGAATCGGCAGCCTTATCGTTTCAGAGGCACTGAGCCACTGCATAGTCTGCTAGTGTCAAGCAGACTGATTGACAGGTTTCAATCCAGCTTTGGAACCAGATCTTCAACCTATCTGCCCAAACTTGTAATCGCAGAGCTCTGGGTGATCTTGGAGACTGGTGCGCAAGAGGCAGGAGAAAGGGCGCTGGTATCCCTGTGCCCAAAGCAAGGGCTTTGATATGGGGGAGCCATCAAAATCTCAGAGCCCTGTTATGCAAGGTGCTGCACAGGTGGCACAAACAGTGATGGCAGCATTGAAAGCTGCAAAGCTTGGGAACAACTCAGTCCAATTTTAGGACATAAAGAGCATTAGGAACTAAGGAACACAGGGCTGGAAGGGCCTCCCGGGCCAGTGAGTCCAGTCCCCTGCATTGGCAGGCAGCTGTGAATCCAACGACTGATCGCTCCTTTACCTTCTTGCCCTCAGTTACAAGGAGGAACAGCAGCAGTTCGGCACAGGTAATAGCCAGGGAGACAAAGGCACTGCCAGTGTCCTGCCACTACAACAGCAGGGAAGGAGTTGGGTCACTCACGCTCAGAAGGCCGTAGGACAAGGACCGTCCCCCATGCTACACAACAAGGGGAACAGCAAGGCCCTCTAGCCTGGACCCTCTGGGATCCACATGATCCTCTTTTCATTTTTGCCCCCAACAAGCCAGAAAAAAACCCTGGCCAAATCATTCCCAGAAAAGGAAGGGATGTTCCAGCCCAGCCCAGCCCATGTAGCCTTAACTCTGCCCCCTGGAGATGGATTCACTCCCAGGAGTGGGCGGCAATGGTGGGGCTGGACTATGCAGTCCTGAGCTCTGAGGCAGAGACGTACACATGAGTTTATTGAGGATCCCCCCGGTCTCTCGGGTCCCTCTGCATATTCCAAGGCTGGGCGCACACAGTAGGGGCTCCTGCCTCCCAGGGCTTATTCTTGCTCATGCCATACCACAGCTAGGGTTATTTCAGAGAGGAAAGACCACTCCAAGGAAAACAGCGTTGCCTCTAGGTCCTCTAAGTGTCATCAGTTTCTAGAAACTACAGGTTTTATTTCTGTCTGAATCATGGTAGTGTAAGAGTGATGTTGTAGCTGTGAAGATCCGGAAGTTAGGTGAGAGGCAAGGATTTCTTAGAGAGATATCGATTTTTGGACCAGCTGTGTAGCTGGGATGAGGTTATACAAGCTTTCTTGCAGTTAAAGTCTTATCTAACTTTATCCCAACTATGCAGTTGATTCAATAAAAAAATATCACTCTAGGAAATCCTTAGCTGAAACATGTCAGGTCCCAGTCTCTGGGGGCTACAATAAACTAAGAGCCATTGTACAGAAGGAGCAAGGCTGATTCTCCGCATGTACAGACTGTAGCTGATTGGTGTCAGGTGAATCTGCCCGCTTGAGCAAATGATGGCCCATGGGCTGCACTCCTCTCTGTGCTTATTGAATGGTTGGAAAAATCCCCTTAGAGACCATGTCTTTGCTCGAGCTCGCATGGGCATTGCAAAGCCTCACACTTCCCCCATTTCCTTCCTCCCTGGAGCATGGGTATAAAATCACCCCCCGTGTCCCCTCCTCCCCAGCCACAGACACTCATCACCTCTCCTCGGGGTTGGCCACTCTCACCCAAATTCCCACTGGGAACGCAAAACCCCCTTGGACCTGGGGGTTTCCTGCCATCTCTGACAGCAGCAGCTTCTCCTTGCTTTGGAGGGAAACTGGCGTCCTGGGTCAGCCCTGCAGGAGGTTCGGGGGTGCCCCACACTTGTCCTGCACCCCCAGGCTGGGGGGCCTGCATGCTGCTCCCTGCTCCATGGGCTGTCCCTGCACTGCATTTTAGACACTTGTTGCTGAAAGAGGAATGCCCCTGGAGCAGGGCTGGGAGCGCAGGGTGCTCCCCTCCCAGCTCAGCCATGGGGCTGTGCCGGCAGCTCCTTGCTGGCCCTGTTCTGCCTGGAGCCTGGTCTCACCCTGCCTGTGTCAGCATGCGCCAGGGCCTGTCTGTAGATGGCAGGTGCCAGCAGCTCCTCTTGCTCCTGTCTATGAATGACTGAGCTGCTGTGCTTTTCCCTGTACGCAGCACTGCTGGGAGAACTAAGGGTGCTCAGAGCACGCCCAAGGGACCAGGTCACCAAGGGGCTGGTGCGGAGGGTACTGCAGCCGCCCTGGATCACTGGGCTGGGAGGGCAGCGGTTCGGCCCCTGATGCCCAGAAAGGTCTCCTCTAGGCAAGTATAGAAGGGCTAGCGACTGCGGGCCAAGACAGGCACCAGACAAAACGGAGATGTCAAGCAGCTGTGTGGTTGCTGGAGCAGGGGCTGCCTGCGCTGCTTCTTTGCAGTTTAGGCTTTGTCTGCACCTGACCAGGCTCTCTGGTCTCATGGAGGGAAGCACCAGGCAGAGCCCCTGGTTGGGAACTCATGCCAGGCAAGTGCAAAGGAGGAATTAACAATGGGAGTGAGGGAGATGAGCAGCTGGAAGAAACCTCCATAGGGACTGGTGGATTTTCCTGCTGTGCAGTTAAGCTGGTTGCCTTTCTGACAGGCCTGCTCCACATGCATGGAAGCGACAGCTCTGTGCAAGGGTCCGGGCTGTTACGTTGGAGATGGGACTGGCCATCCTGACCTCAGCAACCACGAACCTATATGTATCCAGTGCCTGCAGCTTACAGTGATCCTGCACTTCCTTATGCGCTGCCATCCGTAAAGGGGTGCGAACTGCAGGAGCAGGTGGGCAGAGCGGTCTCAGCAAGAGGAAGAGGGGGGCGGATGTGCTCCTGCTCTGCCCAGGAATGTGTCCCGTGCCTCTTGCGGGTACCAAGGAGCCCCAGCTGGCTGCACCCATGCAGAGACCCAGAGGAGAGGGGAGACATCAGGTCCCTTTGGGCAGCGCTGCAGAGGCCACAGTAACAGCTGGGCTGCCCCTGGAAGGAGCGGTCAGCTGGTCGCGAAACTGTCAGCTACACGGGCAGGTGAGCTTGCTCAATATGGACTATCACAGACACCCCGGAAGCCCATCACACCAGGACGTGCCAGTCAGTTGTGGGGACGACAGAGCCCCGGGGCCGCGGAGACGCAGCAAGAGACCAAGCTGTGTGTGGTGCTCTGGTTTAGGGGTTAAGTCCCTGGCTCACCTGACCCCTGATCAGGGCCATTGACCCTCCTGCCCCAGTGTCCCAGAGCCATGGAGACCTCCAGGCGAGCCCCTGCATGGTGGGGCTGGAGCCTTTGCACTGGGGGCTGCTCTCCCCAGCCACATCTGAGCCACTGGGCGTGGCTGGGACACACGCACGCCTGTCACCCCATCCAACAGCTGCCGAAGACACCCCCAGGGGCGCAGGGAGGGCAGTGAGGATCTGCCCAGCACAAGGCTGTCTCGGCGGGGAGGTGAGTGGGCTTTCTTTGCGCTCCCTCCACCTCCCGACAGAGCCCGTGCAAGGGTGGAGCTGGCCGGGCTCCTGCGCTGCAAGGTTTTGTGCCACTGTCCCACTGAGGGGGTGGGGTGCTTCCCCTCTGGGTGTTTCGTTCAGGCTCCCTGCAGAGCCGGGTAACATCGCCGAGCATTGTGCTGCCAGCTCTTCTGCAGGGTGAGGAGTTCAGCTGCACGGCCTTGCTCACGCCCAGGGCAGCAATTCCTGGTGAAGGCTCAGGCTCCCTGCTGCATCCATTGCACTCAGGGCACTCTTTCAGTTGCACGCACTCACATTTTTCAAGCTATTTTCCCCAAACCCCATGGCTAGAAGTTGTCTTTAAAAAACAGTGGGTGGTGAGAGTGTGTCCTGGACACCTGGGTCTTGACCTCCTGTGCTGCCCCAACCGGAGCAGCCCAGCATCCCCCGCTCCGGGAGCACTGGGCACAAAGTCATGCTGCCTCTCATGGTTCAGTTATTTTATTCCTTCCCCTTTTCTCTGATGGGTTGTAACATCCCAGGGATGTTGCATCAGGCTGTTGGCAGGTCACAGCAGGCCCCCACACCCTTTCCTCTCTGGCAGGCAGCTTTGGGAGAACTGAGGGCCTCGGTCTGAAAGGCCGGAGAGCCGGAGTCCAGTACTTAGAGCAGCTTGGGCAAGGAGACAGGCTTGGGCACAGCGCTTCCTGCGTGTAGCCTCGCTGGAGCATTCAGCAATATCTGCTGCTCACACAAAGGCTTTGCCAAAGTATTGGCCCGAGCAGGTCTCACCGGCAAACCTGACCGATGCATGAACACCTCACTTAAGCAACACTTGGCAGGCTCACATGCCGAGACATGGGAGGGGAAGATGATGGTACAAGGTAGGATTATCCAGTACCGGGGTAATAAGGCTGGAGCGGGAACACCCAGGTCAGACTGTGAAAACAAGCCCATGGCACAGGACGTCTCGAGACGCTCTAGATACAGAGGGAGCCCGACACGTCATTTGTTTTCATCGGTGCATAATAGGAGAATTGGAAAGCCAGGAAATGTTGTAGCAGCCTGGGGGAGCCTACACGGTGGTGTGCTGACACACAAGTACAGATGCCTTAGCTCTTGGTCTGATGCACTCGTTAGGCCAAAAGGTGTTAGGGCTGCGCTTGTAGACAGTACACCCAGTGAGTCTTTGCCGCCGAACCGAGCCCGATGAGTGTTGGGATCCTTTGGCTCTCATATTTTGGCACTGCAGTTCCTGAGACTTCACCACTGACAGCACATCAGTAACACCCGATGAGGACAACTAAGGACAACTGTGATAACCCCAGACTACACCGGTGACCCCGACCGCTGATTTGGTAAGTGGCAACCTGCCGTCTTGTAGGGTCACAACCTGTGATGGCAGAGAGTTAGGAGCTAGGGAATCCCCTTCTCCCCTCCTCATTATTCCCCCAGAGTCTGATGAATTGTGGACACGCTGGGTAAAGGAGAAAGACGGTTCAGATGAGCTTGAAAAAGAAAATGGGGAAACTTGGGACAGGGATTCACAAAGTTATGACAAGCCGCAGGTTTGAGAAATAGTAAAAGTAAGAAATGTAGGACGCTGCAGGGAACGGGGATGGCTCTCCGACAGTTGAAGCACCATTCTGCAAAGTTAGCAGAGCAGGAGAGAGAAAAAAGGAGTCCAAAGAAATAATACAGGCAGTGGAAATCTCAAGCCCTGCTGGCAGTGCAGGAAGCTGTGTGGACACATAAGCTACCAGAAGTGAACAACAAGTTAGAAATAGCAGCTGAAAATTTTAAACTAACTAAAGTGCCACCCCCCAGCGTAAATCTTGAAATACAACTGCGCACTCCTAGTGTTAACATAACACCTGGACTGGTGGGGGCAGAAATGGAAAAAGGTGGCTTTACAAAATTAAAAGAAGAAACCTGGAATGATTGGGATTGGGGCATATGGACTGACCCAGACCAACCACGACTAGATGCCACATGGAGAAGAGCTACTGCCCCACATCCACCACCATATGAAAGCCACTACGCTGTGCACCAAACCTAGAACAATATCCATAAAGCCAGCTGGCCACTTCCACTTTTGCTGCTGGCTTTGGCTAAGGACCCTGGGCCCTTAGATAACACCCCGAGGTCACCCAGGGCTTGTTAGAAATGCAAAATGAGCAAACAAAGTTAAAGAAATAAATTGTCACTTAGCTCTTGGCTGTCTTCCTGTGGCTCTTCCCAGGCTTCACCTTCCGGTTGCCTCTTATCTTCCAGAGGCCTTGAAGAGCCTGCAGGCATGTGCCAGCAAAGCAAACAAAATACTAAGAAGCAAATGAACAGCGAAGCCCCAATCTCAGCCCCTCCAATAGCTGCTTTACTCCTGGTAGCCCCAGGCTCTCAGCAGCCTGCTCCCTGCCAATGCATCCACCCCTGAGGCTGCTTTAAGCTTCCTGTGTTCTCCCCTCACTGGTCCAGGTGGCTGGCTCATCCTCATTTGCTGTACCTGTGATAGTTCCCTTGCTGGGAACCTCACTGTGTCCCAGAACCTGGATCTTCAGTCTTTGGTGAGTCCTTCCAGCTCTGCACTGGATGTGGGGAAGTACTCTCAGGGTGTGGGGTTCTTCAGGCCCCCCACCACCCATACTACCAGTATGACCCAGTTACACCCATACTACCACCCGGCCAAGTTACACACCTCTCACTTCTGGGTCCCAATCTGCCTTTCCTCAAGGTTGATGAGTCCGCCTCCTCACCCTTGTCTGAGAAAAAATCGGCTTTGTGATGTACACTCCCTGGCAGATGTTTTATAGAATAATTAAAAAATTTGGAAGTTTAAGACTCTGCCGCATTAACGTCAGACTTTCCAACTTTATTTAACTCTTCAATGGTGCACGATCCATCACCACTGTAAATTTATGGCCTGCCAGATAGTAATGGAAACTTTCTATTGCCCACTTCATTGCTAGGAATGCTTTCTCAATTGCAGCTGTGTGTTTCTGACTAAGGATGGCCTCTGGATGTTCCCCCACCACCTCTGGCTGGAACAACACTGCACCCGATGCCATATTAGAGGCATCTATATATAATATAAATGGTTTGGTGAAGTCTGGCATATACACCACTGGCTAGGTGCATAGAGCTTTTTTAACTCTTAGAAATACTGCTCTACCTCGGGCGTCCAGCTGATCCTTCTTGGGGCTTCATCCTTAGTTAGTTCTGACTGTGGTGGGCCAGTAGGGGGCATTCCTGTTCTGAGCCACCCATCTCATTGTGCCCCACCACCTACCGGGCTCAGAGGGCCTCCCTGGGGGTGTCTTACATCTCGCTGACCCCCCTTCCTGGAGCACACCTGCATGCCTGGGGGTATCGTTGCCACCACCAAGGGGATCTGGTCTGTCTTCAGCCCTGTGCCCTCTGGCCTTGTAGACCTTGAGGATGTTTAATCCACTGTAAATACTTGGGGTGCTTCCTCTACCTTGAAGCACAAAAAGTAGCTTCCCTTAGTCAGCTGGACCAAAGGGGCACAAAGGCATGCCTCTCCCAACAAGTCCACCACGCCTGGTACAGTGAAGAATTGTATTGGTTACAGAGGGAAGGCTTGGGGAAGGGTGCAGGATAGAGAAGTATTACAGAGTAACCCAGAGCAAACAATGTGGCTAGTAGCCTTTGATCATGCATCTACTTTACAGCAAGCTATATATCTAGAAAGGTTTCAGCAGTTTACTCACTTCAGCATCTTAAGAGAGAGAGAGAGAGATGCAGATGTTTCAGCTGCTGTGTGTGTCTTCATCATGGCTGCTGCCCCTGGTCCTGGGCAGTCTTGGCTTATATAGCCGTTTTGATATCATCTACCTGATCCAATCCTGGCCAGGTGTAGTTGGACACCAGCCAACCAATTTAAAAAGCATCAATGGTCAACTCAGAGATTGACATCTCTGGGGCCACTACCACTCTGCCATGAGGTCAGTGCTTAAAACAACAGATAGGTAGGGCCACCCAACCTCTCACCTGGTCCAAGTCACGTAGGCAGAGCTGGTTACTTAGCAGCTGGAGTGATAGGTAAGAAGACAATGACAAGGAGAGGGAAAAAACTGGTAAAAGAGACATGGATGGGGCTGGGATGGAAATCCTTCACACTGACAATGGCACAGTAATGTCTGAGAACATGGGCACCAGGCTTTGATAGTATTTGGCGAGTCCTAAAAATGACTGTGGTTTTTTTTGTCCACAGCATTGGGTACTCCTGTAGGGCATGAACCATTGGCGATGCATAGGGGGTGCACGCAGGTGCGTGTGCACCCTCTGAGATTGGCGGTGCACCCCCCTGCAATTGGCCGCTGCCGACACTGCTGCTGGTGCCTGAGGGCAGTCGAAACTCTCCTATGCCCTTCTCCTCCCCCTGCTGCCAACACCACTGGTGGCATCTGTGGGTGGTTGCTGACCACCAGCCGGTGCTCGCCACTCGCCTCCACTGCTGACACCGCTGTGGCCACCTGTGGGCACGCCCCCCCCCACACACACACCTGTGGGCAGCCTCTGGGGGTACACATCGTTCACGGCTTGACCCTTATCTATCAGTGGCTGGATTTGCCCTCCTCCTATGCAGAAGCCTAAGTATTTGATGTCTTTTTGACCTAGGGTGCATTTCTTTGGATTTGCCATTAGCCCTGCAGACTGCAGCTCCTGGAGTATAGCATTAAGGTCCTTTAGATGTTCCTCCCATTACTATGATTAAACCACCACATC
This sequence comes from Gavialis gangeticus, assembly GCF_001723915.1. NCBI lineage: Eukaryota > Metazoa > Chordata > Crocodylia > Gavialidae > Gavialis > Gavialis gangeticus. The sequence goes on from NW_017729031.1 coordinate 42,158,460, forward strand.
ATCAATGTAGGCTGCTTCATAGCCCTGATATGGGGCTAACACCTTGTCCATCAGTCTTTGAAATGTTGCAACGGTCCCATGCGGCCCAAAGGGCACATGCATGAACTTGTATAAACCCCAAGGGGTGGCAAATGCAGCTTTCTCCTGGGAGTGCTCTTCCGTTGGTATTTGCCAGTACCCTTTTGAAAGATCAAGGGAGGATATGAAGCATGCCCCCCTTATTTTCTCTAGAACTTCCACATGGGACATAGGGTACACATCAAAGTGGGCCATGTGATTAACCTTCCGGAAATCAATGCAGAGGTGCATGGTCTGATCCCTTTTGGGGACCACGATGATAAGATTGCACCATTCACTCCGCAATTCCCTAATGACTTCATAGGCCAGCATCTGCTCCACCTCTGCTTGAACCGCCTCTTGTAATTTTTATGGGATCCTTCTCCAGCCGTCTTGGACCACCTGCCCTGGTGACGTTTGTAACTGGTGCTCAATTAAGGCAAGTGGTGAATAAGTGTGAGAAGGACTGCACTACCTATATTAACTGTCACTGCTGGAATGCACTTAACTGCTTACCCAGACGTATGGCCTCTGGCCCGCCTGTCAGCCACATCTGCTCTGGGTCCTTGCCAATAAAGAGCGCTTCCCTAGTGACCCATTTTTAAAGCAAATTTATATGATAAATTGGCTGGGTTTCTCACCTGCCATGCCTCATAATCTATTGGACCGAGTCTGTGGATTATTTCATATGGCCCTTGCTACCGGGCCAGGAATTTAGATGTCTCATCTGGCAATAAGACTAACACGCTGTTGCCTTCCTCAAACTGCTTTTCATGTGCCCTGAAGTTATACCTGGCCACATGTTGTTCCTGTGGCAGAAAGCCACCTTGGTTTCTCCCCAAAAATCTCTGCCCTGTGACACTGTGATTTAAATCTCTGTGCTGTGACCATTCAATTAGGATGGGCCCAGCACACAGGGGACCACACCCTCAGCCTGTCTCTTTAGGGAACTGGAGCTGGCTGCATTCCTGAGGG
>NW_017729031.1:42159528-42161997 GCF_001723915.1 Gavialis gangeticus
GACAGTCCACTCTTGGGGTGGTGGCGGCACGTTACCCCCAGACTAGCGAGTGTGCTCCAGGAGAGGGGTCGGCCAGACATAAGGCGCCCCTAGGGAGGCATTCGGAGCCTGGAAGGTGGTCGGGCGCAGGGAGGTGGGTGGCTCGACGCAGGAGCACCCCCTACTGGCCCACCTCACGTGGTGGAAACAGCAGAGGGATACGAATACCCAGCTGTGTTCCTGAGGTGGGATCTCTGCACCCGCCACAGTTCCTGGGCCCCTTGTTGGTTTTCCTTGGCCATAGACCAGGCCACCTTCAGTTTCTCCCTCATCTGCAAGACATGGGCCATAGGACTGTGGGTGGGGCTTTGTTGTATCTGCCATCCTTCCTTACCTCAAAGTGAGGTGCCATGCAAGCTAGGTTGGGTTGCATGACCTCATCCTCAATCTTGGCCAGGCCTCCATCATGCACGTGGTGGAACCCATCCTCACGAGTCTGCTCAACAGTGACCTGGGCCGATGCCATCTTCCTCCATTCTAGGATACCCTTTTCTACCCTGGGCTTCTTTAGAGAGAGATTCCCCCCGGCGCCCTTCCTTCTTGGGTTTGAAAGTAGGCTTGGTCCCTTGGGCTAGCTTGCCTAGCAGCTCCCAGAGCCAGGGCTAGTCCTGTCCGATAAACAACGAGTAAGACAGACGTGTAGCCAGGCGTGCCAGCACCTGGTGTAGGTGGCCTCCAATGGTAAGCTGGGCCCAGGCCTGTTCAAACACTCGTGGTTTCCCATGCAGGCATAGGAGCTTGGAGCGGTCCACAACGTGCAATGTTATATTCCGCACTAGCTCCTACCTCACTATTGTCTGGGCAGACCTGGTATCGACCAAAGTGATCACCTGCTGTCCCTCAATCCAGGCCTCCCCCATAATGCGGTTATTGCCTCCTGGATCCTCCACAGCTCCTTTGGGGCAGTATCCCCAAGTCCACACACCATACCTTCATGGCTCACATCTCCTTGCTGCATCCTTCTTGTAATTCCCTGTCTGAGGAGAGCCCTGCAGACAATTTCAGGCATAATGCCCTGATTGCCCGCACCGAAAACATATAACATGAACGCCTTGACTTGGCCCCTCCTCTTGGGTTTCTGTTCTGCCTTTGGAGAACTGGGGTCCCCTTTTTAGGTGCATGGCCAGCCTACCCCCTTGATAGTACTTATTCCCTCCTGGCAGCCAGAAAGTCTTCTATCAACCACTTTGCCTCTTGCACTGGTTTTGGCTGATGCTGCTGGACCCAGGCCTTCACTCCCCCTTCCAGATCCCAGATAAACTGTTTCAGGACTACCCCCTTGACTATTTTCACCCCCTTCCTTTCCTGTGGCCTTAGCCGGTGCTGGGAGTCTGTGATAACTGATGAGGGGTCATAGCTCCTGCTTTTTGTTTCCAGAATCGCTGCCTGTGAACTTCCTCTGTTACATCCAGCTGATGTAAAATAGCCCGTTTTATTTTATCATCGTCCTGGGCCTGCGAAATTCTCACTGCCTGTTATTGGTTGCCCCATCGGCCCGTGTGGCTGGCAGTTTGGAGGCAGCCCAGCCATTACTGGGGCCCCTGCAATGCTGCCCAATGGGCTTGATGTCTCTCCTCTCCTCTGCCTGCCAAAGCCCAGGCCATGTCGTCTGGAGTGTGTGAGCCAGGGGACCTGGGATCTGGTTTCTGCTCTGCTACTGCCCCACGTTGCCCCCTGATCCTGTCTGTGCCCCGCCCAGGCCTCTGCAGGTGCATTTGTCTCACCAGCTGTACCAAAAGCAGGCTGGCACAGGGGCTGCATCTCACTTGCAGGACCCAGCATAACGGGGCCGGTCCTGCCAAGTGAGGCCCAAACCAACAGGGACCTGTGGGCCTAACAGCCTGTTGGGATCTATGTACTGTGGCCTTTTGGGGGCCCTAGACCTTGTCAGGATGCCCAGTAATGCAGAATAACCTCCTGCAGCTGCAGGGGCTCTGTGCTTTCCCATGTCTCCCAGGTGGTCGAGTGCAGCTGCATCCACCCTCGGAGAGCCTGGAAAGCATCTCCGCACATGGCAGCAGCTCCCTCCCTAAGCTAATGCAGAGCACATGGCCCAGAGAGCCAGAGACTCCCTTTCTCTGGGGTTTCAGCCCCACCAACCAATCCAGCTCTGCCTGGCTTGTGTCACCCGGGAGCTTGGCCAAGACTAGTGTCTCCTGCCCCAAAAGCCCACATGCCATGATTGCTGGGGTATGAGAAGGTGCCCAAATTAGTTCTGCATTCCTGGGCAAGGGGAAGGGTGGGAAGGTGCAGCAGTTTGATGCGGGCTGTGCACAGCAGGCTCAGCAGTAGGTTCATCTCTGCTGAGGTCAGAACGGCCAGTCCTGTCTCCAGCAAAACCACCCACAGACCCACACCCAGCATCCCACCGTAGATCCTGTTGCTTCTGTATGGTTGGAGCAGGCCTTCCGCAAAGGGAGCTGTGCAGGG
>NW_017729031.1:42166997-42169103 GCF_001723915.1 Gavialis gangeticus
CGCAAAAATATCCAGCGCATCTACTGGCTAGGAAGTGACCCTCTCAGCAGCACAGAAGCGGAAAGGGATCTCGGAGTGATAGTGGACTCTAAGATGAGCATGAGTCGTCAGTGTGATGAAATCATCAGCAAAGCTAACCGCACTTTATCATGCATTAGCAGATGCATGACAAATAGATCCAAGGAAGTGATAATTCCCCTCTATACGGCACTGGTCAGACCACAGTTGGAGCGCTGCGTCCAGTTTTGGGTGCCGCACTTCAAGAGGCTGTTGATAGACCGAGAGGGTCCAGAGGAGGCCACTCGTATGGTCAGGGTGTTACAGGCCAAGCCATATGAAGAGAGACTGAGGGACCTGGACCACTTCAGCCTCTGCAGGAGAAGGCTGAGAGGTGATCTTGTGACCGCCTACAAATTCATTAGGGGGATGCAGCAAGGGATCGGAGATGCTCTGTTCACCAGGGCACCTCTTGCGGTAACAAGGACCAATGGTCACAAACTGCCAGATAGCAGATTTAGGCGAGATAGCAGGAAAAACTTCTTCACGGTAAGAGTGGGCAAAATTTGGAATGGCCTTCCAGGGAAGGTGGTGCTCTCCCCTACCTCGGGGGTCGTTAAGAGAAGGCTGGACAGGCATCTGGCAGGGGTCATCTGACCCCAGCGCTCTTTCCTGCCTAGGCAGTGGGTTGGACTTGATGTTCTGTTGAAGTCCCTTCTGACCCAAACATCTATGAACCCATGAAAGGGGACCCCCACCGGCGCCCTTAGCAGTTCAGCCTAGTGCCTCATCACCCATGCCCCCAGCCCTAGGGCTACTTCTTTGTTTGCACTTGCCTGGCCACAGTTTGCAGCCAGGGGCTTTCCTCTTTGTGACCATCAAGAGCCTTGGCTGCCTCCTACAGAGGCACCTCAAGATGCCTCTTTGGCTCCCTTGGTGACCTAACCTGACCAAGCCCTGTTGCTGTCATGTGGGAGGCATTTCCTAGAGCCCAGGAGTCAGGGAGCTGGCTCCTTTCTGGGTCCACGGCAGCTCTCAGCCATATGGGTCCCAGGCCAGTGTCCAATGTCCCCGTGTCAGCTTCAGCAGCGCCCAGAGAGAGTTGAAATCACTTCTCTGCTCTCCTCCCTGTGCAGGGTGAATCAGTCCCCCCGCTGATCCAGTGCAACCCCTGAGTGCCCAGCTCTCTCCCTACAGGGCATGGCTCACCCATGCCCTTTGGAGAGGCAGGTGGCAGGATGGAGGAGCTCTGCAGAGTGAGAAGCTGGGGAAATGATGCAGGCACGGTGCAGGGAGCCCTATGGAGTCTGCAGGATCATTGTCTGAAGGGCAGTGGAGCTCGCAAATGGAAGCAGGGGTGTTTTGTGAGAAGGGGCAAAGCGGAGGTGTGCCATTCTCCCTGCTCACTGGCCTGAGTCCCTCCTGCGTTCCCCTGGCCTGCTCAGGCATCCCTAGGTGGTGCTCAGACCCTTGTCTGGAAGTGCTTGAACTCTGACTATTCCCTGACCGTGTCCATGACATGTCCACACACCCATGCCCTGCTGACACACCAGCCTCATTCGTCCCCCAACACGGCACTGATACCCAGAAGTCCCACGCACCTGCCCACAGGGCTCTGTCAAGCTGACCCTCTGCTGCTTTGAGCTCCACCCCAGACACAAATCCCCCAACCTCCTGGATTCCTCTCACACGCCAGTTCCTTGCCACTTCATGTACCTGGAGGTGGCGTGTCTGAGGGATGACTGTGCCAGCTTGGGGCAGGGAGGGCAGGGGGGAGAAATGCAGACTCTCTGCCCAGACTGGAGCCTGTGTATGATGCTGGGCTCTCTACAGCTGCTGGCAGTGTAGGAAGCACAGAGCGGGAGAGGTGGCCCATGAATCTCTGTGGGGGGTTTTCAGCTGACGGAGAAGATGCCTGCATGGTATGTACTCTGTGCTGGCCTGTGGTCATGATCCACATGTGCATGCCCAGCTCTTCATCCAGGACCTGTGCCCCACAGAGACCAGGCTGTGGGGGTAGGAGAGGACTGTGGCACCAGGAACTCCTGGTGGCGGTGGGGATGAAACAGGGGCAGGAGGGAATGAGGAGTGGGGGACGTGCAGCTCCCC
>NW_017729031.1:42174103-42174776 GCF_001723915.1 Gavialis gangeticus
TGGTGGCGGTGGGGATGAAACAGGGGCAGGAGGGAATGGGGAGTGGGGGATGTGCAGCTCCCCACCAGGGAGGATAGGGCCAGTGCTATGAGGAAGAAGGCATGGGGGGAACAGAGACTGAGGCATGGGGTCAGCTTTGCTGGGTACAGGAGGCCAGGCAGACTGTGGGTGTGATGTGTGTTGGAAGTGCTGCCCTGGGGGGGTAAGGCCAATGCTCAGGATCTCAATATCGCGCTGTTAGACAGGAGGGCGTGGTGTACAATTGCACATGCACGCACTCAAAAATCAATTAGGTGCATACACACACTCTAGGTGCATACACCCCTACCAGGCGTGCACACACACTACCAATTTCAGGCACATACACATCCAAAATTACCAGCCTAGGCACATGCACACCTATCACCAATTCAAGCACCTACACACACTATACAGCCCAAAAGAAATTAGACCAGAATCAGTTACCAATACCTGCACACCCAATACACATTCACGGATCACTAATTCATATATCACGCACACAGTGACATACATGTATATCAGTTCACATACATACCGCTCGCCTACACATACACACAGGTGAGTACCTAACTTGGGTGTTGTGGTGTGTATATATGTACTTGGTGTACTTGGGATACTAGGGGAAGGTTAAGGTAAAAGAGAGAGTGAAATT
>NW_017729031.1:42179776-42180273 GCF_001723915.1 Gavialis gangeticus
AGAGAGAGTGAAATTGTAGGGGGGTGAAAGTGGCTGGTGCCAGTATTAGAACTGGCAGACTGGAGGGGTAACTTAAGCTTAATTGAAAGCAGAAAGCTGGCAGAGCAAAGGAGTGAGGCTGGGGAGAAGCCCAGAGGCTGGAACTGGAGCAAAGAGGCTACAGGGGAGTGGAAAACTGGGAGTGGGGCTGCGGGGGGAGGCTGGAGAACATAGAGAGAGAGTGAAAGAGAAGCAGAGAGAGATAGGGATCGGGGAGAGGTGACAGGAGGCAAAAAGTGGCGGGAGTGGGGCTGAGAGCCTGCAGAAAGCAACAGGGCCAAGAGGCTGCAGAAGGGGAACAGAGAAGGGACAGAGAGGAGACAGAAAGCAGCGGGAGCGGTGCTTAGAGCAGAAAGGGAGAGAGAGGAGCTGCGAGGTGGCAGGAAAGGGGAGACAGAATTGAGAGATCAGGAAAACGGGGGACTGGAGTCAAGAGAAAGAGAGAGGCAGAGACTGGG
>NW_017729031.1:42182500-42187810 GCF_001723915.1 Gavialis gangeticus
CAGTCCCCCCTGCAGCCCAGGGGGTGGGGGTTAACCCCTCGCTGGCCCCGGTCTAACGCCACGGCCCCATGCAGGTACCGTAAGGGCGGCGTGGCCTCGGGCATGCGGCACGTGGAGACCAACACGCACCAGGTGCGGCGCCTGCTGCACGTCAAGGGCCGGAGGCGCGTGGCGGCCGGCGAGGTGGGTCCGGGCGAGCTGGGCCCACGTGTCCTGAGCCCTGTTCTGCGGTGGCAGGAGGACCCGGGGGCAGTCCCCCCTCCCTTGCCCCCAGCCCTGGGTTTAACCCCCGGCCCCTGTCCCAGGTGGAGCTGAGCTGGAATAGCTTCAACCTGGGCGACGTCTTCCTCCTCGACCTGGGCCAAGTCCTTGTGCAGTGGAATGGGCCCGAGAGCAACCGGCGCGAGCGCCTGCGGGTACCGCACCCCCCGCCCCTCACTCCCCACCCGCAGCCCCCGCCTCCGTGCCATCCCCCCTCCCTGGGCTGACCAGACCCCTGGGCTTTCCTGTGGGGCAGGCAATGACCCTGGCCAAGGAGATCCGGGACCAGGAGCGTGGCGGCCGTGCCGTCGTGGGCGTCGTGGACGGCGAGGACGAGGCCGCGTCCCCAGATCTCATGCGGGTGATGACCGAGGTGCTGGGCGAGCGCAAGAAGCTCGCAGCCGCCACCCCCGACACCCTGGTTGACCAGGCCCTGGCCACCTCGCTCAAGCTGTACCAGTGAGTCCCGGGTCGGGAGTGGGGGGCAATGGCAGGGGGAGTCACCCCTGCTACCTGGCTGCCAGACCCCGGGTCCACTGCATGGGGTGGGCAGCCCCCTCTTAAAGAGACGGCGCCCCCTTGCTGTGCTGAGTGTGCCCCTCTCGCCCCGGAAGCGTGTCCGACGCCGAAGGGAACCTCCTGGTGCAGGAAGTCGCCGTCCGGCCCCTGGCCCAAGACATGCTGAGCCACGACGTACGTGCCCCCATGAGAGCCCCCCACCCTTTCCCTGCCCGGGGCCTGATTCTGATGGCGCTGGGGTCTCTGCCTCCCAGGACTGCTACATCCTGGACCAGGGCGGCAGCAGGATCTTCGTGTGGAAGGGGAAGAATGCCAGCCGGCAGGAGCGGGACCAGGCCGTGAGCAGGGCCCTGGTGAGATGGGGGGCAGCCCTGGGGGGCCTGGAGCAAGGACCCTCCTCGTGCCCTCCCAGCACATGAGGGGCCCGGTCCCCTGCCCCATGCCCGGCCGTGTCCCCCCCCAGGGCTTCCTCAAGGCCAAGGGCTACCCAGAGACCACATCCGTGGAAATACAGAACGATGGGGCCGAGTCACCCGTCTTCAAGCAGCTTTTCCAGGGCTGGACAGAGCCGCAGCAGAGCCATGGCCTAGGCCAGACCCACGCCCGCGGCACCGTGGGTAAGCAGGGGGCATGGGGGTCTCCTCTTTTCAGAGGGCACTGTGATAAGGGGGGGGCACCCCTTGCTGGTACCCCTCACTCCGGACCCACAGCCCTGGGGTCCCCCTGCCAGACCCCATCCCACAGTGGTCCAGCCAGCATGGGGGAAGCGGTCTGGGGGGTCCCCCAGCCTCAGCCCCCCTCCCTGCCCCGCAGCCAAGGTGGAGCAGGTGAAGTTTGACGCCACGACACTGCACGCCCAGCCCCAAGTGGCTGCGCGGACCCGCATGGTGGATGACGGCTCCGGCGAGGTCCAGGTAGGCGCTGTGGGGCCCTTGCCCAGTGCCGGGGGGGTCGGCTGGGGGTGCAGGGGTCTCACCCCCCTGCCCGGCCCCCCAGGTGTGGCGAGTGGTGGAGCGGGAGCTGGTGCCCGTGGAGCGGCGCTGGCTGGGCCACTTCTACGGCGGCGACTGCTACCTGGTGCTGTACACCTACGAGGCGGGCGGCCGCCCCCATCGCATCCTCTACATCTGGCAGGTGAGGGGCTGCCCTGAGACCCCCGGGTCCTGGCTGGCTTGGGGGCACCAGGAGCCTTCCCTGGCCCTCTCACCAAGGGAAACTGAGGCACAGTGCAACACTCTGTGTCCCCTGGGACCGCAAGTCCAGGCTGGTGCTGTGGGGGGTTGGAGGGGGCTATGTGGCCATCCCAGCTCTGAGACACACCGTTCCCCCAGGGCCGCCACGCCAGCCCAGACGAGCTGGCCGCCTCAGCCTACCAGGCGGTGATCCTGGACCAGGAGTACGGGGGGGAGCCCATGCAAGTGCGCGTGCCCATGGGCAAGGAGCCCCCGCACCTGCTGGCTGTCTTCAAGGGCAAGATGGTGGTGTACACCGTGAGTACGGAGCGGGCCAGCTCCCAGCAGGCTGCTGGGGGGTCTGGCTTGGGCCCACGTGGCTAACGAGATGCCTTGGCTGTGCCCTGGGGCGGGGAGTGGCAACCCTAAGGATGCCTGAGCATGGCAGTGCTGGAATATGGGGAAGCTGAGGCACAGAGCTCAGCAGGGCTGGGCTTGAGCATGGCAGTGCCCCCCTCTAGCCATGTGGAAACTGAGGCACGGAGCGGTGCTGAGGCCACCCAGACAGCTGGTGGACGTGGAGGCTGGGACCGTGGAGCTGGCGCATCCCGGTGCCCCCCACCCCACAGTGCCCAAGCCCTGGCCCCAGCACTGGGAGCCCCCCTCCGACCCCTCCATCCCCGCAGGGCGGCAGCTCCCGGGCCGGAGCCACAGAGACGGCGCCGGCCACACGCCTGTTCCACGTGCACGGCGCCAGCGAGACCAGCACGAAAGCCATCGAGGTGCCCGCCCGTGCCGCCGCCCTCAACTCCAACGACGTCTTCGTGCTCAAGACCCCGGCCTGCTGCTACCTCTGGTACGGCAAGGTAGGTACAGCCAGGCCGGAGAGACCTGGGGGGGGCGAGGGGTCTTTGGGCAGCCGGCGCCCCCACGGTGCCTGCAGCCACCGCGCGCGCTGTCTCTGGCAGGGCTGCAGCGGGGATGAGCGGGAGATGGGCAAGATGGTAACCGACCTCATCGCCAAGACGGAGAAGCTGGTGGTGGCCGAAGGGCAGGAGCCCCCCGCCTTCTGGGCCGCGCTGGGCGGGAAAGCCCCCTACGCCAGCAGCAAGAGGTACCCCCGCGCTCCTTCCCCAAGGTCCCCGGGACCCTGCCGGAGCCGCCCACCATGCAGCCCGGAGACACCCCAAGGAGCGGCTGCTGGGAGGATTTGTTATGGTTATGGTGTTGCGGCCCCCTGCTCCAGGCTCAGTCTAGCCAGGTGGGGGGCTGAGGGTTGGAGTAGTAGGGACATGAGTGGATGGAGGGCGCAGGTGGGGGGCCGTGCCTTGTTTGCCCCGATTTATCGTAGAGACCCAGAGCCATGGGGCCGGCAGGGAGCTCTGGGGGCCACAGCTAGTCCAGCTGTGCACCTGAGGCAGGATCAGGCCCGTCCCGACCATGCCAGACACATCCATAGTCTTAGGATCCCAGCGCCATCTTGACATCACCTGCAATGCTTCACAGTCGGTCGTGTCTGCCCCCGAGTTCGCGGGCCCAGACCGGAGCGCCGGCTTCTAGCTAGACCCGGCGGGGCAGGGGGTAGAGGAGAGACGTCCCTGGGCCGGGCTGGTGGAGGACAGGCAGAGGAACGTGGAGCGCTTGAACAAGGAGAGAGCGGTGTTCACGCCTGGGAGTGGAGAAAGATTAGCAGGAACCCGGGACCTGACACTGAGCCACCAAATCAGTGCTGCCTGGATAGAAATGCGGCTGCGTCCAGGCGGGCAGGGATCAAAGCAGGGGTCCCCTGGGCAACGCAGCCACAGGAGGGGGGTCCCCACGCCCCCTCCCCAACCCATGTCCCGGCAGGTTGCAGGAGGAGACACCGTGCGTCGCCCCCCGCCTCTTTGAGTGCTCCAACCAGACAGGCACCTTCGTGGCCACTGAGATCGTGGACTTCAACCAGGATGACCTGGAGGAGGACGATGTCTTCCTGCTGGACACCTGGGACCAGGTGCGGGGCAGAGGAGCTAATTAAGCCTCCCTTAATGAGGTCCCCGGAGCAGCAAGAGGCTGGCCAGGGCAAGATTGAGACCCAGGCCCTCCCTGCATCCCCATGCCCCTAGCTGAGCCAGTAGCCTGAGCCGTGGGGTCCCGTGTCCAGAAAGGCCCCGATCCTGCCCTGTGCCCAGCCCCCTCGCTCTGGGCAGGTCTGGAGAGCCTGTCTGTGGCGCAGGTTTTCTTCTGGATCGGGAAGGAGGCGAACGCGAGCGAGCAGGAGGCGGCAGCGGTGATGGCCCAGGAGTACCTGAGCTCCCACCCCAGCGGGCGCGACCCCCGGACCCCCATCATGGTGGTGAGGCAGGGCCACGAGCCCCCCACCTTCACCGGCTGGTTCCTGGCCTGGGACCCCCTCAAGTGGCAAGTAAGTGACAGGCCAGGTAGGGACCCCCCGGCCCAGGCCCCGGCCCCAGCAGTGCACACTGGAGATTCAGAGCCCAGATGTTGGGGGTTTTAAACCCCAATTCACCCTGGCTATTTAAAACCCCCTGGCAGCTCTGGAGGCAAGGGCCGGGTCCCGTGGGTGGGTGCAGGAGCACCTCCTGGGGGGTGCACAGGGGCACCAACTCAGGTGGAGCCAGTGGCGGGGGGCAGCCTTGAGGGCAGGGGTGCCACAAAATTGCCCTGTCCCCTCCCTGATCCCCTTCCCCATCCAATCCACTGCTCTGGGCTCTGCTTCCTGCCATGGGCTCCCTGTCCCATCGGCTGCTCTGCTTTCTGCTCCCTGCCCTGTGTGCTCTGCCTGATCCTCTGCTCCACTTTCTGCTCCCGCCCTTATTGGCTGTTCAGCTTTCTGCTCCCTGCCTTGTGCTCCCTGCTCCATCCCCAGCTCTGCTTTCTGTTCCCTGCCTCACTGTCTCTATTCAATGTGCTGCTTGGCTCCCTGCTCCTTGCCCCCTGCCCCATCCGCTGCTCTGCTTTCTGCCCCCTGTACTATCAGCTTTTCTGCTTTCTGCGCCCCGCCCTGCTCTTTCTCTTTAATCTTCTGCTCTGCTTTCTGCTCCCTGCCCTGTGCTTTCTACCCAATCTGCTCCTCTGCACTTTGCTCCCTGCCCAGCCTCAGGGCACTGCTGTGCTGAAAGGAGATGGATGAGCTCCTGGACCTCAGCTGCCTCTGAGCTCACCGGACGTGCCTGAGCCCTGGTCTCCATCTCTCTCCCCGACAGGACAAGAAGTCGTATGAGGAGCTGAGGGCTGAGCTTCAAGACAACAAAAACTTTAGCCTTGTCACAGCAGTAAGTGCCCAGGTGCCCCGGGGCAGGTAGACAGCAGCACTACGGCACCGTGGGCTGATCGAGGAGTTTGCAAACCCATCACC
>NW_017729031.1:42188439-42189095 GCF_001723915.1 Gavialis gangeticus
CCAGGGGGTGAAATAGTGCAGTTACTCCCCCTTCTGCCTGCTTTGCTTCCTGCTCCATTCAAAGTTTTCTAACCAACTGCCTGGCAGTGGTAGTGGCACTTCTATTCAGGCACCACCAAGGGCCTCCATGGACTTTCCAGTTCATCTTAATAGACCTGATTCCTGCTAATTTCTCCACTCCCCAGGTGTTACCCACCCTCTCTCCTTGTGCGAGCCTTTTGGCTGCCCTGCTGGCTGCTCCTGGCAAGGAAACTCCTATGTTGCAGTCAGGAGGGAGAAGCAAGAGCTCAGGGGTTGGACACAATGACCTCCCAAGGTCCCTTCCAACCCACATTTTCTATGATCCTGCGGATGTAATAACTCACATCAGCTTTAATTTGGCAAGACAATTGGACACGGCTGTAATTGGCTCAAGAAGGCAGGACTTTGTCTTATGAACCTGCACGAGCTGCGTGGCTGCTTCTAACGATCCCAGCCTATTGGTTTCTTTGTCACTGGCGAAAAAATAGGTGCCGGGGTGTGTGTGACGATGCCCCACGTTAGCTGCACCCCCCTGCTTTTCAGAGTCCTAGATCTGCCCGTGCCTGGATGGGACCAGCCGTGCCCCTTGAGCGTGCTGGGGGGGTGGTCTGGGGAAGCCAAGCTGCAGCCCCATG
>NW_017729031.1:42194095-42197171 GCF_001723915.1 Gavialis gangeticus
GATCTGCCCGTGCCTGGATGGGACCAGCCGTGCCCCTTGAGCGTGCTGGGGGGGTGGTCTGGGGAAGCCAAGCTGCAGCCCCATGTGACCCCCCCCTCCCCCTGCCTCTTCGCTGTCTCCTAGGGGCTCACGGGAAAGCAGGAGGTTTTTACGACCTCGACCACGACCACAAACACACTGAGCTCAAGGACCCTGCAGACCTTCCCCCTGGAGGAGCTGCTGAACAAGGCCGCAGAGGAACTGCCCCAGGGAGTGGACCCCAGCAGGAAGGAGGTGAGAGGGGGGCTCAGGGGCCATGCCCACACGTGTGTGTGTGTGTGTGTGTGCACGCATGCACGCGAACGTGTAGGAGGTGGTGAGGGGCCCACTGTGTGCAGGAGGCGGGGAGAGGGATGAATGCACATATGTGGGCAATGCACTTAGGAGGTGAAGGGAGAGGGGGAACATGCACATGTGTGTATGGGGGGCGCATACGTGTGTGTGTGTGTGTGAGGAAAGAGAGGAGAGGGTCTTGGTGTGCCTGCAGGAGGTGGATGTGTCCACAGGTGTATGTGGTAGGTAATGAGGGAGGCACAGTAGGTGTGTGCATATGCTGTGTGTGCACACATGGGTGAGAGAGACTTAGGGGTGTGTTTGTAGAAGATGGTGAGGGATTGTGTGTGTTGGGGGAGGTGGTGAGAGGAGCTTGGTGTGTGGGTACACATGTGTGTGTAAAAGGTGAGAGGCCCTGTGTGTGGGGGAGGGAGGGTGAAGAGAGGAGCTCATGACATGTACACATGTGCATGCACATGTGTGTGCATGTGTGTAAAAGGTGAGAGGGGCTTGGTATATATGTGTGTGTAGAAGAGGGTGAGTGACTTGGTGTGTGTGTGCACACGTGTGTAGAAGGTGGTGAGGGGTTGTGTATGTGTTTGTGTGTGGGGAAAGTGGTGAGAGGCGCTCAATGTGCACGTACATACATATACACGTGTGTGTGTGTGTGTAGGTGGTGATGAGATGGGCTCAGTATACATATATACGTGTGTGGAAAATGAGTGGAGCTTGCTGTGCATACACGTGTGGGGGGGTGGTGAGAAGGGCTTGGTGTGCATATACACACAAGCATCTGCATAGAAGTGGGTGAGGGGCTTGGTGTGCGTGCAGAAGGAGGTGAGAGGGGGCTTGGTGTGTGTGCGCACACATGCACAGCATGTGCATCGGACCCCGCCTCTCACCTCCATCCCCTGGTATGAGCTCTGCAGCCTCCCGGCTCACACAGCACCCCCAGCACCCACCCTTAACTCTGCTGTGCCTGCAGGAGCACCTGAGTGACCGGGACTTCCAGGACGTGTTCGGGATGTCCTGGGGTGCCTTCGCCGCACTGCCGCTCTGGAAGAGGCAGAAGCTCAAGAAGGAGAAGGGGCTCTTCTGAGGCGGTGCCAGCCCCTGAGTGCTTGGGGACACCGGCATGGGGGGCTCTGTCCCATGCTCCGCCGTGGCCCTCAAGGCGGCCGCCACCTCGCCCAGATGCTACCCAATAAATCCAGTGCACAGAGCAGGGCCTCAGCCTCCTCGCTCCCGGTGATCTTAGCTGCTGCCCCCGGTCCCCATGATCTCAGCCATGTTCCTCCCCCGTCCTGGTGATCTCCACGGGTCGCCCTAGTCCTGGCAATCTCAGCCGTGTCCCACACCCAAGACTTCAGGGGAGGTTTTGGCTTGCCCAGACTGCATTTGCATAGGACCCGCGTCTGGTGGGGGATCCTGGCTCAGGCAGAGGTGGGAGGGGGGAAGGGGGAGGTCTGGGTTGGGTAGGACGTCTGTGGCTGCTATGGCCTCTGTCCTGGGGGGGCTTGCGGTGGCACAGTTCAAAGCACAGGGAAGGTGGGAGTGTGAATCCTCACCCCAGCTCCGTTCCCAAGGGGCTGCAGGACCTGCAGTGTCCACGTTTGCTTGTGTGGGTGCTCACATGTCCCTGTCATGCGTGTGCCCATGAGTGGTCATGTACACGTCCATGCATGTCTGTGCATGTCCACGCCTATACATGTCCATATCTGTGTGTCTGCACGCGTGGGCCTGTGTGTATTCTTGTCTGTGCTTGTCCATGTTCAGGCATGTCCACATCTGTGTGCATCCATACATGCTCATTTCTGTGCGTGTCTGTGTCCACGCATATAAATGTATTTGTGTAGGTGTCCATGCATGGGCACATTTCTGTGTATGGATCCATGCACGTCCAAGTGTGTCCATGCCTGTGCGTGTCCATGTCTACACGTGTGCGTGTCCATGCTGGTCTCGCCACATCTGCAAAACTATGCTGAGCGCCCTAGAAGCAATCGCAGTGCTGCAGCAAGGTGTGGCGCGGGATAGGCCCAGGCCTGGCGAGGTGCCGCGGGTTCCCGGCTGCCTGTGCCAAAGGTCAGGGCCCTATATGGCAGCTGCACTTGCTGTTATCAGCAGAGGCCTCATAAAAGCCCCATAGAAATATTTGCAGGGTTGAAGGTGCCAGGCTGGGGGAGGAATGGGGGGTGGGGGGAGTTGAAGTGCAGCTGGTGCTTCCTCACTGCCCTTGACCCCATTGTCTGAGAGCCTGGGGGGGGGTGGGACCTGGGGCAGGCTGCACGCTTGACCAGCACATACAAGAGGCCTGTCCCTGCCCAGAGCAGCGTGTAGCTCAAGCCCTGCCAGCGGCTGCAAGAGGCTGAGCTGTCCCCTGGTGCCCACGTGGGAACGGGTACCATGCCCCATGAGCACCGAACTAGCCCAGAGGGAAGGAAGGAGGCACCATGGCAGCTGGTGCGGATGGTTTCTTTCCCCAGTTGCACCACGTCAGTAAACAGCAGCTGGCAATCCCTGTGCTGACACCCCATGGGTTTATGAGACCCTGTGATGCTTTTATTTTGTGTGTTCACAATTCCCTTCTTCATCCTTCACCTGCTCTTTGCCTTTTTGCTGGCTGCTGAGCAGAGCTGATACATTTAGTGATGTGTCCACTATGACTCCCTCAGCTCTTGGCTACGGCCAATGTAGAGTCCATGAGGAAGGGACCAGCTTTTCCATCCTAATGCCGAAACATCGGGGGCGGGGGGGGGGGGGGTTG